>NW_027509804.1:268809-594935 GCF_048541705.1 Temnothorax americanus
GCCGGATTTTATTCTCAGCTGAGATAGAGAAAAGGCTGCAATAATGTCGCCGATCGACGACGCTGCGTCGTCGCGACCCTCGACCCGGGCGATAAATGACGCATGCGGAAAGGCTAGGAGAAAACGCGCGCATAGACAGCCACGGGAAGACCTTCAATTTCGCGTTCAATAAATTGCTCGTAAAAAAAAGAGAGAAACTAGGAATGCACACGGTAAAGCAAGACGCGCTTTCCGCGTACGGTTGATGAATTTCAATATTTCTTTTTTTTTTATGAATCCTTTCCAGGCACATCCGCGCGACGGAGTCCCGCGGGGGCCACGCCGACGACCGTCGTCGTTTCCTTCGAATCGTCAAATCAAAATTGAAAAGCACATTTTCGCTGCCTTGGCTTTTACCGGCGCGGGGAATCCGTCGTGGAAATAAACGTGCACCGGTGTTCGTGGCGCGCACGGTATAACGTTTGCATCGTTTGCGAGTACATTGGAAACGCTTTCGAAAACATCGCTCGAAACGTCCCTAAGAGAGCTCTCGATGCGCTTGGAAATTTTTCATGTAAAAATTTTCAACAAGCTTAAGCGTACGAGGTGCAATTTTTATACGCAGCGTATATATTGTTGTCAATCGTTTCTATTTTATCGCGTCAATTGTGATTTAACCCTAGCTATCTATAGTCACACTTATTTTTCGAGAGTCCTTGATTCACTATACACTCCGGTCCGTGAAACGGCTCAACTTTGTTGCACTGTTAATTTCTAATTAATATTTTTAAGCTTGTAATGTAGAAATTGGAAATACAGAGTCTGAATAAGATGTTATGATACTATCAGGTCAAGAAAAATGATTTGAGTTTAAACGGAACTTATTATAAGGAAACTAGAAAATTGTGTTATTATGCACTGAGGAAAAAAAATTAGTAACTTGACTAAACTGCGTTCAACTAATTATTTTTTTAACTGAAATATTTAAGTATTTAAATCGAGATTTAAATTAAATACGACATATTTTAAATCTAACATGACGTAATTTGACTTAAATACTTAAATAATTCAATTTAAAAAATGGTAATCAGTCGAATGCATTTATAATCAAATTAACAACTTTTTCTTCTAAGTCTGTAAAACAATTAGAAAACCAAAAAACATTCAGCGGTCAACTGGACCGGAATGTGGCGAACTAGGGTTAATAATAATATACGCGCATATAATTCGCGTATCGGATGTTCTTAGTAAAGATCGCAAAATTTAAGGCTCCGACTCTTTTACTTCCTTCTTCTCACTTAATTCATCTGTTCGTGAAAATGATATTCATTGATGACAGTCAAACTATAGCCGTACAGAACCAGCCGGATTCAGGGGCGAATAGCCTCTGCGGTGCCCCGGCGCAAAAAATTTTGCATTTTGCATTTAAATTAATAAAAATTCTACAGATCAGTTATATAAAGAATAAACATAGTCACGAAATTTATTTCAAGTGCATCTGAGCATGCTGAGTGAAGAAATTTGCGATTTTTCCGCATTTTCCATTACGCGTTATAGAGATTCGTGACATATATTGAATATAACAATTTTTAGTGGTCCTGTGTTCTGTGCCACTTTCATATGAGCTGGAGATTGTTATACGAAGAATAAACAATATGAAAAATATTATTTTATGTGCATCTGAGCATGCAGAGTGAAGAAATTTGCGATTTTCCCGCATTTTTTATAATAAAATCGCAAATTTCTTTACTCTGCATGCTCAGATGCACATAAAATAATTTTTTTCATATTGTTTATTCTTTGTATAACAATTTCCAGCTCATATGGAAGTGGCACAAAACCAGTAAAAATTATTATAGTCAATTTTTTCGCAGTTTTTGTTACGCGTTATAGAGATCTGTGACATATATTGAATTTAATAATTTTTGGTGGTCCTTTATAATAAAATTTGCGATTTTATTATAAAAAATGCGGGAAAATCGCAAATTTCTTCACTCTACATGCTCAGACGCACATGAAATAATTTTTTTCATATTGCTTATTCTTCGTATAACAATCTCCAGCTCATATGGAAGTAGCACAAGACCGTTAAGAATTATTATATTCAATATATGTCACGAATCTCTATAACGCGATAACGCGTAACGAAAACTGTGAGAAAATTGACTATAATAATTTTTACTGGTCCTGTGCCACTTTTAAATGAGCTGGGGATTGTTATACAAAGAATAAACAATATGAAAAAATTTATTTAAAGTGCATCTGGAGCATGCTGAGTGAAGAAATTTGCGATTTTATTAATAAAAATGCGGGAAAATCGCAAATTTCTTCACTCAGCATGCTCAGATGCACTTGAAATAAATTTTTACGTATTGTTTATTCTTTATATAACAATCGCCAGCTCATTTAAAAGTGGCACATCAGGACCGCTAAAAATTATTACATTCAATATATGTCACGAATCTCTATAACGCGTAATGAAAACTGCGGGAAAATCGCAAAGTTCTTCACTCAACATGCTTAGATGCACTTGAAATAAATTTTGTGATAATGTTTAATCTTTATATAACTGATCTGTAGAGTTTTTATTAATTTAAATGCAAAATGCAAAATTTTTTGATTCGCCCCTGAATGCGGCTGGTTTCTGTGCGGCTAGTTTCACTGTCATTATATTCATTGCTATGTTGAAAACGCGAAACGTACTCTATCCTCGATGCCGCGCGTTTCTGCAATGTAATAATATACACTTCTTCTCGCGACATAATTCTCATTTCACGGGAGCTTTCAAGCCGAAACTTTTTTCACCCGCTTATTATTCTGTTCCCTCCCGAACGTTCCATTTAGTGGCTCAAATGCGCGAACAGCTACCGTGTCGCATAAATTGCGAATTTTTCGCGGACCGGCACATTTGTGTCATGTTTCCTGTTTATGTAAATATGAGCAATAAATCGTATCCACTCATGAATTCGTTTCTTCCGCTCGGGCTGCCTTCCCCAGCGGGATCGAAGAAACCGAATTTTGTGACCGTAAGCTAAACATACGTCGATGAAACTGCTCTCGGAAAAAAATTCTGCAAACGTTTTCAAAGATCACATTAATTATAATAAACATGAAAATAAACGACAATCATTTGTATTAGATTCTGATTAAGCTCGAAGGAAAGTGCGAGAAATGGGAATGAAATATAATATTCATCAACAGCATAAAAGACCACGCACTAATTATATGAAAAAAGTGGCCACCGTTAAAATCGACGGAAACTACGGAAAACCTGTAGTTTGTGTGATGCCGATGAAAAGTTCAAATCCGCACCACCCTCAAAATATGCTAGTTTTTAAGCTACGAGCCTATATAAAGGTAATATTGGTGGTATAAAACGTACACATATTATACATAGTATACCCACTCTTAGCGTTACCCAAGATCAACCATCGTATGGAGGTGGTGAGTGTCTGCAGATCTCCTTTTTTGTTCTTGTTTTTATTTTTTTAATATTTTTTATTTTTTAATATTTTTTATACTATAGTGTTTTTCTATTGTCTCAAACTCCTTGATTTGCCAATTGTCAAAATATGCTATATAATTGATAGTTTGTTATACCACGAATATTACCTTTATAGGCTCGTAGCTTAAAGGCCCTGGATACCCAGGTCAGCCAGGTAATAGGGAAAATCAAGGAGTGTAAGACAATAGAAAAACACTATAAGATAAAAAGAAAAAAAAACAAAAAAAAATATATATATATAAAATAAAAAATATTTAAAAAATAAAAAAAATAAAAAATATTTTTAAAAATATTTAAAAAATCAAAACAAGAACAAAAAAAAAGAGATCACAAACTCATCACCTCCACGCTGGTTGATCTTGGGTAACACTAAGAGTGGGTATACTATGTATAATATATGTGTACGTTTTATACCACCAATAATTACCTTTATAAGCTCGTAGCTTAAAAACTAGCATATTTTAAGGGTTGTGCGGATTTGAAGTTTTCATCGGCATCACACAAACTACAGTTTTCCGTAGTTTCCGTCAATTTTAACGGTGGCCACTTTTTTCATATAATTATAGTGCGTCATGGTCCTTTATTCAGTTGTCTCGAGAGTTGTCTTTATACGAAAAGCGATAAACAGGAACGGTTTGTACAGGAAAATGTACTGTGTGTTCATATTGTAGTGGAATCAAATAAATCGTGTTTATTCATCATATAAATGTATAAATATCGCTCGTGCGATATATGCCATAAACATCGAAAGTAGATGGAAAAGTATATATTTATATCGAAAAGAAGCAATCGTGGCTCTTCAATTTTCTCGATGCGCCGCAGCATGACACACGCATATTGACATTGAATTCTGTAGTGCGTTGCACCGCCGCGGCGCCGCTCGTCTTAAGGTGGTTTATTCGCGACTATGTGAGTCAAAATAAACCTCATTTTAAAACTTCTAATTTCATACACTTTCATAGTCGACTAAATTCATTAATGAATTTCTCAAAATGATTGTATATCACAAATCGAATAAATAATCAATAATAAAAAAGAGGCGAATGAAAATAGTCCAATTTTCTTAGCGTAGTACAGAAGAGCTTTCAGATGTGGCAACGTCGCAACATTCATGTAAACAAATGGTTGCACGTGTATCGTTCGGAGCAATAAACTTAGAGGTTAATTTTATTTAAGTGCAACATTTACTTTTATATCATGAACGAACAACCGCGTTTTAAAGGACGCTTTATCAAACAAAAAGTGCTTGACCACAAAAGAAAACGCGCAGAACTATTGACAAAAAAACAAGCCGAATGGCGAAACACAGCCGAAGTGAAATACCCATGTGAAGGGCGACACGTTGTTACTCTCAAAACGCTGGGAAAGAATTTGAAATGCGGAAATCGATGTCTTTTAACTAATTTTGCGTAATTTTGTGAACATTCTATACGGTTGAGATTGTTGGCTTTGGTACCATATGATTCGGAAGACACTCCTCTGTTTTTATTCTAATTTTCAACCTGATCTGTCTTTTCTATAATTTACTACCATTAATTTATCTCAAAATTACGGTCTCTCACGCGTCGTCCGCCATAAACGCAATGATTAAGATAGGGAAAAAAGCATATTTTTAGACAATAATATCTCGGAAACTACACGGTCAATCCATTTCAAATTTAGCATGAAGATTCGTCAGTTGCTTAATTACTTTTACTGAAAAAACTGCATCGATCTGTTTTCATAGGTTATATGGACATATACCACCTTAAGAATAGTAAATCCGGACGAACACTTCGGCGGTATCAGTACTTCCTGAACCTTGAATTTATTCAAACAACGTAGAGAGCCCCGGAGCTTTCAAATTTCCATAATCCTTCGCGTATGTTGTCGAGGAAGTTACTCCGCAGGGGTGGGACTTTATCGTTACAGAGAAATGATGTATGCGACATCGTCTCGATCGTTGAAAATTACTTTCAACTTGGAATCACTTGTCGCGGCCGCGATTTAAATTGCAAATTTATGTAGTAAAATATTTATTCGTTTATCGTCAATAAAGTACGATTAGTATAATTACGGCAAATGTATATTAATTTATCTGTCTTTAGAGAGATTTATACATTTAAATAGAGAGATTTATAAATTCAACGCGCTTTTTGTAGGATAAATGCATCTCGCAGCAAAAAAATGTATATTTTCTATATTCCACACACACAGTCATTCTATTCTATTAAATATAAAAATATGAAAACCGCGTACCGCGATTCCAATTCCCAATTTTTACCCGGCGATTTTAGAGACAATCCATAGAAGTTTTATTTATTCATATTAATGGGAGACAGAGAGGATAGCGAAATATTACAAGTCTAATTAACTTGTCTGTCTTTAGGAAGGTATATTATAAATTACCTAACGTGTGTTTTACAAGACAAACGCCTATAACTGTAAGAAATTATCAACTTTTACTTGTGTTTTTTATTACGAAAATAGCAATGAAAATCGCGTATCGCGATTTTAATTTCCAATTGTATCCGACAACTTTAAAGACAATCCATAGAAATTTTATTTATTCATATTAATGGGAGATGAGAGAGAGAGAGACAGCGAAATTACGACAAGTCTAATCAACTTGTCTGTCTTTAGAAGATTATGTTATAAATCAGTCCGTGTTTTTCGAAACGAACGCCTCTAACTGTAAGAAATTCTCGTCTCTTTTACTTGTGTCTTTTTATTACAAAAATAGCGATGAAAATCGTGTATCACGATTTCAATTTCCAATTTTTATCCGACAATTTTAGAGGCAATCGATAAAAATTTTATTTATTCATATTAGTGAGAGATAGGAGAACGAAATTACGACCAGGTATCTAATTAACTCGTCTATACTGTCTTTGAAATTACCGAACGCGAACGCGTGTTTTACAAGACAAACGCCTATAACTGTATAAAATTCTCGTCTCTTTTACTTGTGTTTTTATTACCAAATAGCGAGATAAAAATCTCTCGGGTCACGACTCCAACCCCCAACCTCCAACCTCTATTCACCGAATTCTATTTATTCATATCGAGCGAGGGGAGAGAAGGAAAATATTTTGGTGGGAAAATCTGTGTATCGCGTGACAAAAGAGTTTTATAGTAATCCGACACCAGAGAAATAGCACATAGACACGCGTGCGAGCACTCACCGTCGCGCGTCGCCGGAGTATATCCTACATCCTACGTGTGTGCAGCAGCAGTCATCTCCCTCTCGATTAATCCGTTACGGCGATCCCTCGATGTTCATCGACGCACTCACAATACGCTCGCGCGAGGCTCGATCATATACACGCGTACACATACACCACCGCGAATAATGCGAAACTCCACGGAATAATGCGACAAGCGTGCGTCGATACGTCATTCCGACGGGACGATAACGATCGATATCGGGAGATGCGCGCGCGGGGAATATATCGGAAAACGCATATATGGGATTTCGATCGGATGGGTTAATTGACGCGTTAAAACGATCGCCCGTAGATCTCTTCGGCGCTCTCTCATCGCGACGTATGCTCTCGCGTGAAAACTGAAAACCCGTCGGGTTACGTATAAGCGCCATCGGCGAACATGGCGACGCCGACGATATACGCGACTCCGCTACGCGAATATTCCACGGCCGAGCGCAATTACTACTTGTCTCATCTCATCTAATGCGTCGCGACGTGGTCCATTGACGCTTTCCTCTCAATGGCTTCTCGATGCTCCGGATGGCGAGAACGAACGTGAACGTTCATCGAGTGTCGGGAAAAGGAATCTTTCGGTGAACCGAGCGGTGAACCGTTCGTCCGATCGACGGACGCGAGGCTTCTTCCTATGAATTTGGCTCTCAAGCAGTAGCAAGTACCTATACTGCTCCAAAAAACGGCCAAGGCGAGACGGACGCGAGGCGACGAGTGTAGGTTATTGTGGCTCGCGAAAGACGCCAATCGCGGTCGCGCGGGGTAATTACGTCACTGATACGGCAAGACGATCGCTCGTCGTCAAATTCGACACCCCCGATACTGGTTTACATTTTACATGTGAAAATCACTTGGAACGGAAGATGCGAAACAGTCAGGAAATCCGATGCACGCGCACCGATATATAGCCAACCGACGCGGACTGAGCCGACTGACGTGAGCGACGAGCGACGTGGGCGTCTGAAAATTCGTCATGTGATTCGTCGCCTAACTTCACGCGATTCGAGGTAACCCCTTCGCGGCCAATCGCGGCGCGACATTTTGATATTAATGAGACTGCTAATATTTATGATTGACATAATTACTATATGATATAGTCATATAGCGATAAATGCGATCATTTGAGTTTTGCTCGCTCGATATTGTTTTTTGGCAAGTCACAAGATATAAATAACGTTTATATCGGAAAACAGATCGCTTCGACGAACGCTGTTTGTCTAATTAAACGCGAAACGATTAATGGGTGCACACTGCACGGACAACGAGAGACGTGCTATGTGAGATTAAGCAGAGTAATTAATATTAATTTTAAAAAATCTTTTTTAATTTTATTTAAAAAAATGCAATTTTTGCACTTTTTTGCAAACAAAATATTTTATTTTTTGTTAAGAATCTTTTTTCGAAATTCTGTTTCCGACACATTTTAGATATTGTTTTTAACAGCATGTAAAAAATTTTCGAAAAAAATTGGAGCCGTTTTCGAGATGTCATGTCCACCACCAGCTATTGCTTCCATTTATTATCAATAATTCCCATTATTAATAATATTTTTTAACGATTTTTTTTTAATAACCATAAAAGAATACAGAATTATGTGCCAAGTTTCAAATATTTAGTTTTTCATTTCTTAAATATTTAAGTTAAAAAAAGGTCTATTTTTTTTGCTTGTCAAAGTTGTCTACCTCTTTAATAAAAATGCTAATATTTATTATATAATTATTTATGATATATGTATAGTTATAGCAATAAATAGCATCATTTAAGTTTAGTTCGTTTGATATTATCTTTTGACACAAGCTACGAATTATATCCTGTATACAATATAAACGCATGTCGGAAACCAGATCGTTTCGACAAAGGTTGTTTGTCCGATTAGACGCAAAGTGGTCGATGGATGCATGAAGAGGCAATACTACATGATTAAGTACAGAGTAATTAATACCGTTATTGATACGTGATATCGAGACAACAGTCCGTCGTCGAATTCGGCACTCTAAACGCTCGTTTGTACACGAAATTCATCCAGGACGATTGAGAAGACGCGAAAACGCGATGACACGAACCGAGTTGCAATTTCGAAATGTGGGCACATGACTGACGTGACTCCACGTTCACAGAACGCGGAAAATTTCCTTGCGGAGCAAGGTCCTTGTTAAAACGTAAATCGATAAGTTAAGAAAGCATGAAATCATACATCGCTCATGGAATTCGTGGTCAATGCAAATTGCGAGTATCGAACATTCATTCAAAACGAAAACGGTATCGGGCGGATCGCCGCAAATCTTATACATATCGTTTGCGATGGCGTATGCAAAGTAAATGGCAGTCGTTTGCCGCAGTCAGTTCTCCTCCGGGCTATATCTAAAAATCGCAAGAATAATAGGATTTTCCTCTTTCGAGATTGGATTTATGCGCGGTTAAAATATTGGAGTTAAAATATCGGAAATGTGAAAAATAATTTCAGGAAATGACGAAATATGTGAAACGTTGAAACGCGATAGCCTAGCGGAAGGACAAATTCCGGATCATGAGAATCCGGTGTTCATCGATTTTTTGCTCTGCTTGTGGAGTTATTTAATTTCACTCGACGGTTGCAACTATTCAAATTCCAATTTATCAAATTGATAGCTTTCGGCTTTGCACGTCATATCTCGTAAAGCAAACAACATCTCGGTTTCGTTAGAGAATTATTATTTCACGAAATCGCCGTATCTAAAGATATGATTTTTTTTTTTAAATAACTAGGAGTATTATGAACGTATTCATTTTCGCAGAAAGTGATACGGTGCTTTAGACACCACGGGCTGAATATTAACGAAGGGAGCGGTGAGTTAGGTGAGGTGACGTTTAAAATCACACCACCTGCCGAGCTACGGCGGCGAGCCATTAATTTTAATGCTGGTCTCGCAGAAGACCACGTTATACTCCAGATATACGTATAGTACCCGCCGCGTTTGCCGCGCGTGGGGGTTTCCGTAAACAGAGTTTCTCGTGTTGGACTTACGGGGGCGAAATTTGGAGTTTTTATTTAGTGAGAAAGTTTCACTCTCGCGCTTGCTTTTCGACGCAATGTGGGAAGAAATATTCGTCCACTTACGCTATGAGACGGCACGCAATGAATAAAGCTGCTCCCATCGGAGCGATCACCATGTAAACTTTTTTCGTGTCCCACGATCGGGCTTGTAGTTTTAAATGAAAAATTCAAGCTCCCCTTTAAGTTTACTAAAAAATGAAGCATATGTGCGATTAAAAACTTTTCATACGTGAATTAATTAGCCCTGTATTTAAAATTTTTTTACTTAAACTTTTATTTCATAACGAAGCACTCGTCCGCGTGCGAATTTCAATTATACTTATCAAACTTTGGCGGAATAAAATATCAGTATAAAATAAATAAAAAAACATGTGACAATACACGCCATATGTATTATAATATTATAAATGTGTTTTATATACATATATACATATATTATATGCGCTTTAGCTGTTGGCAACCTCAGCCGATCTTATAAACCAGACAAAAAAGGGTCAAACTGTTAAAGGAGATTCCTCGCATCAACAGCGTACGTGCTAGCACGAAGATGCACGTAGATGACATACGGCACCCTTTCACGCGCATTTTTCATTCTCAATTTAAATTCACAGCCCGCACTATAACCATCTGATTCGTGATAAACCAACGCGGGCGAGATACTGTCTACTAACTAGTATAGAATACCGTGTATTGCTGTTTTTATTCGTAAAATGCAGAAATGATGGACTTGCGTAAATATCATCTCGATTGAGAAATCACAGAACTAACGCTACATTTTTTTTTTTTAATAATGTATGATCTTTAACAGATTTAGATATTGTATTTATCATGGAGCGGAAAGCAATCACGTTCGTGAAAGACGATGAGTTCGCGCATGGTTGTATAGTGTGTGCGATTTTAGTTGTACCGTCGCGGACGGAACCAGAAGTCGGGTAGTAGAGGGAGAAAAGGTGGAGTTATTTTATTTAATAAATGCATGGGAGTATCTGACAGCTGCTGCAAGAAGGCTTGGCTCTCCTGCGCCGTCGTCGTCGTTTCTCTCTCTCTCTCTCTCTCTCTCTCTCTCTCTCTCTCTCTCTCTCTCTTTCTCCCCCCCTTTCTTTGCGAGTCGAGTCTCTCGATTCTATTTTCCAACTTGAGTAGGATGAGCGAGGGGGTAAAAGCGGGTGTCGAGGATGGCTGGGTCGAACTCGCCACTTTGCCTCGGCTTAAAAGGACACCTAAGTTGGCGCAGCCGAAGCTTCTTTGGGATGTTCGGAACTTGCTAGTCGTCAACGGGCATGGGGAAGGTTGTCGCTGATACTAATGTCTTTTCTTAACGAAGGAAGAATTAGTGCTTGCGACGAGAGAGTTGTTGAAGGAGTGAAATTAGAGCACAGATTCTTATTTAATGGCAAAATAATAAAGCCTCTCTCTCTCTCTCTTCCTCCCTCTCTATTTCTCTTTCTATTTCTTTTATGAATGCACGCTAGACATTTATGCATGTTGTTTAATACATCTTGTTTCCTATTCTTTACACTGCAACTAATTTTACCAATATCAAATTTGTATATATGGTAAGTTTACTTGTGCATCCTGGCTTGAGTTTGAAGTGTAACTTTGCTCGACTGGAAGTCTTGTGGGATAGGTAGGCGATCTCAAGTATAATTGCGCTCCGTGCTGCAATTTCTAATCGTTATATTGCTTTGTCAGGTGCAGTGGGATTAATTTGCATTTACAACTCATGCACGCAACTGTTGCATTAACTGTTATCATAATTTTATAGAAATACAAATATATATCTAAAATCGCAATTTAAATCGTAATTGATTTTATATGGATGACTGGAATTTATTGTGATATAATTTACTACGAAACTTTATTGAATAAGTGCTAAATAGAATTGTATTTTTGAAAAAAAATCAGTGAAAAAAGTAAGGGTGAAGACTTTGTCTTGCAAGTTTTAATTACATCAATGTTCCCAAAGAGACTTCAAAGGATCTGCTCTTAAAGATTTAAAAAGCGTAATCGAGTCACGAGTTAGTGAGTTCTATGTAGCATTGCCGTACATAGTAATAATATTAGCGAGTACTACTTAAATTTTTCAACAGAGTATTCAGAAAATTTTTTATGTAGAGAAGTTAACTTTGCATAATTATTTAAAAATAAAAAGAGAAGAAAATTAATCTTGTTCTTCAAGTCTTGGAAACATGCAAATGGTCGCTCATAAAATTCTTATGACCACTTCAGTATTTTTATAAAATGTTCTCTTAACACACAAGGATACAAATATATATATTATATATAAATATATATATAATATATAATATAAATATATTTTGTATATAGATATATCTTATATATATATCCATATATATGTATGTATATATATGTATATGTATACGTATCTGTGTCCAACTCTCTCCAACTATCCAAGGTTAACGAAGTTGTTCAATTGAATCCGTTTCGTTGAATCCTCCGGCAAGACACGCCGTGCGCCTTATTTTCCACGTCCGATCCCCAACGACGACCGCCTCCCGACGCCGATCCCCTTCTGAAAGCCAGGTAACTCTGTTTTCTCGATCGTGAGGTCATGCCGCGTACCAGAGGAGCGCTTCGGCAACGAACCAGCAATTGCTCGGGATCGATATTTTGCGGTTCGGTTATATATCGAGTTAAAGACGGTCCCCCGCGGAGGAAAGGCGATGGCTACGTAGGAGGAAGGCGCCGACGTTGGTGGCGAGAGGGAGGTGGGAGCCGCTGAAATTGAGATGCCTTATCTCGAGGATGAGAAAGGAGCTTCCGGATGGAGTGCAGTCGAAGTGAGGTCTCGCAAAAATCTCCCGGGGAATAAAAGGGGATACTGCTTGCGGGAACACCGAGCAGTTCCAGGGCGGTTCGAACCATTCCTGTCGTTCATACTCCGCGTACCCGAGATTTCACGTTTCCAACTAAAATTCCTTCGCGTGGAAGTGGAAGTTGAGAGTGAGTTGAGCGGACGTGCGCGATGTAAAGTTGCTGGCTAGTCGACCCCCCTGAGTGACATTGCTACTCCTTTTTGGGCAATGCAACTTAGGTAGTCCTATTGCGACGCTCCCTATTTTCTGCGTGCCTGGGAATCACAACCTTGGACATATTGACCTGACCATCGACAGAAGCATCTGCATTGTCTGATAACAAAAGATCAACCTCTTGGTCCTAGTCCAATCATTCTACAATATTATAAAAGTTATATATGTAATACATTATAAAAGTAATATATTGTACATATATTACGTATATTATTTATCTTCTTTTTCGACAATCTCCCAGATAGCAAAGTAAATTAAAAAGGAATTTTTATTGAACTCCCGAATTATGAAATAAATTGGCTCAAAAGTAATTTATTTCTATGTCACCAATTCTTTTAAGTCCTTTTTCAGATACCAAAAGAATTCTTTTTCTATTCTATAAGAATTTGCAATAAATTCGCAGAAATTATGGTTAGATACTATTTCAATGGAGCTTTATCTAAGCACTGTTTTGTATTTGAAGAAGAATAAGAAAGAATCTTTCATGATTTATCCAAAAAGGATTTATCAAAAATCTTCTGATCCAGTTTCTGCATTAGAAATAATATAAAATGTAGTGCATTTTGCCATCTCTGCACTGTGATATCAGAGGTATCACTAAGCTGATCAGCAGCAAAAAATACTAGGGCCAAGTGTCTCACAGTTGCTCGCCTTTTATCTTAGGATGTAAGGATTTCTGCTTACGAGAAGGTACTGGCGCATATATATAGTCGCGTTGCGGCAGCGCGCCAGTCTACCGCTCGCAGTCTCTTTGAAATACCAAAAAGGAATTCTTTTTGAGTTTATTTCAAACAAATTACGCGAATTCATAAAGAATTTGAAAAAATGATTTTTTTTTAGTTCATAACGATTATCTGTGTTATCTGGACTATTTAATAGCGTTTTTCACTGGCAGAGCCGGTGCGCACTCACAATCAGTGCACATTAAAGCCGTCGTACACAAACCAACGTAAAGTGTATGTTTAATATAATTGGGTTAAATCATGAAATTCTCAATATTCTTTATTGCACTATTTGGTAAAATATGTACTGAGTATTTTATCAGTCGAAATATTTGCATTTTACTTTAAATATTAGAGACTAAATCAGTGTACACACACACACACCAGTTCTGCCAGTGAAAAACGCTATAAGATTTATGCGTTTCAAACCTCTATTATTTTCGTGTAATTATAAAAAATAAACTGTGGTAAACCCGTGACTTGTGTAGATTTACTAACTTTTTAGTCAATCAATTTTTTAATTGTAGTAACAAGTAACAAGTAAAAAAGGGCTTTAAGATTTTCAAGCAATTTTAATTAATCTAACCTTAATTACGATTACTAAAATATAATATATACGATATCCTCATTTAGATTTATTACATATAATAAAACGATAAAAAATAAAACGCGGTGTATATTTGGTAAAAGTCCTTTAGATTCATTAGAATCGTTACTCATGTAAAATTAATTCAACTTTTTTTTATTGAAACTTTACAAAGTAGTATCTAATAAAAAAGTTGGAATCATGACTTTTACTTTCCATCTACCTGTGGCATTTACCATTCACGTTTATCGCGTACGGCTCATCGTTTTTGAAGTCAAACCCTTGAAATGTCCATTGAATGTGTATCATTCCTACAATTTTTGACACCTGTGGTCGCTGTTATGTGAGCTCCTTAGGACGTAACGTATTCTACGGGACCGTACGAATTCTATACGAATTCTACGAAATCGCTTTACTCCTTTAGATATCGTAGAATCGTTACGCTTACACGGTAACATTCCCGTTTTGCGTGTAAGCGAAGATCTCGAAACGGTGTGCGTTTAGCACACGCGGGCTTGCGATAGCGCTAGAAAAATTGACCTGGTAAAGGAGGTGCTCTATGAAATTATCTGGTGCAACCTCCCCTTAGGATTTCTCGCACTACATCGCGTTCCGCGATCGTGCTCGTTAGACACCCCCGCACGAGAGACTGACCTTTATCCCTTGGCGAAAGATCCAGCCCCTATCTGGCGCCAGCCAGGAAATTTCAGCATCTTCGCATAGATACCCCGAGGTAATGCCCCCGAGTGGCGTACCTCCGCCCTACGATTCCCTATAAAAACAAATTGCCCCAAGCCGGCGTATTTCTCCGTTTTCGCGAAGATTTACGAAGGTTGGAGGCTAGGAGCGGTTGGTGGCTGTTCGAAGAGGAGGGGAGAGACGGTGGAGTAAGACGGTAGGGTAGACCGGGGACAAAAGTAACAGGGTACAGTTGTAACATCGTGAATATTTCTTAAATTATAAAAGGTACGTGTGTGGGACCGCGAGGCGAGATTCGCTAGATGGAGCGGCATTTGTTCCTTAGTTCATTGCCGCCCCTCGCGGAACGTGCACGTGTGCAGAAGAAGAAGTTACTTTTTTCCTTCCTAAAGTAAGTTTTCTTACGTGCATAAAATCTGAAATACTTTTTGTTCTTTATGCCGAAGGTATAAGGTTTTATTTTTATATGTTTTAGTGATTATCTATGTTGATGATTTGCATAATACGATTGACTTTCATCCAGATATTTATGTAAAAAATTTACTTCGAATCATAAAATATCATTAGGGGACAATTGTAACATCAATGCCTGGGGACAGTTGTAGCGTTACAATTGTCACCGTTGCTCGGGGACAACTTCAACTTAACCTAACCCCGTTTGGTTGGCCTTATTTTAGTGTTGTTTTTTACAATGTTATTTGTATTTTTCTTCGTAGAATGCCGCGAACAAGAAAACGCAAGACGCAACGGGGCACGAAAGAAGTAAATTTATACGAACAGGCGTTTGAAGAGGTTATGAAGGGTCAGTTATCCATTTGTGCGGCTGCCAAAAAGTATGACTTGTGTCATGTAAAAAAAAAAGAAATCTAGCCGTGCTACCGCTAAAAAACAAAAAAAATAGATTTTTTTGCGTGATTCCTTTATTTTCAGTTTTTATATTAATATTAGATTTATATTTATAATATTATAAATTTTTTATGTTCATGTTAGAAGGAAAGACAGAGAGAGAGCTTATTTCTGTTTCTTTTTTATTTTATTATGGTTAATTTTTTAAATATATATGATTATATAAAGTTTTTCAGTTGAGAAAACAGTATTATTTGTTTTTATTTGCTATAATGTAAAAAAATACTGATATTTTCATGTAACAAATTATTTTATCATTAAATTCGTAAGATTGATTAATTAAACCTACTAAATAACCATTATTTTGTTTATAAATGATGTGGTACAATCGTCCCCTTCTGCTGTTACAATTGTCCCGGGGGTTGGGACGGTTGTAACAGTATTCCTCATATTCTTTAAACAATAATAACTTTTTTTCTAGTTACATTACTGAATTCAGCACAAAATAATTTTGTAGTTAAATAAATTCTACATCTAAAGGTACAGGTCTTTTTTACGTAGATATTATATTTTAATTGTTATAAAATCTTAAACTCAAAATGTTACTTTTGTCCCCGGTCTACCCTACCGGTGTTACCCCGGCATCTCCTGCTGGTCACTTTTATGTGTCGGATCGTTATTTTTACAGGGCCAGGCGCTCTCTTGTCTCTTTGTTCAATCATTTACTGCCGCTGCCGGAACCGGCCCCGGTTCACTAGATGACGTAGTGGGACGTAGCGCAACGGGGCGGAGTGATGAAAACGAAGGGCTTGCAAACCCCGAGGGCCTCGTCCTTCCTTCGTAGATAACGGCCCTCCGTCAGGTTGTGTCGTCTTGTTGAACGTCGATCCCATGTTCGATCCGCGATCGATTCGGTACGGGCAGCTTTGCTTTTGTCGGCTTGACGTGATGAAGTATAAGACGTGAACGCAGAAGTTTGAATGCGGTTCTGTTTGAGAAAAGAGAGGCACTATATGAAAGCTATTTTATAAGTTTTTTTATGAATAAATAGTTGAATTTGTATTGAAGAAATAACAACTCTTAAAAATGAATTGTTATAAGTAATTTTACATATTTTGATAAGAGGACGATAATATTAGCGCGTTGTTTAATGTTTACATTGCGTTTCAGATGAATAAGCTTTGTCCATGCAAAATTGATTATTCTATCTATTTCTCGTTTAGGATACTACCGCGCTGCTTTGTTATATTCAATTGTTTGATTTAAAAAATAAATGTATTTTTGTGTTTTATTTAAAACAGAAAAGACGGTTTTTTACCTGCGATATTACAGCTGCAAACCATTTCGTCTTTCGCAAGATGAAAAAATGTAAAATATCAAGAAGATAAAGAAGGTCTGCAAAATCTAATTAGCACCTTAAGTTTTCTTGCCAGATTAATAAGTTTACTTTGCCTGATTACTTATTATAAACGCAGCTCTCTCAGAAAGTTCTTAAGAAGTTCTTGACCCTTCCGCGATAAATCAAAAAAGCGTGAATAGATAACATTCCATACTAGTGTAGATGTATATATATATGTGTGTGCGAGCATATCTATATGAAGCGTACGTACACATATATAGCATGTATCGAGAAATATGCGATAGAACGAAAGTGCTTATATATCTCCAAAGACGTCCCGAAAAATTAATTTTTATGGAGTCTTCTGCCGGGTCCCAGAATGAACAAAAATCGCCGACGCGCAATTTCCACGGAAATGGCGGAATCCGTGAGATGACCGACGAAATCTCTCGCTCGCTACCAGTACACTTTACGACTTACTAAATGCGCGGTCGGGATCCTACGCGCGGATACGGTCGAGGGGTTACATATAATATGTAACGGTCCATATATTCGCCGAAGCAGATTGGTGTTTTCCTCGTTAAAACTTGGGCGCGCGAGAGCCCCACTCCCACACGGAGTACTCTGCGATAACCCGAATAGAGGAATGGGCGCTGAGGTGAAGACTGCTGGACGTAGGGCGGAGACGAGGGAGAGATTGAGAAGAGCTATGTCTCGGCGTGACCTCCGGTTTGGCCGGAAATGATTCATACCCGCGGGGACCCACTGCTGAAACCGGTGCTCTTTCAGCGGATTCCGCGAAGGCTCCCCGCGAACGTTCGTACATTCGTTTCCTTTAATAAGACATCTGGGAAGGAGCCGCGTTCGCGTTTTGTTACTAATATCTCACGCCGGCGCGGGGAAACGTTGCGGTTAACGAGAATGGACGGAAGGGAGAGCTTCTTTTATGACTTTCGAGTTATGACTGGGTATGGTATCGCGTGCCGTCTAAGCGCTCGTAATTTCTGTCATACGACTTGTTGACGGAGGTATTCCGAGGGATTCAGAAAAGAAAGTAGTCGACGTTGTTGTTGATGCTCACGTTAATGTGCTCTGCTCAGCATCTTCTTAAAAAGAATAAAAAAACAATGATTCTGTACGTAGTTTTTTTTGAAATATTAAATGTGAAGTTTCTTATTTTTTTTTACCGTGAAGAGAGCTAAGATAATCAACAACTTTATGGTGGAGAACAAGAGAGAGAGGGAGAGGGAGAGGGAGAGAGAGAGAGAGAGAGAGAGAGAGAGAGAGAGAGAGAGAGAGAGAGAGAGAGAGAGAGAGAGAGAGAGAGAGAGAGAAAGAGAGAGAGAGAGTCGGCTTCACGAAACTTTGTGCCCAGAATCCAGGGGAAGAGCTCAATTTTAATATCGTAGCAAGTCGCAGACACAGCCGCGACAAGTGCAGGAGGAATTTAAATAATGGCGCGTAGCATCGAATATTTGCTGAATGAACTTTGCCAGGGAAGAGACCTCCGACGATCTCCGAGTCAATATTTCGCAGCTTTCGCGAATCCTTCCGGCAAATAACGACGGATTGGTTCTGGTCGATGGCAGCAGCCCGACCGAAAGCCCGGTTACTTACGCGTACGTCTCATTCCTTCCGGTTTCGGAGTTAGCGCGCTCTTGCTGGCTCGTAGCTTCAACCTTAGCTTAGGTACCGGGGGTGTAATATCGAAGGCGTAGGTACATACGACGTCGCCTGATCCGTCTCACCGTGAGTACCGAGAGCTATTCGGGCGTGGAGAGAGACAGCCTTAGCAGCCCGAGCTCCGCTGACTCTAAAGACGAGGGGATGGGGCGCGTTCAACCGTGTATAATGTCGAGAGCGTTTCCGTAATAGTATCGACGAGCCGTATCGAGGCTGTGATTCGTGACCAGGAATTGCAGCTCGAAGATTCCTCTCTGATTTTCGCGGGGGTACGACGCGAAATCGTCAGCTTATCTTATCATTCATATACGAAGTCCTCGCAAAAACGCGCAATGAAAAAACATTCCTGTTTTTAAAACGTTAGACAATTTTCCTTTTTAGCGTAATCGATTTTCCGTTCGCCGCAAATTAGTCGGTGCCGATCTCGTTTCAGCGAGCTGCGCGAAGCGAGTCGCGTTGATTTCAGTGAATCATCGCGGAAGATCCCGGAATCGCTCACGAAATTTCACCGCGCCGGAGTGTTGAAACTTCGATATCAACCGGACTGGTTGCTCTCCCCTTATATATACACATATCCTCCCAAGTTGCACACTTACGAGGGTATACCTAAGACGACTTTCCGCGTGTTTCCGCCGTGCACCTGGCTACCCTATGAGATCTTGACGAGTAGGGCGCGACGTGGCTGCCGATCGGCGCTTCCCTAATTTCGCGGATGTAATATCATCCGTAATATCGGGCTTAATGTTAGTTTCAGACTTCGGGAGTTTGAAGATTACCGGTGGAATCATTTCAGTAGAATTTCTCCAGATTCCTCGCGTTCCCTGCCTTTGACGCCGCTCGCCTGCGCCGTCGCGCGGCATCATGCACTTTGTGCATCGGTGCGACTTCGATGTGTCCTGGTACTGCGTCCATATATCGGCGAATCGCCCCGGACGAGGGATCTCTGCAAAGTAATTGGCTGGCGGTTAACTCGTGCGGCTGTGGTACTCGTTCGACCAGTCTTTTGAATCATGTACCGATGGTACTTCGTTAACAAATTTCACCAGCAAAGGGATATCAATAAAGTCTATAGCGTTAGTTTATACCGCTAACACTGTAGGTTTCCAGTAATTTCGTTTCCTTCAAAATCGCATTTTTATATCGTCTGTACAATTCTCTCGATCGCGAGTAACCCACTAATAGTCATTATATTCAGTATTTCTGTCTAAACTCGCCCCTCGTCGCTCGTCTTCCACACAATCCACGATATACCAAATATAGAAATTTAATTAAAAGATTTAATTTTTTTATTTGCGATTGCCGGGTTACAATGAAGTCTTTTGTTGGACTTTGTGCGTTCAGCCGCGAGACCATTCAGCTCGTATGACAAACGAGCGCTATGCAATATAATTGAACTTGAACTAATTAATTCTTTCGCTCAGACCGAATTGTTATCAGGATTTAAATAATAGGAGACTCTGATTTTTATACGTTCTTTTTTCTATTACTTATTATATTTTTTAATTGCATGCTAATTAAATATCATTTTCCGTCACAGATATAACTATAGCAACAATATCAATATTTGTTTTTTTTTAGTGTTTAATTTGTCAGTTTTTAATTATCGAGGGGAGATTTTAAAACGCAGTGATGGATAAACAGGGTGGGCTATTTTGATTAATTCACTCAAATATCTCAAAACCCGTAAGTTTTAGAAGGAAACTTTTTAGACAAAAGTTATTCAGTGTTGAGGGAGTCCTGATGACTTTTATTTGACCTTGGATCAACTCCAGAGGATTATTTCAAAGTCAACTTTATTTCTTTGAATAAAACCCTATTTTTAATTACATATTCTTGCAGCCCTTGTCGAGACGTTTTCAATACACTACATAACAAAGCTCTCTTTCGTTTAGAATTTTCTGAGATATTTCTTGTCATGATATTTTTAATATAAAATATGAATATCTCTTAAAGAGTATTCATTTTTTGATGACTTTACTTTGATATTTTTATACATAGAATAATGAAAAAAATCGAATAATAATATTAATTTTTACGTTTGCAATCTTGTAAAATTAAATGCATCTACAAGATGCAAACAAATTTTTTAAAATAATTTTTTTTTTTTTTTTTACAATAATTGATTTCTTTTATTATTCTATGTATAAAAGTATCGAGGTAGTCATCGAAAAGTGAATACTTTTAGATATATATATATATTTCATATTTTATATTAAAAAAATATTATAACAAAATTTTTGAAACTTTAAAAGGAAACTTAAGTGGATTAATTAAAATGGCCCACCTTGTATACATAGACATATAACATGCCAAGATAACAAATTTTTACTATTATTAATTGAAAGAACAATGATGTAAATACGAGTATATTATTGATGGTAGATTATATTCATACATACGCTTTACAGATCGATCTATGCTATTAGATACCATCGCTCTTTCAGCCGTAATGCAAGGGAATCCGGCATGTAATCGAACAAAGGTTAATTGATGTGGCCTTTTAGTCGTTTGATGAATGTTACGGCTATTATCAATGGCATTTGATCCATTTCACCGATTACGTCCTTAACTAGAGCGAATTTCTCTATGTCCCATGAAGAGGGAGATAACATTATCAGCCATTATCCTCCCCGTCCGCACTATAAGCAAAATATTATTTAGCTTTGTGTCTCAATTGTAATATTGCTACATATTTCACGTATATGGAAATTATAAATTTGATTTTATAGGTACGATATAGAAATCGCTCGTTCTCAATTTCATAAAAGTATATCATAAAAGTTATCTAATTGCATAATCTTTCTGAAACAATATCCATAATAAGCTATTTTTTTAAATAAAAAGTTACGAAATATTATTTTATTTTTCCGAGACTCGTATAATGTATATAAAAAGTCGGACACACCACGTCACTTTTACTTAAACCGGTTTATTGAGACATATTTCAATTTCAAATTAGTCAACAGCTGTTTTTCATTAAATGGATCTTTAAGACGAGGATAAAAAAAATTGCGAAGATTGAAAATAGCTAACTATCGAGAGACGATAAATTAAACTCGGCTCGAAGTCTCTGCCTTACTTGGCTACGGCAGCGGGCGGAGCCCGCGAGATAAGGAATTTCTATCGTGATTTGCATTTTACAGCAGTACAGGTACAGATCGGCCGGATAAGAGCTCGAACTTGCGTGGTATCGGGCGCCAGATGTCTGACTACTCGAGACACGCTTATCGAGCATAAGAATCTTTTTATTAAATCTCATTGTATCATATATTCATGTATAGTTAAACTATTCTGTGTTAATTTTGTCATAATTCATAAGTTACAATTTACACAGATATATGTGACGTAAGTGTATAATAACGATCTTCCTCTCATAGAAATCTGATAATTATTATTCATAATAAAAATAATCGTAAACCGAAGATGAAGGTGTTCTTTTGTCTGGAGCTCTCGTTGCAACGTCTGTTCGCGTATTTCCGTGGGGAAGCGCTGATTTAATATTTTCTAAACGTCGTTTCGCGAAGTGAACGATCGGGCAGAAATGGAATTTTTATCAAGTCGATATCGATACGCCCGTAGATCAAGGTACCGACGCGATTTCTGCCTTACGCCGAAACTGATCAGCCGGATAAGATCTCCGGAGTAGCAATATCGTCGGCGGGAATGTTGCATTGGCGACTGCACACACGGCGCTATAGGAACACGGGCGAGGACTCGGTGAGCGCGCGGAGAGATCGGGCTGCTGCACTGAGAAACGTATAAGGCCATGTCACGTCTCGGCTTTGACCCGGGCTACCTTCTCTCGTCCGAACACACGTCCTCGCTTTATGACACCTGTTTGCTGGCGTTGCTTCTCGCCGTCCGACCGCCCTTTTCCCTGGAACCCTTGCCCTATTGCCGCCCATATCCACTATGTCGACACTGCTACTCGACGTCCGTGCACGTAATATGCTCGTCAAATCGATACCGTTGCCGTTGCTTTCGACACGTTGGATCACACGGGAAAATATTGGGCCGTGAGAGCGGTTTCTCGTTTCTTTCTTTCTTCCAAGATGTTGGCGTGTTCTCTTATGAAGTACAAAATTGTTTAGAGGAGAGAAGAGCGCGTCTTGCTTGGATGCTCTGATAAACTTCGTGAGAAAAAGTGCAGTTATATCGACGAAACTAACTGTCCACCTATATCGATTATATTTATTCGCTTCAGAAAGTTGTTTTCGTGATCGATACTCATTGGAGTGCCGGTTTCGTCTATTGGTATATCGCTTTATCTATTTTGATACTCAAAGGTATCCGGTCGATTGAGTCGAACTCCGATATTCTGTGGCAGTGCATTTTTGTCGATTTCTACTGTCCACGCCCTAGACTTTGATGCTCCATATAAATGATATTTCCTGGAATTTTTGTATTTCTTCCACGGACCTCGCTATACTGGTAGTATACAAAGTATCGGATTTTTGTCTATTTGGAATCTTCTCTACTTGAATTTACAACACATTGTTGACATTTATTTTAATATTTTTATCACATGTTAAAAAGTATTAGGTATTAAAAGTTGTAAAAAGAATAATATTTATAATAAATTATATATATTTCTAATTTATATATTATATATATATATATATGTGTATATATACCTGTATGATCTATATTTTATATAAAACAACTTTAATAATTAACAGAATAATAAATTTCTTTTGCCAGTATATAGAATAACAATTAAAGTAATTTAAATCGACCTGACTGGCAAGTTCCGACAAACCAAGTTGGCTCACAGTTTTTCAATGTTCATATCGGAAAGACGTTATATATATTGCCAGTCAGGTCGATTTAAATTACTTTAATTTTTAATAATTAAATTTTTACATTATTTCTCTATATTACTATTTTTCAGAAAATAATATTCCCTTTCGTTTGATAAATACGCATGTATACAATCAGATATTTCTATCAATTTTCTTTCCCTTTTAAAGGCGAGCGGCCCATTTTCAACACACATGCACGCACACACACACGAAACCATCTTTATTATATCTCGCAGAGCTTATAAAAAGCGTACAGTGTTTCCATTGCGAGCCAGGTACTACGAGATATAGATTTTTCCTTAGTCGTTTGAGCCTTCTTCTGTTCTATCTCTTTGGTTGTACTCAAGAAGGTAGACCGGATCGAGCTGCTGCACTTCCGCAGATTGAAAAGTGCATCCAGTAATTTGTCGGGCTTGAAGCGTCTAGTGCTATGTTTTATTCTTGGGAAAATAATTTTATACGCTTTTTTTATCACATATCTGCGCGAAGATTAATTGATCCGTAAATATAATTTAATCAAATTCTTTAGTCTATTTTGTAACATAATTACCTAGACAGAAAATCTTGTAAATTTTTAGGAAGTTATATACATACGATGCATAATTAACGTGATTTATAAAAGAACTTTCTGAGAAATATGCCAGGATATTTTATTTTAACAATTAAAACATTGCGAGAAAGTACACTAATCAAATAAGAGTCTGCTCTAAAAACTTGGACTTGTCGAAATATTTGTAGTTGAGAGAAACTGCCAATATTAGCCTGCGTTATTAACAAGATAATAGTAATTAAAAGTTTGAGGACTTAATAAAATGTCGGAATATTTCGTTTTTATTAACCGTGTAATTCCTAATTAATTCTTGCCAAGAGAGTAGGCTAAGGGGAGTGCCTTTGAAAATCGTATGATTCTGTCGCTATACCATTACCAAAACCGAGCTTCTCCCGGTCTGCTCGGCGCAAGATTTACAGGGTGAAGCATCAAGAATAGAGGGGCGTTACGCAAGGAAAAGTGGCTTGCTACTGTAAGGCAGTGACACACGACAAATTGTCTGGCGTTTCGACAGGAATCTAAAGGCAGATTTATTGCTCGCCTGTGTAAAGGCACTCGTAGAGGCCGTACCTACATCGCGCCGTCTCACAATCCGTGTCGTTCCGCCCTGCATATATCCGTCTTTGCGTCCGTGAATATTCAATCGACTCAAATATTTGGTAACATTAAACAAGTGCGTTCGAAATGACCAAAAAAAAATAACAGAGCGGTTGACTTGACAGAAATGTTATATTTACAAGTTTTGAATTAGCGAGAACCACGAATGTTCTCCACAAGTCCGGCAGAAATTCTCGCGTTATAAAACGTTATTAATGGAGCGGAAATTCTCTTATTCCGGCTTTTAGCAGGAATAAGGGAATACCCGTATATATATATATATTTATATATAATTGCGACGCGAGTGCGGCGGTGGCCCGCTTTACCGTACCGGATAGAGAAGTGAAGAGAGGAGAGGAGAGAGAGGAGAGAGAGAGAGAGAGAGAGGAGAGAGGAGAGAGAGAAGGAAAATAACAGCGCGCAGCGGTCTCCTGAGGACGATGGTTAAAGGAGGCTTTAGTATGGGCTGTTGGCCCCGGTCTGATATTCCGCACGTTGTGGATTACGACCGGTAATAACATTCCTAGGACGATCTCGAGGATATAGAACGCGATCTGAAGCGAGATCAGCTATACGGAATAGCGGGGAATGGCCGTTGGTGGAAAGCATGTTGATTTCCTGATGCCAGTGTGGTCAGATCCGGTCTGCGAATTCAGACGGTTTTGACTATCTCTCAGTTTATCTGATCATGTTAAGAGATACGATAGGATTGCGAAATTCACGTGTCGGATTATTCGATCAGACAAAAAACTTGACTATTAAATTCGCGCGATGGGATTGACCGTGCGGCGAGTTTCTTCAAGACCGATTTATTAACCCGACGTGAAGAGAAAAATGGTCGCGAATAAGAAAGGGTTTGTAAATTCAGCGCAACGGATGAAACGAATTAGATATAGAAAAGTTATACGGGCTTGAATTTTTCCCAGGGTTATACTTTCCGTTTCCGGTTGTATAAGTGCAAAAAGGAATCGTGCCTCGAAGAATCCGAATCTCCAGTAAATACTCACGTCCGTCTGAAACTACGCAGATGCAATTTAATGCCGCGGGGAAGATGGATCATCTCGCGCCCAAGGCCGGTTCATCGAACTGCAGACACTGTGCGGATGCTGCGTGGGTGTGTCTATGTGTACTTTCCATCTCTCTCCCTTCTTTGCCGCGAAAAGAAAAGTGGTCGCTGTGTGTGAAAGAAGACGCATCGTCGCTCGAGCGTGGCATACACTCAATGAATACCGCTTTCTTACTCGGATGGAAAGGAAAACTGCGTCTGCGAGACGATCGAGAGCGCGCGTCGACTTAACTTACAGGCTTCTCGACGAATTGTTCGTTGAATTCGAAGCGACGCCGATCGTTTTGCGATCACTTCGTGTAAACGATATTTCTTTACATATATACGTTTTGTACGGCTAGGGAACGCAGCGATTAAGAAGCTGCAACATTTTATTGCGGGCGCTGATGGTCATGTGTTTGTATTCTTTTCAAAACTGGAAAGTAAAAGTTTTCAAAAAGGCGGTAACGTTATTAATTTTTATAAATCGTAATTTATGATTTTGCAGCGTCTCTTTTTATCAATGGGCAAAAGCGATTTAAATAAAAATATAACGCGGAGCATTTAAAGTCGCGCTCCAGCTGGAAGTTCGCTTGATTGGACATCAAGATTCTTTTACTCGGTTAGAAAGTGAATTCAGTGAGACGTAAGGACGGAAAAATTGCATTCCTTTGATAAAGAAATTCTCAATCTCGTTACTGCGAAGTAATCTATTGATAGATAAATGCATTCTCTTGCGTTTAAGATAAAATTGCTAATATTAAATGTAGCGCTGATTCTATTTATTGAAAAAATATATATTCTTCTCAATATACGAATATTACTTTTATTGTTTTATACAAACAAATAAGGTAAAAGTAATATATACATTAGTATACATAAATTAAAGTAATAAATACAAGAGTAATGTATACTTATCTTAAAACGTATAAGTTATTTGCAAAACAAAATTTAAATGAAATCCCGTGAGAATATCACGCAATATTCAGCCTTATATGGTGGATTTACTTTAATTTTTTCTCGCTATTTACCTATCGTCTGGCAAACGCCAAAGAGATTTTCCGTACGTAAACTTGTATTGGTACCTTTGATGTGCGTTTAGCTCCAGCTTTGACTCCTGCAGTTGCATTTCTGGTCCTTTAATCAACACCTTCTAAAGATTAATAGAGCATGCAATGTAATATCAACGCTTCAGTTTCACACATTATATAATTTAAGCTGTAATATTGGTGTTTCTATAAGGAGAGAAGAGTGGAAGGAATAAATTATTTATCCTACATTATTAAGGACAATTTGCAACGCTATACATATACATAATAAACTCATTTAAAATAATTAATAACTAATTTTAATAAAGATATCGAAAGAGGTATTTATCAAATTTAAAAATTATACAAAATTAATTAAATATATTAAATCTTTTTATTAGATTTTTTATTTTTCTAATTTTCTATTATTACACGATAGAATATATCAGTATTATATATTAGATTAGGATATCAGAGTGTAAATTTATCTTTGATTAATTTCCATGAGGACTGGAAATGTTATTTTAAATACACCACAGCGAGAGATATTAGAATATCATGTTTATCATATAAATTTGCATTGTTTGAATAAACTATTGCGCATTTGGAGAGCACATATTGATCGTGCGCGAAATTTTGTAATGTATTACGAGTTTGGTAAAACGCGTAGTGCTCGAGAAATAATTAAAATACGGAATCAGTTGACGCCGCCGAGAGCTAGCGAAAAATAACACGTTTAATTACATTTGCGTCTGGATTCACGAAATAATTCACGATTAATGCCACCTCGCATAGCTTATTAGATATTTCACGTAATTTTTAATACCACGCGGTCGGCGCGCATACTTGCTTACGACTGAACGCGAATTTATTCGCGCGCGCGCGCGGCGGAAAATGTCTGTTATTTTCCAAAAGCGGAAAACGGTGGATCATCGATTAGTCGGATCAGCACGTTTGTTGTAGGATCGCGTAAATCCATCACGCGCTATGCCATTCTGTGTATGTACAAGTTCACGTATCGGATGAATGGATTATCCATCCAATTCGTTGTAGGGGCGAGAACGGATTGTATTCCATATTTACATTGAAAGCGGGAGCAGCAAAATTATCTGACTAGTGTCATTTACAAACATTTCAACGTAAGGGTACGCCTCGCTGAATATCATTACATTACGTACGTGCTGCACGCATTATATATACTAACGGGAGATAAGCTTGACCAAAACCGATACAGCTCGAAATCGTCACGGGTGTAGGACGCGATCGCATACACACATATGTCGTCAAAATATGATGGACTATCGAGTTACAGGCGTGACGTGACATCCGGCCGCATGCTTTGAAATAAAAATAAAAATTTGAAAAATTGTACGAAAGAGATGTCGTGTTCATTTAGAAAAATTGAGAACATCATAAATATGTAGAATGAATATTTCTAGAGGCAAGGGCAAGACTTTATTAACGCTGGTTTTTTAAATATTTCTCGTCACACTTTAAACTTTTCATCGATTCAAATGCAGTTTGTCCATTAACTGTTTCTGAAAAGAGTGGAATAGTACCTAAACGAAAGTTTTACTTTTATAATAATCTCTATTCAAGAAATATGATATGCATATCATGATTAATGCAGATGCATTCAGCATAAGCACCTGTAGAACGCAAAATGCAGAAGACTCGTTTTTATCGTATAACTCTATGTCAATTCTTTGTTGAATTAAAACTTTTGTTTCAAAAATTCGGTACCATTTATGAAAGAAAAGGCCGCGCACATTTTTTACTTCTAATTTTTTGTGCTAGTTAGGAAAATGGTTCAAAACACATGTAGTACTAATACTTCGAAACAAATTACTCCGAGAGAAATGCGCGCTGATCAACCCCGTCGTCACTAGATCAAAACAGCTATCAATCCGCAGGTTCATATAATCGTCAATATATCTTCACATAAAGAAATCAATGAAATGATCTTGGTCTCGTTCGAAAAAAAACCTAAGACTCTAACGTTGTTAATGAGAACAAGATTATTTATCTCGATTGATTAATTTGCCAGACATCATCGATTAATTATGAAAATAAAATTGATTTTGCCCTAAAAATTGATTTCCGTTTCTTAAAGTAGATAATTCCTAGATCCATTTATATAAGATATATTTATCGAAATTATATAGATTGATATAATCAGGAATATCTTTATATAAAAAAATTGATAAAATCACAAAGATAAATTAGAAAATACGTAAAACGCGTATATATGGCTTCAAACACTGAAAGGTCAGTGAAATGAACGTTCAATAAGAACGTTCTGTAAAAAGAAAATGACTGTAATAATCTGAGACTTTAGTTCTCTTAATGTAATACGATATCGAATTGATGGTGAGTTTCATTCAAAGTTCATTTGGAGACTTCCTAGTAATGGTTGAAAGACGCAGCAGATGGACGAACACGGCCGCGCGTAATGCGTTCCTCTTGTTTGCTCGTGCCGAAGAATGACGACAATTGAGCAGCTTTGTCAGCAACAATTTTATTCGAAAAATAGAGCGGTGACATTTTGGAGCGTCGTCCAAATAGTTTTATTTTAAAAATCGCACGCGAGCATTGTTTCAAGTGGGAAATATGCCATGAAAATGTATAAATAATCCTGTAATATCAGCACATTGTATTGAATTTTATCGGGTTTTTTTACAAAATTGCATAGGTTTGAGAGAAAATACCTTTACAAAATGATTATTACAAAATTATTTGACACGATAAACGAAAATGACTTCGTTAATTAATTAATTTCTACTCGATATTATGTAAAAAATGTTTCTGTCGAATTTAAAAAAAATAGAAATTAGAATAATAGAAATTTATACCGGAAAGCGCGTACTTATTGTATATATCTTAAGAAGTCGTACAAAAAGACAATATTGTATTGTGCGATACTTAAAATTTAGTCTTTACTTTTCCGTTGGTCTGCAATAATATATAGTTTGAAGTGATTAAAGTGCGGCGCCACAAAATTTGCCTCGATAAATATCGCGGTAAGTGTGGATTAACTTTGCTATTGTATGAAAGGGTCGGTTTTCCCTTGGAAACTAAATTTGAGCACGGCCGAACGAAATTTCCAACTCAGCTTGATATGTAAATGAACTATTGTGATTGTTATTCCTGCCATAATTTTACACGGAGTCGATAAGTCCGAGGACGTTCTATTAAGACAGAGTTCGTTCGTTCGTTCGTTCGTTTCTCGTGCGAATTGTAAATTTTCTTGAACGATTCTGAAAGTAATGACTGAGCGCACGGCAGACTAAAACTTATTTTAAGTGTCATGACATACCTAGTTTGATAAATTTTTACGAGGCAAATAATTTTCGGATACAAAATGCAAACAAATTGCTCTTATTAATATGACATTCCGATATCAGAATGTTTCTTGTTTCTCCGCAAAAATTGGAACATTCTATTTTCACTATATATTTTAAAATTTTTTAATTTATCACAACGTGCAACATAAATCTGCAACGTGACTCAATAAATCTGTCACAAAGCTCAGAAATAGCGAATAAAAATTTCAGTCATCCGGATTTATTGATATTAACATTGCGGTGCCAAAGAATTTTGCAATCTATATTTTACACAGAGTTATTAATTCATAACAGACATAATCATAAACAACGTCAACTCATATAAGAATGATATAGAAATGCTTTGCTGTATATATTAAATATCTTTGCGTGAAATATTTTTCTAGATTTTAAATAATTTTAAATAATTTTAGACCTTACACTGATGGATAATACATTTTTTTTATATTTGATCGGGGTTTACGTGATTGCAGAGAATTCGATTGAAGAGAATTTGATTAGCGCCAATAGCAAATATTCGGACAAACCGTAAAAGCTCTGTGTCTGTGTTTGCTTTAATTAACTCCGCTAATTCACGATTCTGTTAGTTTTATATCACAGATAATGCATAATAAATCAATTACCAAATTAGGGGATTATCGCGTGATAGCGGGCACCATTGGTGCAACATGCTGCTTAAATTTACACGCGTGTTAATGTTCAGGACATATTTGGTTGAATAAATTGTAGATCGTTGTTTGTGAAATATTTTCCCAAACATTTTTTCTTTGGCTCAATATTACTCGCAATATGCTTTTTATTTTTCTACTACATTTCATTTATGTTTTTAAAATTAAATTTTTAAGCGCAAACAATCGTATTTGGTACATGTGCTTTAATATCAAAGTTTGTCAGGGATAAAAAAATTGTTCTCTCGTGAAACATTATACATTGATATTGTAAGTGATTAATTAAATCCACAAAAATGTCTTGAGGCACTCATTCGTACTTATCTGACATTGCAATAGAATTGCATCGAAGTTTTAAGGAATGTTCAAAGAGCTCTCAAATTGTTTTCTGATTTAATCCATCTGAAACATTTTTATTCCTTAAAGTGGAAAGAGCTACACAGCTTCTTTTCCAAAGGCAATCCACGGCACACGCGGCACGGATACCGTCGTCGGTGCGTATTCAAATCTTCAAGGGGATCTGCAACGAATTGCATTAGACAGTCAAACGAATTTTCCTTCTCGGAATTCTTACGGATGGCGTTTAACGTCATTAAGACCCTCGCTCGATATCTTAAAGGGGGGCGTCTCCGGATACGCGAAACATTGCCCGTTGTCTTCGGACGATTGCATGGATATTGCGACGTAACGGAATTTTTCATTAAATAGTCGAGTTTCTCTGCCAAGTAGCTGAACTAGCATTAATGCGGATACCGATCTCCGCGCGCGCGTATTTAATTACGGCTCGCGAAAGAAAAGAAAGTGCCTTTGGTTGAAAATTGGACTGATCATTTGTTCCGCGGGAGTGTCCGTTTCAATCGACGGCGCGCCGTGGAATACTTTATTTAAATCCGATTACACACAAACCGTTCATTAGCAAGTCGTAAAATCAATACAGCGCGCGCGCGCGCGCATTTATTAACGGTGCGATATCTAAATAAAAAGTTAATCATTGTTAACAATTTAACTCTAAACTTTGCGTACGTTCGCGATGCGGAGTCATTAATTTATACAATCAATTTTTCTGCAAACGGCAAGTTCGTTAACCTTGCGCGCGTCGGACAATTGACTGAATATCGAAATTAATCCTTTCCAAACAATCGTAACGCGGTTGAGGAGTAACGTAAATTGTAAAATATCCAAATGCGGCCCTTTATAACGATAGTAGTGGAGTTATAACAGAGATTTCCGCGATAACATGATATACACACAATGAAGCGCAAAAGCTAATTAATTAAGCGAGTATGCAGAGTAAGCGAGTGGCTCCCAACACGTTTCACCGCAAAACATATTAGCAGAAATGGTTTACGCGGTATTTACCGGTGACACTCAAAGGGCCGTGGCTCTACTTAAAGCGGAATAGAATACGGTTTAACGAGCCACTTCGGATAATCCACTTCGACTGGCACACGAGGGAATATCATTAGCCGGCACGTAGTACCCCCTTCTCCCCACATTCGGCAAGTTCTGAAATGGCACACAGTCGAATATTACCAGCAACGTATGGAGCTTAGGAGACCACGTGACGCGCGCGTATTCCGAAGGCGAACGAGAATATAACGGGATATTAGAGTTATAATCAACCGGGTGTATTATAAACTACAGTTATATAACATATAAACCACGTGTACCTGCAACACGCTACTCTCGCTAAATATTGCACTCGAGCGATATTCTCGTGCGCAAATTGATTTTTTACCGGTACGATGTACTCGCTGTTAGGGAGTATCGTTACTTACTCGTTTCTGAGTGATAAATTAAAGATATTGTATATATAACGTTCGATGTATAAGTTTTATAGAAGAAGTATCGGCACATTTTCAAATAAACAATATTACAGAGAATACTTATGTACCTAGTTTTCGTGAGAACGTTAAATTCTGGCCTCGTTAGACGCCACGATACTATGGCGCAGTTTACCGAGTTTACGGATAGTCGGCAGTATGGTATACGTGTACTTAGTGGATTGATAGTTTGTCGGATAATAACCATGGACATCGCCTAGCTAGGTGTCGATTAATTCGGATACCTGTCAAATCAAGATATGCAGAGCGTGGCATGTTTGATATATGCATGTAACTAGCGCGAAGCGTTACGAAATTTGACTCCTTTGTAGTCAGATTATATTCGCGTGGTTGAAGGTAATCGATGAGATATATACATATGAACGCCGGTTTTCGATCGGCGGCGTACAGTCAACTTTTCGAATTTAACGATATACGAGCGATTTTATAACGTCACCAAAAATTAATAACATATCAAAATTTATCGCGCCGCTTTTATGTTAAATTTAATTGCGCGCGTTTCGGCGAAAATTGAAATAAGATAAGAGCGTTAAATCCAATTGATTTACGTTAACACATTAATTTTTTTCATTGTCTTTCTTCGTGCGTGCACACAGAAAAATATCATTCTACAGCCAAGGAAAGCAATTGCTTATTTTATTTTATTTGTTTTAAGTAATTTTCTTCAACAAAAAATATTTTCTTTAATAGTTTTAAGATATACACTTGACACAAGTCTTAAAAAATCTCATTATTTTTTGCTCAAAAGAAGAATTTATAGTCTTTCTCTTCTTTCAAGAATATTATATACTTAAGTACATGCTTCTCTTTCGAAGACTCATAGCAAGTAAACAGAATTCTAATATTAATTAAATATTCTTGTTTGAAGTACTAGACTTGTTAAGATCCAGAACATGTTTTGAGTAAATGTGATGCTTGTGATAACTTTATGCTAGATTTGCTGATACATAAACTTATCAAATACTTTAGAACAAGTAATATTTACTTGCAGGTATAGTATGTATTTTTCTGTGCGTGGCGATGTAGCGCATTACTCTTCTAGAATAATGATATCAGAAGTCCGATTTCCGATTGACTATCATTTATATTCTAGTAGCTCTTACCGAGGTGCCATTTGAGCATGCAAATTTGATTTGACTTCATTCATTTAATTAACATTCACCTCCGATTCGATCGGTGGAGTTCGTAGAGACGCGACGCTCTTACTCGGAAAGTTCCTCGTGCATTGCACGCCGCGTCGCGGCCCTTTTCCTACAATTTGGAAATTCTGGCGTTTCTCCTTCAAGCGGTTCATTAGTAGCGAGCTGACCTACGAAGAAACACTCTCTCCCGCTTACGTTAAAAATTATTTTTAAAGCAGACTCGCCCTTTTTAAAAATCCATGTGGTACTAAGGATGGGCTCTGCTCGGAGACCAGGAGTTAATGGGATAAGTGTCTTTAAAGCGTCTCATAAAAGCAGGCTACTGGGAATTAAATGTAGCTTGTCAATATAAAATTACATCGGGACTGTAAAAACTTCACGGTTTAATATACGATTGACATGACGAAAAATTTGAATTTTATCGAGAGATGTATAAGATTTGATCTAAAAAATTCAACAAATGCATCACTCACGTGCGTCGTTTTATTTCAAAATTATTATTTTATTGTACATTAATTAATACATCTTAAAAATAAAAGTACATAAGTTAACTGCACCTTTTCTGTGGACTTCATTACTCCCGTTCTCATATATACTCTCTTCATCTTACGATTTCTATATCCATAACAAAAAGCGCGGCTCCATTTATTAGGAAATATGTTAAGCACTTGGCCGTAAGAGTCCGTTGAATAATTGCCTCGCTGAAGTAGAATTTTATGGTTACTCTTAAAAGTGGAGATCAGATACAAAGCACACGCGCGCGATGGGTGATATTTTTATGAAACGTAAGTTAGGTACACGCCGGCCTCGTATTTTACATCAGTTTTGTACTAGAGAGAGCGCATAGTACAAAGGACCCTCTACGCAATATTTTTATGCAGCATCCAAGGCAAATTAATTAAAACCAACTTTTTCGTACGCAACAGTTTCGGAGCGAGCGCACTTTATGCTTTTATTATGGCTACTATAATACTGCTTATTGAAACACACTGGGTTGAGATAATTAAAAGCTAAAAGTGACAGCGTCCGCTTTTCGGGTCAAAGGATAAAACGTAATTGATGCAAATCTTCATTCGCCCCGATATTCCACTCGAAAATGTGCAATTGCTACAAAATTAGTGTGAATAATTACGTCATTGTAGTTCCAAGTTGCATGCCATTTGTATCTGTAAATTACCGTCAGTTCGTATGCTCGGTTAACGGTTAATATAATATATCCCCAGTGTGTACATTTCATTACCCCTAAAGTTACGTTTGCTATCTGTTTCTTGATTCCGGTCCTTTATTAGAATAATTAATATAGATTCTCGAAATTAATCTCTTGATTAGGAACGTCACATACGATCAAAGTTATCGCCGCGATAACAGGTGCTTGATTAAATTTAGTCACTGCAACATTGTGCTACGTCGTTGTAACGTTATATTGTTATTATTATGTATACTACTGATATTATTGTAACTTTTATCCTTCTCTCTTTTTCTCCTCTTCCAGGAGAATTAAAGTTAGGCATTATTGCGTTTTATAAATTACACTGAGATAACGAATTATATTATGTAAAGCAATTAATGCATATTAAGAGAAAGGAGAGAGAGAGAGAAAGAGAGAGAGAGAGAGAGAGAGATATTTATGATTTGATAATATGTTACGGCGAGATATACCGATTTACGCACATATACCTTTTGAAAACTAAATAATTTTATTTAAACAAACAATCGTCTCTTTCAAATTACTTATTAAGGAGAGCCTTTTTATCCCGTGTATAAAGAATATGTTGTCTCTCTCGCGAGGTTATTGTTATATCATTACACACAATCCATTAAAACTTCGTTAAAATTTGTTTATACACTCAGACATTCATGAGGGATGATGCATACGCATCACATTTGTTTCCATAGTTTCCCTTTGTGTCTATAACAGCATAAGCATTTGCAGTCACCCTCGGGCCAATGGAGTCTATCTACCTCTGACTTGTTTTTGGCTATCAAATTATCACTCTTTCATCAAAATTATTCATATAGGTTTATGAAAGATTAAAAATTTCCGTCACTTTTGTAAATTGAAAGTAACAGCCCTAATTTCGATGCTCGATATTTATCAATTGAAGTAGGGGAGGACGGGGGAATTGGAACCACGGCGGTAATAAGAATCATTTTAGAATAAATTGACTATCGCGCGTAACAAATCCGAACCCGCGGTGTGAGTAACTCTTATAGAACACCGCTCCCTTCGCCATTCGAACATTTCATCAAGCTCGCTTTTTTCGCCACGTCGCGTTTTCGGTCGCTCCGTTACAATTTTTATCGATTATTTTGTTAAGCAAAAAGTGGTTTTATTTTCCACTAATTGAATTTATTTTTTCTTTATTATTATTGTCATATGTTTGCTTTACTGACAAAATATTTAAAATTAAAACATCTTTTTAATAGTTTTTCTTTCAAATCACCGACAAAAAATTAGACTATAAATTGAGTAATTCTAAATAACTCCAGTGATGTAATTAGAACCGTCTCTAATTACTTCAGGTATGTAAATTTTGAACATACGACTGCGTAGAAAGGTAAATAATTTTGCGACTTGTGCGTAAAAATTAATTATAAAACGACTTAAAAACTTAAATTTAATGATTGAGCTCTTAGGTTAATGGAATATGATAAAACCTATTGCCCGGTGCCTAGGGTAACGGGAGTTTATTTTTTTGTTGATTTTATTATAATTTAAATATTTATGTTATACACTGTTAAAGGTTAGAGGATGAAATTTAATCCAATACCATGAGTTAGCTTTATTTTGTTATTTTTAACTACCATGTGCGTCAAAATTTATTAGTTTGCAACAAAATAGGATTATTTTAACTCCATTGGTTTAGTCAAATTAACATTGTTTTAGTTAAATTAACTATATATTGAGTAGGAGCAGTGGCGACCTATGGAACAGTTAAAAATTACTCAAAATTGAGTTTAATTTAACCCTATATGAATTTAACAGTGTACCAAATTGAAGCTTAATGTTTTTCGAATTGAATTACTAAAAGTGGAAATAAATATTCGGTGATTATAATACCTATATTATTTTTTTTTCTTAACTGGTGCCAATTCCCCCGTCCTCCCCTACTGATAATTCTTCTATTGTCTGAATCTTCCTCTCAATATTGTAACAATACGTTTAATTACCAAGTAACGTACAGCTCGACGTTAATTTATTGCCAATTGTATATTCGACAAAATGTGATAATCAGCGCGGTGGTGTATATATTTCAAGCAATTTATTCGCCGCAAAAATTGATTCGAGCAACATTCACGTTTATCGCGCGGGATTGCTATCGCGCACTTGCACTTAACAGCGTGCAAGTTAAACCGTGAGAGATATTTAGAAAAATTTTTTCGCGCCGCGCGTTGCTGCGTTTCGGTTTACATTGCAGTTTGAGTACTTTCTCGCGCTCCGGAACGTTGTTTCAATTAATCAAATTCAACAGTTGAAAGTAATACGCGATTGGGCAGAGAAATCGAAGTAGAGTGGTGGAAACTCTATCGGGCCTCTATTCGGATCGGATATTTCTATATCTCTCTTATTCTTTTTCCCTCTACTCACAAATAAAAATGTCGTTCCACGCCTGTTCGTTGGACGAATGCTGACCGTTTTCTAAAAAGGAAATATTTTCCAAGCTGACTATTTCGTTAGTTTGTAGCGATTCTACGAAAACTTCCGACGAATATGGATGCGTCAAATTTACATTCGTTTTATTTTGTAAGCGCACGCGCGTTGGGAGAGCTTTATCGCTATGAAACGGTGCATGGCGTTCGCTTCGCCTCGAAAAAATAAATTTTTCGAACGCCCTCCCTCGACAAATGTTCAAACGCCGTTCTCTTTAGCCAAAATTTTATTCCGCTCGGTGTATTAAATCGCGTACACCGTGATATTTATACGTCACGATTCCTTTTCAGCCTGTACCCCGACATGTTACCTACTCGCCTGAGCACGCGCGTCGCGGTCGAATCGATTAAAGCTGACATTGATAGAAAACATTGTGAACGCTGGTGCCGCGAACGCGGAAGTGCACGTCATAGACGTAGAATGAGGCTCGGGCGGTCCGAAAACTCATTTACCTCGCTTCTTTCTTGCACCGTGATTATTTCGCGCGTCGCCGGTGTTCCTTGTTTAACACAGAGGGGGGGGGAAGTTAATAACGTAATAACTCCCGCCAGGTAACATAGAAAAAGCAATTAAGTGAAAAGCAGCGACGATGGGATTAAAGCTTTTTGAACGAATCACGCGCGTACCGAACGGATCGCGGAATAATGCGGGAGGAAGTAGTTCGGAACAAGGGTTCTCCTCTTTCTCTTTCTCTCTCTCTCTCTCTTTTTTTTCATCACGATTCAGCAAATTGGCGCGTCGTTTCGGCCCGTACCTGCGAGAAAAGCGTTTATCTACCGGTCGCGATGAGAGTTGCAGGGATCGAGCGGACTGCGCGACCGGGTCCGTCCTCTCGTCCGGAAATAAAACAATGCACGGCGAACGAGTGTCGAAGTGACGGCCAGACTGGCCGACGGCAACAAGAGGCCAGGACAGTCTGGCCGCTGTGATTGTGCGTGTGTCATTTATTGTTGTCGCGACACAATAATTCTATTCCGCCGCCGGAGCGTCCCGATTAATCATCGATGGTGGGCCGCGCGATCACTCAGCGCGGCCCACTGTTTCGAATCTATTTCCGCTATTCAGTCCTCTAGAAGTGACGGAGCGGCGATGGCGACGCGACGATCTCGCCGCTCTCGACACGCCGCTTTACGACTGAATAGAATTGAATCAAGGCGTTTGATTAATTTTGTGTATTGTATTTTCTCTTCGGACTCTGCGTGGGTGTCTCGACAAACACGAGTCTTATAATGGACGATAAATTGAGATTGCGCGCGTGACAGACCATATAAAATATTCCGCTATTGTGTCGCGGTGGGAGAGCGATTTTTAAAAGGATTAGTCAAAGATCTGATTAAAGCGGAGCCGCGAAGGTACTGTACGCGTTCTAATTATCGCGTTGTCGGCCGCTATTAACAGGATATTTGCCGATCTGTAATTACCATTTCTGAGCGATTCCGGGGGATGATATGGTCCGCAATCTCAGATTCATTCTCACCGGTCTGCTCCTGATGGTATGTACTACATGTGTCTGCGAGTACTCGACCGAGCCCGGGCTAGCTGGTTCTCCTTGCTGAATTCAATTTCCCCGAGTCCATATAGTGGCGGATCGTAGGTGCGTCGAGTTGCTTCGATCGGCAGAGATTGCATGTTAGCGGGCGGAAAGAAAGTTACCGTAGTTTCTGCCCCTTGATCGAGAGTATCGAGACGTATCGCGAGTATCGCAGATTTGATTTTCACATTGGTTTTAGTTAATATTTAGAAACACATTTTTCCAAGTATCGTTATTTTCACGTAATATCTAATACAACATTTCTGAAGCGTCCGATAAGTTGCGTCTATAAATCGCGAAATGTAAAAATGTACAGAAAATAAGTGAATCGATGTATACACTGTACACATCTGTAAAAAAATACCTTAGGAGGTCTGGTGTTTGTTATTGTATTTTAGTTCGCGGCAAAGTTGTGCGATATTCTTAACCGAAAAGGATTTTGCAGTTTTTCGATGCACGCGGCAGAGCGGAATGGTGAATATGTCGCGGTATTACGAAGGCGGGACTAAAACTGCCCGGCAGTCTCGCTTCAGTTCCGAGCTAAACATAGATGATCGAAGACGTATCGATCGGACCAATTGTGTCGACGACCGCGGGAGTAATCGCGATGAAGTCAATAATCCATGATCCGCTCAACTTGGGAACAGCTCTATTCCGACGTGTAATTGGGATCAGTGCTTATCTGTTGGCGCACACCGTGTTCCATCCTCGATCTCCTCGCCCGCGTTTCGCCGCCTCCTCGCGCACCCCTTACCTTCTTCACGCACAGAACGTGTGTGTACCGTGGCAATATTTGCACCGAGGATTAAATCATCGCGAACAAATTCGCTATATGATCTATCCTGATTGTTTTCCATTATTTAACACGTTATCAAAAGCCGAGATCAGTTAATTTTGGTTTTTTTTTCCCTAATCTGGAATACACGTACGTCGGTCTCGCGTTGCGAGCCGTGTGCGGATGTATCATCGCGCATCACGCATGAGTTATTGTCTTGTCCGTGATACGTGACGTAAATAGCTTTGTTTAAATAATCTCTGCCGTCGCGAAAAGGATGGCACCGGTAACGGCGCGGCGAGAGACGCGGGCAGGCGGGCACGTTGCAGACAGGACGAGCGCGGTGTTCCCGGCAACGACGGAGTGCCGGCGCGGTAATGATATTCCAGAACTTCCAGCGTAGACGCGGCGCGCTGTCGAGGAACGTGAACATTTCGGGATGGATACGGAGACATATTTCAGCGTACACGTGCCAGCGTTGGCTGCTCGCTGCGCGTGTGTGATGTGTCGCGCGAAACCAAACTGTTTCGCGTCAGTAAATTTTCGGCAGCATATATACCGCCGATACAGTGAAATGCCGGAAATGAGTTGCTCAGACTACGGTGCGGTGTCACGCGTCATCTGGCTAGATTTTCGGAGGGAATCTCTCCGATATATTAGAAATTTCATGTTCTTTTGAGTCTTATCGGATCATCGTTCTTATCGATTCGTCTCGCTGAGTCGCACGGAACTCAATATTTCGCATTCCGTGTCAGAGCCATGCGTGAACCGCCGTTTCGTTTGGCGAATAATTTAATAAATTGCCAATTTAAATTTAATCACGCGCTCTTTGATAATATTTAAGTTTAATTCATTATGCTCCTTGATATCGCGCTAATCGTAATTAATCGTATTACATAATAGAAAATTTAGTATCGCTGATCCTTTCGGACGAGCTACACAGGATTCCGTGTCGCGTTTCCACGTGCCGGAGGCCAGCGTGTTTCCATTTCGTTTGGCAATTAATTTAATTAAGTGTTAACTTGAGCTTTTAATCGTACGAAATTTATTACGTTTTTTGGTAGTGTCGCGCCCCAGTATAGGTAGATAGTTTATGCGTTAGCGGTAAATTTGATCGTTGTTGAACGCGATGATCTTGCGCTATCCTTCCGATGCGCTTTAATGGCGTTCGAGCGTGGTCAGTCGATATAACGAAATGTTGTTAATGGGTCACTTAGCATTTACTCGTCGCCCTGTTTCAGAGGGACCGAGCTTCAGCGCGCCAATAACAAACGTGACAGTCCCAGTGGGGAGAGAAGCTATCCTCTCCTGCGTCGTGGCGAACCTTTCTACGTACAAGGTAAGCTGCCAAGCACACGACACACCTAGCTTTTAATCTTGCCTTGCGTCTCAATTACGCTACGCTTTACATGGAAGAGAGAAAGAGAGTCCATGCAAACGATACCGAAAATCCTCTTATCCCGGATACGTCGCGCAAATAACTTCGATACGAAAAGTATTTATGTGCCAACGCGAATGCAGTTCATCGGCAAACAAAGAACCTTGCCTATTTTATTAATGGATGTTGAGCCATGAACGCACACACTTGACTTCTAACATGGATTTGTAGAGGAGGTTAACAAAAATAATAATAGTCTCAAGTCTCAAAAACGTGGAGAAGGATACTTTCTAGGGTATGAATTTCGCATATTACTATACGTATAATATTAGCTAATTGGTACTAGAAATGTTACATTAATTAACTTGAATATTATATCACTAATTTTATAGAAAATAATATTTTTACTGATAATTGAACCGGTTATAACTTCTTCCGCTCATTGTCCCAGAAATAAAACTTATTTGTCTAATGATGTACACAACAATGCCTACAAAATAGCATATGATTCAATATTGTGCGTCAATAATCCATTTTGGGCGAGATTCTTTTAAAAAAAAAGAGGACCTTTAACAAATCGGAGCGCCAGAGAACGATTTGCGGTCGGGGATGAAATGAAAACGGGCAGTATTCTAATGCAATGTGCGGAGCCCCGCGGAGTTGGTCGGGATAAAAAATGGAAAATCGTTATGAACTGATAAACAAAGTTTAATTTAGCTGCCAGTTACAACGGAGCATAGCCCGCAGACTTCATTGCCGCGAACGTATTCCTCGGCACGCTGCAGAAACGTGGACGTGCACGAATGGACTCCGCGGTGTGACAAACATCGTTCACTGCAAGTCCGCAAAGTCTGACGAATTAAAGTTCATTCATCATGCTGGGAAAAATTTATCCGTGTCACACATCGCTACGTATCTTTCGTTGCATTGTGCGATGCGGCTTTATAAATAGAGAAAACTGCGCGATGCTAAACTGATTGATTGATGCATAAACTTTTGTGGAGAATCAAACAGATCTTTCCACAATAATTACATATATAATATTTACTTTATTATAAATTAAATTTTTGTAATTTCCTGCAAAATGCGCGAATGTTTGGTGCAGCAAATAATAACGTCGACTGAAATCTCTGCGAAGAAAATATTTTGTGTATTTCGGAATATCGTTGAAGTATTTAATCTGTATATATATTATATATATATTCTTCGCGTGCCGCTTTCGTTAGTTTCTGAAAGTATATTGCCAGAATTCCATTCTTACTTCGAACTTTTTTGGGGGGGGGGGTGGAGGGGGGGACGTCAAATAATGCGAGTTTCACCATTACGCGAAAAACATTCACCGAATTCCTGCGCGATGTTCACATTCTCAAGGCGCTGCGAATTCCCGCCGGTGGATCACATCACATATTTCGCGATCCAGCGGCGCAGTTTTGGAAAACCTCTGCTTCCAGCAGCGCGGCCAGAGTATTGCGTTTTGCAAGGTGATACGCGCGACATGATATTAAACGTGCAGGGTTAAGATGCACGCTATGTATGATACGATATTACATAGGTATTCGGCCGTTGTTGATCTCGCGCGGTGGTGTGCTCCAATCGCGTGATCTGTCCGTAAATCGCACGAATTTTAATCTTTATTCTTGAATACACGTTCTCTCAAAAACGGATCTTGAAATTAATATTTTATATTCTTTAAACGACGAGAGAAAGATAGTAAAAGCGGGAACGCCGGGGATCAAAAGGTATTTAAATATTCGCTTTAGAGCAAAAATATTTGCAGAACGATTTGTTTGACAGACTTAGAACAGACTTAGCTTAAGTATGTCAGATTAAGTAAGGATATTGCGCAATTACGGTTCACAGAGGACGAAAAGCGTTCATATCGTGCTCGCGCGCTTCCTCCGTAGCTTTACCCAACACCATAACGCCCGGAATAGCGTTTTAATCTCAAAATATATTATTCGGAAATTAAAGGGGCTCGACGAGACAAACCGCGCGCCGCTGTGCGGTAAGGAGCTAGCTTTAAGATCGTCAAGAGGGAGACTCACCGTAATTATGCGCGATTGTGCGCTGCAATTAGCGGAAGCGGGTATTAGATTTTATTTGTTATAAAATTCAAAGGAGAGATTTTAAACGAGTATAATACGGAATGTTACATAAGAGGATATGTTATAAGTGGTGTCATACATGACTTTATCTCCTGAATTTTATAACACGTCGTTTTAAATGCTAACGCGGCACCGATATTCTCCAACTTATTTTTGTCAGTTATTTTTAAGGCTCCTGGGATGGTCAGCCGAGAACTCCGCATTGACGGTGGCGCCTTTCCGTCGCGGCAGAAATAAGAACTCTCTCCTCTCACTCTCTCCAATGGAGAATTCTGTGTTGTGACATGTTGACAACCTTATTTTAAGTTGCGGTAAATTTCTTTATTATTTGCTCTGTACTTATTGTGCTATAACGTTTAACGTATTCGTGAAACTCGTAAAATTTAACGTATGGTAAGATTTGCAAAAAATATATATGCGGCAGGTATGTACATTCTCCACTCCTTTCGATAGTCGTCAAACGGCTTGTTTTTCCGCATGTTTAGGCTTCGTTTTATGGCTGTTTGTTTATTGTTGAGAGAAAAGGATAGTATCCGTCAAATTTTACAAGTGTGCTGAAACGATCTATAGTGATTTTTTATTGAAATGTCTTTTTATTTCGGAAAATACCGCAACATAAAATAGGGTGTTTTCCTCGCCTCGATAGTAAGAATCCAATATGGCCGCGGTGACCATCCAGGAGCCTTAAATACGTGGAAAAATATCAACGAGTCGCAGCAACACACGGTAGTCTTCCGTGCTCGTTGCGCGTTTAAAGCCGAAGTAACTGTCGCGCCAGAGCAGCGACACAATTAAAACGTCCCCGCGCGTTACAGCGGCGGCGCTTTCCGAGTTTAATCGTCAAACTCCCGCGAGCCTGCCTGTATAACTTACGTTACCGAGTGACTCTATTCTCGGACTACTTACAATTCGACAACGCGGCGGAGCGTCTTAAACGGGTACAGCCTGGTGAAGATTTGCGACGCCTTAAGGTTGATTCACGCTATACGGCACGGACCGTCACGTTCCGACAACGACACATACGTTAGACAAGGATACCTATTGTCTCCATCCTTGTCTAACGTACGTGAACGTACGTGTCGTTGTCGGAACGTGACGGTCCGTGCCGTATAGTGTGAATGAACCTTTAAACGACACTAAGCGGCGAAAGTTTACCGCACGGAGGCCGGGCTCCGCCTTCTCGTTCCATCATGCGTCGCCGAAAGCAAAACAGAATCGACCGTTATTCTCTTTCTTTCCCTGCAGGCGTTCGAAACGAGAGGCGTATCTCGTTCAGATGAAAGAATTTATTTAGAAAAATGTGACGCGGTACGGAATTCGCGCCTGCGATTTTGTCTCACGAGAGAGCTGGTATCTATCCGGTGAATAATCTTGCGTCGAAATGAATAAGAAATTGCTGACTAAGATCCTAATGATGATAAGAACGATGACAAGTTCCGGTTGTACGGCGCAAAATAAGATTAATAAAATTCTGATTTGATTTCTGGCGCAGAGTGACGCTGCTGTTACAAATCTCATAGCGCTCAGCTTAGCTGATGTATCGCCGGAAAGTCGAAGGGGAAGGGCACCTGCCTCCAGCCGTGACGTAAGAATAATTTATTTTAATATGTCAAGACACAAGCGTCACGTCACGTAATACCCTAATGTAATTTTGCGTCACGTATTACGTTGGCCGGCTAAATTTCGTCGCAAACAAGTTCGCTCGCGCACGGCCGGCGCGGGGAGGCTTGCCCGCATCACGAGGCAGTTATGAGTAAGTGGCCGGAGCAGAAGGGGGCGAGCATGGGAGGTCGAGCCCTGGTGTGTGATGTAGGGTCCTCTCTCCGCGTGTTGGTACATGTGAATGTTAATCAGAATGGGATTTACATATGAGGCTCGTATTACCTGGTAGTCGGGCAGATGCACCGGGAGGAGAAGATAACGGCCTCCAGAGAGAATGGAGAAACAGAGGGAGACAGAGAGAGCAAGAGAGAGAGAGAGAGAGAGAGAGAGAGAGAGAGAGAGAGGAGGGATGAGGTTCAGGAGGTGAACGGATACGTTGTACGCGGGCCGCAAGAGTCACACACAGCCTATCTGTAATAACGTGCCACGTAAGACATAATTATATATCACGTCGGGATTATTGCCGCATTTACACTCCGCTGCGCCAACAATAAGGATTCGACAATGTTCGCCCCGGTATTACGTAACTGAGGAGGGTGCGCGCGCGATATATCTCATCATTTTGCGCGACTCGATTGTGCGCGGCGGCCGGGGGAGGGGGGAGGAAGGACAGGGGTGGCGCAAGTTATCTCAGCTGTTTAATTTGCGCGAAACGCCCACGGAAATAATAATTATATAGCCGCGGTCGCGTAAAACGTGTTACGATTATTATCGCCGCTTATACGTGTTAAGCGTGTCGACGTCGGCACTTGCACGTCAGCTAAAACGCGCGATGTCATTGCGCGATGAAAAATTGTCTTCTGATTACGCTTTAATCGAACTTGTGAATTATTGATTGGAGTTTTATGCAAATTCGGAGACCCATAATGGTACCCATCAAGCGGTTAATCACATTTTGCGCGATCGATAATTGCCGACTATTATTCGCCGGCTCTCTCTCTCTCTCTCTCTCTCTCTCTCTCTCTCTCTCTCTCTCTCTCGCTATACCATCTCGCCGGCCGCGGCGACTAATTTCGTTCCGAACGGTATGGAAAATGCACAATGAAAAAAATGGGCGCAATATTATGCCGGTCGATATAATGATTAAGTTATGCGGCTTATGATTGGCGACGCGGGGGGATTGATATCTATGCCACCTGATACCATTTGCCTCGGCTATCGGGTATTGTGTGTTTGTATGCCATCTACGCTCCGCGGCATCACTAATGTGTTACGAAATTGATCCAGCTGGTTACTCAGATGGCGTACAAGTTTCGGTTTACATCCGCAATTAGCGGAACCGAAGTTTTTTTCCGATCCGCGGAATCTCCTCCGTACGTATAAATTGCCGTCGTAAATTTTATCGAAGATCTCGGTAATCGCCCCGAAAGACGGGGCGCTCGCATTCATCGTGGAAGAGAGAATTTCTAGCTACCAAGACACACAATAGATAGTCACGGCTGCCCAACGTTATTACCATTGTCTGCATATTGTCACGCTCGCGCTCCCCAGTCCCAGTCTCATTCGCTTAAGCTCGCTCACCAGTCTCGGGCACATGCCCGCCCGCACCCTCTCACAATCGCTACGGACGCAGTTCAACCCTTACAGTCCGGGGGAGTGAGAGAGACTTTAAAGTACTGTATCTGACGTCTGGCCGTACGGTCGCGTGACATAACTTATTATGGAGCTTTCAGCGCGTCTCGCATTGTAACGGACATAGATTTCCCCTTTCCGCCGGCTAGGAAACGTTCTCGTAAATTATTCCGCATTAATTGATTTTCCTTAACAGATCGATAGCCTTTTCTATTACCGTCGCGAGAGATACCACAATGTGAAACGGAATCTTTATAATCTTGTTTGGGGGCGGAAATCGCGTTCTCTTCCCGGCCGGCGCCTTGTTGGAAAAACGGAGAACGGCCATCCGCGTCGTATCGAGATAAACGAAACGACTTAACTTCGTGTTTTCGAGGAAGGCCTTTTCGGGAAGCCGTGGGAAACGAAACATTTTTCGTTTGATCGAGCGCGCGCCGAGCACGATCTCCCACGTGGCCACTCGCCCGCAGATTACATTTCGTGCGCTCGTTTCTCGCGATCGTATATAGCCGAAAGATGCAGGGCGGGATGCAGGGCGTCTTTCGATAGTCGTGAACATTTTCATGGCCCTCTTAAAATCGGGCGGAGTTTACTCGGGCGAGTTACTTGCCGCCCCGTCGCATCGGATTAGGTGGGTTTATGTGCGGAACACATCGGTCGTGCCGTGCCGGAATCTAGCGATCGAGCGGAGACCGCCGCCGCCACCGTCCAGGAAAATTACGTTTGAGAAACAAGTGCGCTGAAGTATTCATCACGCGTAATGGAAAGGCGCCAGTAATTCAACCACTTGCTGGTGGACGGGTGTGTGTGGGTGAGCGCACGTGTAAATCTGTGTGAAATATTGACTCTTCTTGGCCGATTCGCGTGCTCGAACTTTATTACGATGAGAATTAACGGAGCTGTTACGGATTTTTTTTCCATCACAAATCACTGTCTGACGAAATGCGCGTAATTCATTGGCTCTGATGGATGACAGGGTCAGCGTACGTGAGGTACAATCATATGTTCCATCGTGTGGAGCTTGCCTTAATGGATCCCGTCCTAATTGTCTCTCATGTTTCCTCAGAAAACGTGGAAGATGCGCAGCTTTAACTTCTCTCAACGTACGTTCACTGATGCAGCTATTTTAAATCGGTTTTTTCTTAACCCGATCAATTTCGCGAGATATTAAAAACGGAGATTTAAAGAAATCGGATACAATAATTTTATTCCGACTTAAACTTACCGATGATAAGTAGGTCGACGGAAATATTACTCTCAATCTATTATCTTTCTCGTAATACGTATGCATGTCTGATACATGACTGTGCTTTCGCATGCACGAATCAATACAGTCATTCGTCTTCATTCTTTTCGCTTTGCGGAAGTATCAAAGCTCGTTCGAATTTAAATACGTGTGCGTAATTATTAGAATTAAAAATAGGATTTCGCAATATTTACTGTATTATACACAGTACCATAAAATGCGGTTATAAATCATTTATATATATATATATAAGAATTATAAAATAATCCTTTTACAAAAAATTACATATATTGTATTATATCGTATTGATATTATAATAATAAAAAATTTTCATTTACGTGTTAAATAGACTTTGTTTTTTTAATGTAAAAATACAAATCGGACTAGAGTAAACGTTTTACTCTACATCGTATTTTTTTTTCCATCCGCCAGGATGTAATTAGTCGAATTGACGTGTAGCCGGAAAAAATAAAATACTATTTCACGTACACGCGATCGTTATTTCAATAGTATCGTTTCGGTGCGGCCGTTATTGTTACGTTTGTTATACAGCAAGTTGATAAAATAATCACTGAAAATCCGCACTTACAGCGACATACTTGATTGTCGGCTTGATTCAATTGTTTTTTCGCTCTCCACAGTAGGGTGGAAAGGGGTGAGATTATAAAAATAATCCAGCGGAAGCATGCCGATGCTCGCACGTACACGTAGTAATTTAACGTTTATATCCTTCTCCATTATCTCGTGATGAATACACGAAAATTCTCCCGTATAAATACGATACAAAATACGATACGCACTGAATTAAAATTAAAACGAATCGCGCGATATCGATCGTGTTACCTTTTACCCCGTTCGAATTCCACTTGACACGCACACGTTGTTGTTGTCGGAAAGAATTAATTTTTCTCGTACAAATCCGATAAAGACCGAGAGAAAGTAACGGCCGACCTGGAGCGTTAATACGGCAACTCTCTTCTCCTAGCGATCTGACCTTAATCGTTAAGGTTAATTGTTTTTGGCACGAGACCGGAGATAAAAATCGACCGCCTCTTAGGTAACTCCAGCCAACTTCCGCTTTATTGTTATCGTCCCGATCTGTTCGACGGATGTTGGCGGAGTCGGTCCAACATCGCCGCTTGAGTTTCATTGCGCCAAGATCGTGTAATATACGAGAACGCACCGTTCTCTGAAAATTTAAGCTAAAAGCATATTATCACAGTGTATTTGCAAATCGCGTACCTATATTATTTCGATTTTCATGCCGGCGGAGCCTATAATTAGAGCGCGTCTTGCGCGACGGGGGTGATTTACTGGGCGATCGATTTTATCTTGATCAGCGGCTTGAGACAAGATATACGATCGGTACCGGGAGCGCTATACAAATAATTATAGCCAATATACGGACGATCAACGGTGTCTAATATTTGCGATAGATTTAGCTCGCTGGCTACCGGCCATACCGGCTAACCATCGAAACGCCAGGAACGATTGTCAATTGCTCTCACGTCACGGATATTTGCCCGTGAATAATTAATGGGATTCTCTTTCGAGCTGGACGCGCGTGCACGGATTTAGATATTTCAAAATAATATGACTTGACAAATTACCTTGGGCTTCGTTTGTTCGATTCTTTTTTTCCCTCCGTTAGCAACCCGCTTTTTTCCCTCCAGCGCAACCTGAAGCACGTTTGTCAATTCTTTTTTCACGTCATGTATCAATTTCGAAATTTTATATAAAGATAGTGGCATGCAAGGAGAAAAGGTCAAAATTTTTAAGTGTAGATTTAAATTCTTGTGCTCGTATATTTAAATACTCCTAAAATACTCCCTTTTTGTCTAAACCAGTATTTTCTCATTGGCGTATATAGGATAAAGAATGTTTTATCTCCTCGCCGTTAGCTTAAAGCCGGAGTAGATAACTGTCTGACACCGTGCTGCACATAGTTATCTCGAGATAAACGTTAAAGCGCGTTACTGAAGAGCGGGGAATTTCTAACACTTTCCGTGATACTCTCAAGAAGATGTTACACGCGTACGGGAGCACTTCGGCCGGCCATTTTGCTAGTTTCCTTCATGGTTGCCTCAAATTAAACTGAAAGCACGGAGCTTCAGTGTGATGCTTACGAGTGGTCGAAGTGCAATTTAAGCTCGAAGAAACTTAAGCTTTAAGCAATGGGCAACGCAACTGGTAAGAGTCTTACGCTCTTCGCAAGCGACGCGAGCTTCTAAGCATGCAGTAAAGAAAGGTAGATCGACTTATGGTAAGCTGCCACGGACATTAAGAACTAATTCGACACACGCTGATAATGCATCCGTGAAATATTCCGCGAATGTGTTGAACTTTAAATACGCATATTAAGTCGTACAAATGCGAGAAATGGAGTAACCACGACATGAGCATCGTATTTTTCTACGGCATAACGCCATTAATGGTATAATTACGAAATCAATTGGGAAATAATAATGTTATATATTAATGACAGAATCTTTTTCGTATCGCGAACGCTTTTTGGAAAGCATTCATAATACGCTTATATAAGTGTATTTGCAGGTAAAAAAATAGTAATCGCGATGCAATTACGCGTAATGGCTTCAATCCCATTCTATCTGTTCATTCCGCATAATGAAGTCGCCCGTGATGAAAATCGTTTCCTTCCTATGGGAGCATTTAAGCATCCACGGAGGGAAATATCGCTATATATTAAGAAGGAAATGAAAGGAGACCTAGATTGAATCATCCGTTCCTTAGACCGATCGGATGCTGTGATGCAGGGTGAATTATGGGCGGGAGATACCCGCTTAAATGGTTATTAGAGAGTAAGATAAACCGTGTCTGTGGATTTACATACAGAATTTGCATTTAGAATTTGCAATTAGTAAAAAAACGTAAAAAAAAATTAGTAAAAAAGAAAGTCGATGGAGGGAAAAAACGCGGAAATTATCATAGCAAAATACTAGCTTTATAGCAGACTGCGCGAACTGTCGAGGTCCCGCGAAACCTATAAGCCCCTTTGTGGTAACTCGTTGAATCCATTATCACGGCCGGTAGGACGCGAACGATACCACGCCACACGGCGTGCCCCGGGCGTGGCGTGGCACATACGTTTTCTTATATTACGCGGTATATATTTCTCTGCGGTGCATGCGCAATATTTGCTTCGGGCGATAGCGCACAGTCGGTTATTATTTAACAGGCTGGCGCAATGCATCGCGCATTTTGACACCCTGCCTGGCCCGTTTTTGTGAAATACGGCTGTAAAAGATCCGCGTGGCGCCGTTTTTCGCGTTACCGTATGCGTTTTTTCTCCCTTCCTCCCCGTAGCGCTTCAGCGACAATATTCGGCGTCGTTTCACGCGATTATACACTTTAATGCGGAGTTCGCTCCGCAATATTTATCGCGTTACGTTATAAAACACGTCGATAACGTGCGCTTGACGAAAAATCACGCTTGGGCTGGGCTCTGCGCTGACGTGCGCGACACAAATCGCATCGGTCACATTAGCGTTTTTTATAGTAATTAACCATTTTTTAAAAATAATTGCCATCTTAAACTTCTTCTTGCTCGAGATACTCGCGAAATATTCGGAGCACCTCGCCGAGGCGGGAGAATTTAATTATCTGATAGTCAACCGATCTATCTCTCTGTCCTTCGAGGAAATATATGTGCTCCTACAGCTCTCTGTGCGGCTGAACTCGGACCGGAAGCACCGCCCGCGCCACCGTACTCTTCTGGACGTGGAAATAGGAAAAATTTTTATTTCGCCTTTTTGTTTCACCAGATAGATTATCTATACGTAATTGACTGTCGAGAAATATTACATTATCGAGCGCTGAATGCTCTCGGTATATATAACGGTGACATTATTATAAATTAAACGTAGCGAGCTGTTATACATTTATTTAACATCTGTTTTGATAAAACATAAAGGTTTACGAGTGCGTATATATCCCGAGCGCTTTAAAAAAATAATCACATTTTTTTTTTAATAAAATACCTATACGGTTGCGCGGAGATAGCTAAAGGGAATTTGTTCTTCTTATTTATTGGCCGGAAATCAACGCTTTATATCAACTTTTCAACGCGAAAATATTTGCCATTTCCATTTCATTCTGTATAAAGAGATTCGTTTGGTAACCGATCACTCCTCTGAAAAATATTGCATCCTGATCAACGGGGTTAGATGATATAACTCGGTGTGACTCATATACAGATCGCCTGTCCCGTATGGAATTGGAAAGAGAATTGCCGAAGTAATTCCCCCAGTTCTCTTTTTCGCTAAGAACGTGTATCCGCAAAGTTTTCAATTACGATTATCGTAATTATTATTTAAATATTGTACAACCGTATAATTAATTTCTTCAACTGTGATTTATTTGTAATTTTTATCATTGGTTTCTCTATTTAGAAAATTTTGTAACTTTCGCAAAACAATTATACGGAACGGTTACAGGATAAAACAAGCACTTACTCCTGGATTTAATTCAGTCTTTATTGAATGAAATGTTAAGCACGGCAACGAGACTAATTTCCGCCGCTGTAAATGTCAGAGGTGAATGTAAAGTGGCCTCTGTCTTACGGGCATTTAGTCCGATGACAACGGGGTCTCGAGGAGTATAAATAATTACGGCGGGGATCTCACGCTTCGCATTTTATTCCCAAGGCTATATCGGACCATCGCTTTCAAGTGCATCGCTACAGCTTAACATCGGATTTCCGTTTAATCTACACGGAAGCCGAGACTTATTTCTCAAACGCATATCTAATGCGAGCGTAACGGCAAGTCAAACGATTAAGTTTCACTGCCGTTATATAATGCCGTATACGCTAGTCGCAACGGCCGTTTGCCGTTACTGACGCGCCTAATTGAATTCGTCCGCCGCTCTACGCGAATAAACAATTAATGAGCTGCGGCAGTGTGTGCGCGCTATACCATATATTGTCGGTAGCGCATCCGTCTGCCTGCAGCTCGCGTGTCTTCCGATTAGCGAAACGATGCCGGATGTATAAATTCCCAGTTGCAGGTGCTATAATAATGATATTTACGACACAGCGAACGTGAGAATATGAAACGCTTGACGCGCTGCCATATAGCGCGTTTCACATGCAGATTATTGTGCCGAGGAACATTATGCGCGAATGAAACTTGCACGAGTAGAGCTCGCGCGAGCGATATCTAATAATCTCCTGCCATTTCGAAAGAAGCGTTTTTCAAAATTTACGAGAAGGGAGGAGAGAGAGAGAGAGAGAGAGAGAGAGAGAGAGAGAGAGAGAGAGAGAGAGAGAGAGAGAGAGAGAGGGATAGAGACGTGAGGCACGGGGGCACGGATCATATGGAATTCGTGAGCACCCCACATATCAGTACGTACAGGCTGGATCGAGGAGAACGGCGGCGTCGGCGGCGGATTACCAAATCGATATACTAAACGGGTTTAACGGGGCAGGAATAATTAGGATGTTGGCACCGAGCCCGACAGCCAAGCTCCAAGCTCGCAGAACAGATTCGAACCGAGGAAGGGTCAGTGCTCGTGCTCTCCTATTACACGCGTTGCCACCCGTGCCTCCGGCTATGCCGTGCGTCCGTACTACTTAAATATCGAACAACGCGCTTAAAGTGCTCACCGTGGCTGAAGAGTCTTCATGCACCCCGTCACGCGTGTGATTAGAATTACTGGTGAAAGGGATTTTGTCCTGTCCTGTCAGTCCTGCCGAATATGACGACGAGGATGCCCTATTGTTATGAAACGTTAGATCCGCATTATACCTCGGCGAATAATAGATATTTAGAAAAGCCGCTGGTATTACATATATGCGGACCAACTCGCGTCACTCGTGTCACTCGCTTCTCCCGCATCTCCCTTTTATCAGTTTTGTTTAACGAAACGGTGCTGTTACTATACGCAATGAAAGAAATTGCCAATATTTGGAGATACATCTAGTACACAGCTGTTTTGTTTTTTTCCCTTCTATTTTTTTTTCCTAGGCAAGAGGATAGGGCTGCCTTTTGCCATTATAGGATTGGTAAAGCGGTAAACTGTTTTCATATTGACATTGTCGAAATATAAATAAAATACCAAACGGGATTTATATCCATTTGAGAAATTGCAAATATCTATATTTTTGGTTTTTTTTTATATTAGCAATGGAGTATCCGTCAACGGACGGACGAAGTGCAGTTCGCGATGCGTCGAAGGTATGAAGTACGACGTGTCGTCAACGAAGCATCAGCATCAATCGCTGGCAGAGGTGGACGGTCGTAAAAATGTAGCATTATAAAATATCTGGATTTATGATTACCGACGGGACGTGTGCAAACGCACGTTTCGTTCGTAGAAATTGCAATAAAAAAAAAGGATTATAAATACTCGGGTAACACAACAATTCATACCAATTTCATTCGATACGCCACGAATGCGCGAACCAACACAGCTGGCCACGTTTAATCAGCGCAAGTTAAACAGTTTCAATAGTGCTTTAATGTTGGTACATTTAGCGTGCAAGGATTTTTTTTCCTATTTCGGAGATCACATTATCTAACGATATGTTACGTTCCAAATAAACGGCGTGATTACGAGGTAAAACATGATACGCCGTACTTCTACGCGTAATCGCGAATATTGCTCCCGGATTGCCTATTACGCTTTTAATTGCGTTTTTGTTTTTAATATACACAGCCGGCGTTTAATAAATGGCACGGTGTCCATTTAGATATCTCGCGCCCATATTTCCACGCCATTCCGTCGATATAACATTTCTTCATTTATCGCAATCATTTGTTATTAAAGACTTCCGTCTCGGGAAAATTAAAATTTTATTCAACAGATGTTAAAGATATGAACACTAGATCAAATGTAATTAATTATTCCGCGCTGGTATTTTATAAGACGATCTCGTCCGTGCTCCTCCTTATGCTCCTTTTGCTTCTGACTTATAACTTTAGAGAATATAAATCAATTTGTGTAAGCTTCCGAACGAGAATTGGAGGAGCTCTAAAGAAGATTTATCTCGGCGCGGTCTTGGAAGTAAACAACTGCGATATTGAGGATAGAATAAATTAAACAGTTGAAGAAACTCCTAGGATGTATACACCGCACGCGCGCGCGCGATTGGGAGATTTTGAACCTAAGTTCATTTTGAAACTTTCTCTGTTATCGTATCTATAGTGACGCATAATCGACACGATTTACATAAATGCATCGAGCGAGTGCAGTCAACCGCAATAAATTGAGGCTCTACTCCAGTCTCTCCGTCCCAAGATTGGATTTTCTTGGACCCGTTATCCCCGTCTATTACCTATCGTCTATTTATGCTAGTCGAAATTATTATATAGGTTTCATGGCGTTATAGTTGATCAATTCTCGCACCTTTCCATCCACTTTGCGCGTTTATCGCCGAACAATTTCCGCTCTTAAGTTAACGAAACGCGACAAGCGAACTGCGAGAGCCGCCGTAAATTGCATTTAGCGAACCATTTCGCGTCGAAAGAGCAAAAGGAAGAGAGGGGTAAAAAGTAATACGGAGGAACGTTTTCGTTTTTTTTTTCCACGGTTCAAAATGAATCCGCAACCCGATTCCAAGACTTGCGGGAATTACTTACCATAAATTATTATCGGAATACGCTCCGCAAAATCTACATACCCTTCCAGATTAACCATTCTATATCTGGCGTTTTGCTTTTATTTTGGTATAATCGATATCAAAATTTTAATCGAAAGTGTACGGACAAACTCGGACACTTCGTTTTGACTTACTTATAGTTTTCTCAGACATATCGCAGAGGTCAGTATTATTTATCGAATCACTTACAAAATTTATACCGCGAAAGTGTGCTCGGTAAAAAATTTCGTGTTAACACATTTCACATGTCCCAATTTATCCACTTTAATTTTTACGTTAATTTAATAAGAGGCAAATATGTAAATAAATAACACAAGTAATATGTGAAAATTAACACAAAATTGTAACACACGCACGGACGCTATCTGGAAGCAAAGTTTATGTTAAAGTTAAATTAACTTATTTATAATGTTAAATTTAATTAAAATAAAATGTTATTAAACAACAATAGAATTATTAATATTGACTCTACTGGCCATTATAATCGCCAAGACAAATTTAATGCGAAAAATATTACCTCAGCCAGGGTTCGAACATGGAACCTCCCTTATTCGTGATAGGTGTCGTTCGCAATAAATTTAATTATTTAAATGAGATGCTTATACATATATAAGTATCAAAGATTACATGACGATAATCGAACCAAATCGTAGTCGTATTGTCTTGGCGATTATAATATATGGCCAGTAGAGTCGATTAATATTTCCATTGTTGTTTATTATTTAGCGAAGTAAAAGTGATTTATTCTGTTTAAAATGTTATTCTTTCTTTTCTTTTTCTTGCAAAAAAAACAGAAAAGAGCGATATCTCTTTACAACATATAATATAAAAAAATATCGATTTAACAGATGGAAACTCTTATAGAGAAGAAAGTAACACAATTTAGATGCTCTTTATAAAATCTGTGTCCAAGAATTCGTGCATTTACATAATAAATTGTGTTATTTCAACTCTTAGAAACGTTGAAAACTTAACGCATAAAAGTCAAAATAACGCAATGACAATATGTTACATTAACACCAGTGTCTGTTAAAAATTTAACACAAAAATTTCTACACGGATAGAAATCCACTCAAGAGTAAAAAAATTCTTTTTTTTTTACACTGTGGAAATAGCTGACAAAACTAACGTGTTATAACGTAAAGTATAAACTAAAGGTATCACGAACATTTTAGACTAACGTCTTGATTCCTACCAAAATATATCGACCGTAATATCTCCTCGAACGACTACGCAAGCATCAAGATGTCCATCGATTCGAAGTGAAATGTTACGTTATTATTTTTCTGGTGGCGCGCCAGAGCCGAATGCGGAATTCTGTGGGAAAATAATGAAAATTCATCCCCAGAAATTTTATTTCTGGCTCAATTGCGTTGGGTGGCTGCAGTTTTTCGTTTAATCTTCTCTCGTTGTCAACTTTCCGGTTGCCCCTCTCCGATACCAAACGCTTGATATTTTAACAGAATTTATTTTGCGCCATGTAAAAACGCGTGATATTCGATTTGTATCTGATAAAAATTTCGCTTTTACACCGCCGGATTACAGCAAAATGTGCTCGCAGGAACAACGAGAATATATACTCCAATCGGCAACAGCAATTAAATCGACGGACGCGCGGCGCGCTAACTTCTCTATATATATCGCGCGCGTTTATAGTTTCAATATCTATTTAATACATCGAAGGTATATGAGGCGCGCTTTAATTGTCTGGCCTGTAAAGCTTACGCTGAGCGCGTTTTAGAAAGCAATCAAATTTTACGATCGCTGTCCCACTATCTGCCCTCGCAATTTATTTTATGGAAGTGGATCTCCTTGCGGCGGTAAGTTTTACGCCGCGGCTCGCCGGATCACTTATTATATATCGAAAATAAAAATTTACTGGGGAACGGAGACATATACAAAGCACCCATCAGATGTTTTAGAAGATACAAGCGCGATGGAGGCAAAGTTCACATCTGAGTTTGTCTCATTTCTGCGCTGTTGCTGTGTGTACCGTTAAATCTTTGCGCCGCGATCGCTGTGTGTTAATGAAATATATAGCTGTTTGTTAAGTATCGCCGTTAAGAATCGCTGAAGAGTGCTTGTCCATGCGCCTTCAGGAGTCGGCATTTAATTCGTTTCCTCGCACTTCACTTCTTCCATTTTAATGCTCTTGGGAGTTTCGAGAATCCAGTTACGTGCAAAGTTACAATACTCGCGTTACTTCGCGTCGTCGAGCCGAGGGAGAGGAAGAGAGAAAGGAGGAAGGGGGGGGGGATGAATGCGAAAAGATTTTCAGACGATGAAAGAAAAATGCCGTCCCCTCCCTCCCCCTCCTCTATTAATCGTTAATACGACGGAATTCTTTTTCCCGCGTCAATAATTTTGCCGCTCTCACGCGCGAGGGTGAGGTTCTTCGGCTTTCATCTCTCGCTACAATTTTTTTTCCCCGCTCCATCAGCCGCCAACGTACAGCGATGCGCTTTTACGTCGCGGCAATTCATCCTTATCTCCACTAACGTGCGACCGAGCGAGACTGAGTGTCTCTCCTCGTGTGCTACAGGCAAGTATCATTTCCCGCAAAAAAGTAACTCGAAAATGAAAAATCGACTGTCGCCGCGCTGACGTGTTATTTTTCCGAGAGCGGACGGTATGTGTGTGCGATATGTGTCAGAAATACAATACCAGGAACGCTAATTATATAGCGCGACGTATGACGCGCGATAAAGGGCCCGTAACTTAAGATACGTGAAGAATAAGCGACTTAACGTAAGAAAATGAATCTCGTTAGCGTCGCAAGAAATTATGAAAGAGGGTATAAGCGAACGATGTATTTGAGATCACATGGATAGCGACGTTTTTCTCTGAGGGGATTACGAAAATGAATATTTAAAGGATGGATTAAACATCGCGATTGAGAGATAAGGCCTTCCTTCAAGCGTGTGAGAATGTTAAACGAAATAAATAACATTATATTCATCGTAGAGCAAAGAAATATTGTATAGTAGTTAAGTTTTTTTTCGTTTTTTGTCGAAAAAAAGCTGCTTGATTTTTTTTCTCAAAACCTAGAGTTTGCACAGACTTTTTATAGGCTTAATCCGAAATTAAGCATATTGATGTGAACATGCCCAATTTTTTTCAAGTCGATTTGAGCTTCTGTATTTGAGTTATCGCTGCAAAACGAAAAGAAAATAAGAAACGGAGAAAAACGCATTTATAAAGTATTTAATGCATATTTTTAACTAAAGACATTTTTTTATAGTTTATGATCCTAATAAACATTGTGTTAAAAAAACAAGTTCCAATTTCAATTCATTTATTTGTAATAAATTCCCCCAAAAGCTTCATTTTCGACAAATCTGACTGCCTATAGTCTTCTTAAACATTGTATTAATTAAGCAAAATGTACACGATCGTGTGACAAATTGAAAATAAATCGAGAACGAAGGAACCGTATATAAGTGACGAAAGGTCTTTAGTTTGGAGCGAAGCACAGGCGAATGCAAAGAAACGTCGCTCACTGCATTGCAGGTCAACGGTAGGGGGTTCAAACGAATGTCTTTTAATTAGAGGAGAACGAGACTTTACAAAACGTGACGTAGCACTCCGCGTGCCGGTGTTTCAACTCTCAAATGTGTAACGTTGCACATTTTTTTCTTTTAGGTGCTCGCGCCAATTTGCAGCGTCGCGTTATCGCGCGCGCATATTCGCGCACGCAAAAAAGAAGGCAGCCGGCCATCCTCTTTAATGCATTTCTACGATACTCACGGATGACGCCTGCGTTCCACGTAGCCGACGTCATAACCGACGTAAAGGTACGGGCTCGCCACAGTAAAAGCCAGCCCGAACGATCTCGCCCTTCGAGCCATTCCGCGCTCAAGTAGACATAATCCAGTTTAAAAGTATACGGCAGGAGGAAGATAGCGTGGGCGCATTTCACCGACGTTCAGTGAACGTTCACATGTTTGTCGAAAAAAAGAAGAAAAAAACTCTCGTATCTCGCGCGTGACCCGCGTGACAGACATCGGCTCTCGCGGACCGATTTGCGCGCGGTCCGTCTTATTTTCCGAAGGAGCGATATACGTGTCTTTATGCTTGATGATATGTAAACACCGTTGCGCGTGGGTTTCGATGAAATTAATAGCACGAATGCATCAATGCCTCGAAGCGAGGGGGGCAATCAATCGATTAGTGGTAGTAGCAGCGACGCCGGACGATGGACGCGGACAAATTTGCATTCTGTCGCCGTCGACACACAGCACGGAAACGGGAGTCGGAAGAACGGCTGGATGGAAGAGGAACAAGGGAGAAAAAAAAGACGCGCTGAAATAAGGCGCAGTCACTTGTTAGCGTCTCCCGGTACGGGTGAGGATGCGATTTGAGGGTGAGTGATTGACAAGCGCTTGCAGTTTGCGTATTAGGGGGACGAATGAGGCGCGCGCGGGCGCGCGGGTGCGCGGGACGGTACGGCGGAAGCGGAAGATAATGGAACGCTGTTCGCTTTATACGGTGATATCATAAATCGAGACGTAGCGGGAGGCGGCGCCGTTCGTCCCATGTAAATCACGTTTTATATGCTAAACCGGAATTATATACATCGCGCAGTGACATACATGCACTTATGCGCGCTTGTTAGCACACATGTATACATATATAGGACGAAATCATTTGTTCCCTAAATATTCTTTTTTTTCTCTCTCCCTCTCTTTTGCTTCCGTACGTGCAAAGATTTGTTTTTACATTCGGCTCAATATTCCGTTTCGCAGGGGAATATAGGTACCGTATAAATCTGTCAGGGCAGATCAGCCGAAAATCATATATAACGTTTCCCTCCCACGTGAAAGAAGAGAAATATCGATCGAAAAACAGAGAAACTCCTTCCGTGTTATTGAATAATCCGTGCGGCACGGTCGTAAAATACCGTATCTCTACACTTTACAGACCGAGTGCGCTTAAGGAATCGGCAAACGCTCCGGTCGTCTACACGCCCGTCAAAACCTGACGAAGGGGAAAGACGCATATTTGGCATACCTATACGTAGTTTCCATTTTGCGCGCTCCTGTGATCGCATATAGAGCCCCGGCGCGAGCACGGCTAAACCGTCGCCATGGTCAACGCCGTGGACAATGAATTTCAGGCGCTCCGTTGACGCACTCTGCACCTGCACGAGTATTTCATGGCTGACTATGCACGGACATGAGACATATTGCCGTTCTCCGACCGGTGGATTTCAATGCAGATTTTATGTTCGCGCGGTGAACGCGCATTAGCGATTTTCTAAAAGCGCGTCAGATATCGGTTCGGTCGAGCTCGATCAATGAGTTTTGGCCGCCGCGGCGCGGCGGAACAGAAAGGGAATAAAATATATTCAAAATTCAGGATAAAAAATTTTGAATGTCGAAAACTGTCGATACCTCTGCATCTTTCATGTTACACATACGAGGTGAGCCGACGAAAATATTTTTATTCTCTTTTTTTGTAGATTATTGATTTGTGCGAAATATAACCAAACACGTCAGTTTTGCTGTTAAGGAGAATATATTTGTACCTTATCAGAGGTAAAGGCTCGTATGTCCATTTTTTTTTAACATTTCAAGAGCTCATTTTCTTTTGAACGCCTTATCAGAATTAAATAATAAAATTGGCATAAATTAGTTTGTTATTTAATTACCCATCAGATTTATTCTGTTACTTTTTTTCAAATAAATAAAGGGTATTTTGGAGTTATTTTTAAAAATCATAAAAAAATGTGATTTTTCAAAGTTTATTAGCTATAACTTTTTAACGAAACGTTTCCGGACTTATGTTTATTGGAACTTGTTTTGTTCCAAATTCAATTTTCTATAAGACACTGAAGTTTTATTGACCTGATCTAGAACATCCTGTATAATTGTAATAAATTTAATACTATTTCTTGAAAATTACTTATCCAAATTAAAAAACAAGATCCATTTATAAAGAAAATTAAAAGACCTTTAAAACGATACATCACTTGTTGATGCTTATTTTATTATTTAAGATTTATTAAAGGATAATAGCTATTTTAATTAAAGAGTTGAAGCAGCAGGGTTGAATTTATTATTATTGTATATTTCTTTTAAAAGAAAATTGACGTGTTTTGGCATATTTCGTACAAATTAATTGGTTACAAAAAACAAACGGGATAAGAAATTTTTATTAGCTCATTCCAACTGTATATATCTTTTCTTTCCGCTCGTTTCCTGATGCCGTTGTTTCTATAATTTTAGTGTATATTGAGGAAATTATAATTGTGCCGGTTGCAAACGGACTGAAAGCGGAGTCGTATTTAAACGGCGGCGAGAGAAATATCCGCGAATTATTAAAGTTTTCCTTTGTTCGCGTGACGAGCGCGGGACGGTTAAACGCAAAGCGCGAACGCACCGACACACGGTCGCTTGATTAAATATGAACGCGAACGTGCTGCTATTGTTCCCGCGCGATCGCAAATGCAAGAAGAGAGAGAGCTCTTAACGTCTCGCAGGTCGTTACAAAGGCGCGCACAAACATCAACCGTTTTCGACGCATGCAGCGAGATGCACGAGAAAAGTACGGTGCCGATGTTAGCGGTAACGATTTTCCGATTTATCCCCCTGCTTGCCCCCCCCCCCGAAACATTAGCAAATTGATACTCTTCATTAATCTCGTTCTTATAAATTTAGTCAAAGCGTATCCGGCACAATTACTTTCTTGCGACAAAAAGCGAAACTTTCCAAGACATGATTCAGTCATTAGCGGAAGCTACCGTTTGTTCTTAGTATAGCTAGTAGCTTAACGTCAACTCGATATTTTTCGTCTACCGCGCTATTTCTGATTTCGATAGTAGGTGTATAAGCTTTTCAGTGTAGAACATCAAAAAGCTGAAGTTTCTGTATACAAATTCAGGCATTTAGAAATAATTGCTCAGCTTTGTATTAATTTTTCTCAAGATTCCAGAACAGAGAGCGGAACTCAACTTTGCGTATTCTTGGTAATATCCTATAAAAGCACGAAATTACGTGTACATTGTATTATGGTCTACGATCTCTACGTAACATATATCAAGTGGATTACAGAAACAAGAATTAAGCGTGGATCGGACCGCGAAATAATTCCTCTCGCGAAAAGAATTAGGGGAAAAAACTAAACTATATGCCGGGGGAAATCGAGTAGAGTCGCGATAATCCAATTGGCAGCGAACAAAAGGAAGAAAGCGTTGTAATGGCGAAATAGAAAAATATCAGATAGCGGGTGGAACAAAGTGAAGGAAGCTTTCGAAGAAAGATTAAAGAGGGGATTTTGTAAGTAGACGCGAGAATTTGCTCCTATAGTCTGTCGGGGGGATCGGATGGCGCGGCTTCTTCGGGCGGAGGGGAGGGGAGGGAGCGGCTTTGTCGGACGAATTCTTGCGGTTTCGGCGCAATTACCTTGACTGAACGTTAATGACGGTTCGTAAATCACGATAGGATGGAACAGAAGTTATACTATCGACAGTGAACGCGATGGCAGCCGTAATTCGAACGCGGACTAAATCATCTCGTTTCCAAATATACAACGGCGTATGTTTAGAATAAATTATACATACGTAAAGTTGTATTTCTCTATTTAATCTCACCGGGGGTTGCGCTATTATTCTTCCGCGATTGCCCCGATGGCTTTTCCTTGCGTTCTTATGTAGGAAATTTATTGCTCTTCTATCAAACATTCTATCTCGAACGTTGTTTTGTTCCTCTCTATACCTTTCTCGAGCAGCTGACATAAATTCTGATCGGTGGCAAGCTGCCAAGGGTAAGTTCAAAGATTGTACGATATACTTATACAATACTTGGGCATCTTATCCCAGCCTCATTGTTGTATTGACTATGGGTTGTATAAATTTTTGAACTTTTTAGCACAGTTTTCTATATCGATAAATTTTACACAATATTTTTTAAGTCACCATTTGTGAAGATGTACTAACATTTGTACGAAATTGCGCAAATATAAGCACTTAAACAACACGCGTGTCTTAAAGACGCCGTTTTTAGAGATGTTTTTAAAAAGTCATCTTAAAGACTTTACCAAGAAACATCCTAAAGATGTCAAAACTTTTAAAAGAAAAGACTTTTATTAAATTATATTAAGTCTTTTATGAAATATTTTTTCGAACATATATAACTGTTTATACACTAACTGACTTTATTTATTACAATATATACAAATGGCACAGTTTAGATGTAACATAGTTCACAAAAGTGTTTTAATTAACGTTTAATATTGTAATATTTTTTTATTATTTTGATGTGACGACACAATTAACACATCGCCGACGGTTAATGTTGATATTTTGGCCCGCAGCAAACGAATCTGGCCACGCGCACAAATAAAAACGTTTAAAAAAAACCATTATATTTATAGAATAAAAATTGATATTTATAATTAATATCGGGCCGTATTTTTTACAATAGATACTAATCCAGTTTTTTTAAATATTAATATGCGAAATTCAACTTGTTTGTCTAATAATATACATCTCAAGATGTCTTTTAGATACTAATATTGTCTGAGTAGTTTTATGCACATCCCATTGGCAAGGTATTAATGCAATGAAAGATTTTGTAAATTGAAACATAGAATAAACATATAGATTTCTAATAACTTCATAGACATCTTCAAAATTTCAAGAAGTCTCAAGACTCAAAACATCACAATGTTCTCTGGGTACAAGATGATGCCATCTTTGAAATAGAATCAGACGCATTGTATCTGGATAAATGAATAGGCAACGCACTGAATTGTCTTTGTATACACGACAATTCTAGCTTAATGCAAAATGCAACGTGCAATTGTAGATCGACAAAGTGCTCGATGGTAGGACTCATCCGATTGGGAAACTCGTCGGATTTGAGGATCCAATGACGCTTTGTCATTAAAGTCATTACGTCATCTATCAATACATAGCTCCTAAGCCTGCTGGGTCCGCAATTCAATGACAACAAAGCCGCATTTACCGATTGTATAGTACGCCTCACAATAACCGGCTACGCAGAAACTTGAATGGCAACAATGTCCGACTACGGTTTGCGGGATAGGCTAGAGCCGATTTCCACGTTACTGCATTATTTGACCCTAAAGTTGCTTATACTGGGACAAAATATATCTCGGTTGCTTTCCCTGATGTGTCTCAGATTAATTAGGTTTTCACGATTTTTTTTTATTACTGATTTTCTGGCGTTTGCAGTTTCATTGTATCTTGCAACGAAGTACCTTTTTTTCTTATTGCTTTTCGTTCGCACGATTATTTTGTAAATGGCAGAAAATTGTGCCGTATTAACACTGCGCGGACCTTTTAAGGCACAGTCGATTTTTCATTTATAATTTCCACGGGAATGGCTTCAACTAGCGCTCTTTAAACAAAATTGCAACAGTTCCGGCCTGTGTAAGTATAGAAATCACTTTTTGAAATCTTAAAGATAATTCATGAATTTTTATAAATTTTTTGTAACACAGAAACGCTTTCAAAAACCCTTCGGACTTAAAAGTCACTGGGTGTCCGGGTGAGTGCTCCAAAAACAGTGCAGTCCATGCAGTGTTAAGTATAAAGTTATTAAGAAAGTCGTAACACTAATGAGGTTAATCTTTATCTCGAGCAAACGATAATAATGCTTAATTTTAATTGCACCTCGTGGATCGAAGCGTTCCGCGTTCACCGAGGGGTGAACGAATCTTGCGCGACGGCGGGGGGAGGGGGCGGGAATGAAATATAAAACGTGGAGATCACAGTTTTTACAATACGAAAGATTTTCAGCGTCAGAAAGTTCTAATTGCCCCGTAGCGTAACGGATTACACGCGTTTTCGCGGTGTCACATGACAACGGTCACCGGGCCGGGGAAATAAAAGGCCAGCCGGGAGTGATGGATGGGTTCCAGACGATTGAAGCGGCGTTACCGGCTTTCTGTTTCAGGTGGCATGGCTGCGGGTGGACACGCAAACCATCCTGACGATAGCCAATCACGTGATAACGAAGAATCACAGAATCGGCGTCACGCACAGCGAGCACAAAACGTGGCTCCTACATATACGTGATGTCCGCGAGAGCGACCGGGGGAACTACATGTGCCAGATAAACACTGACCCGATGAAGAGTCAGATTGGTTATTTGGAGGTCGTAGGTTCGTCCATTGTGCCCCTCACGCGCGTCGAATTAATATCACGGTAGAAATTCGGAGGCTGTAACATTTCACTAGAGGAGAAAGAGAGGAGAGGGGGAAAAAGAGAGAGAATCTTTGTTTTCGCAAAATTCGCATTTGTTTCGAAGGTTGAGTTCGAAACTGTAGCAGGACACGGATGACTGGCGAAGTTCGCTTTTGGGCTCGGCCCGTGGCATCGCTTTTGAGGCTGTATACGCTATACACGTGTGTATATATATATATATTGTACGTGCTTTTAAACCGCCAAACGATAGCGTATCGAAAATTGCTTCGCGGTATTTCGCGAAATGGAAGTTGGCGGTCCCTAGGTTTCTCGTCGTCGATTCTCTTTCTCATTCTCTCTCTCTCATTCTCTCTCTCTCATTCTCTCTCTCTCTCTTTCTCTCTCTCTTTCTCTCTCTCTCTCTCTCTCTCTCTCTCTCTCTCTCTCTGAACATTGCGCTCTTGCTCATCGTTCATTTTTTTATGATTTCGAGGTATTTTCCATTCTTGTGTTATATTTTTATAAAACAGCAGCAATACGCGAATTGTCCGTGCAAATATGTGATGTAAAGGCTCTGATCAGAATTTTTATCCGACAGTTCCGCCGGATATTCTGGATTATCCTACGAGTACGGATATGGTGGTGAGAGAGGGTAGCAATGTTACGCTGCGTTGCGAAGCAACAGGGTCACCGACGCCAAACATTACCTGGAGGAGAGAAGACGGCGAGTTGATTATTCTCGGAAACAGTCAGGAAGGTAAACTACTTACGGACCGTCTTATATTATATATACAAAGAAAGCTTAATAGTCCCTTAAAATAACTTAATGACGTTATCTCTAAAGTCTTCTGTAGCTGAGAGAGAGAGAATGGTTATAACATATTTACTATATATATATATATATATATATATATATTTATATATATACATCTATATATATATTATATATATATATATATATATATATATATTTCCAGATGTATATCTGTACCTTAGAGGTAAAAAATCGTATCTCTATTATAACGAATTCGGAGAAGACAAGGTTTTAAAGATTTTAATTGAAAAATGATATATTTTTTTTAGATATAAAATAAAAGTAGCAACTTAATTTATCAAGTTTTTAATAAAGTAATTTAACTGATATGTTTTTAATAAAACAATTGGCAATAACACGCTGTACCTGGTTTAAAAATTGGGCACTATAACAATTTTCAATACGACTTATCTCAACATTATATTTTAGGAACCAGTAATAATAGACATAAGACGCTTTACCATTATACAATTTAAGCTCCTGTTATATTGAAAAATATATTAACTCTATTTTTACAAAAACTGGAGATACGATTCTTTACCTCTAAGGTAGGGGAGACCGGGGCTAAAACGTCAATGGGGTTGAACCGCCAAATCAAATATCTCGGAACCTGTATATTGTGCGAACTCGCTATTAACATTGTAAACGCTGCTTATGGTACCCATGTGACCAACGGAGTTTCGGCAGGTTACCTGCCGTGTTATGATTTTTACGAGGGCAAACGTGTTTTTGGAAACTGAAAGTTACATTTTTGCGCGTGGAAATTTTGTAATATCTGCAATAATATTAGCTCTCCAAATCTCGAGGTACGTGATTATAAAGAGTAATGCATGCTGAACACGAATCCAGTGTAGTTTTTTCATTATCGTTGATGTCTAATATTTCGTGGGCGATCAAACCTGAAACTTGTGTTTGGGGCTAATCCGTCAGTAAGCAATCCGGGTGCATTTCCAAGGCATTTCCGGGCATTTCCAGGCTCACTGCATATGGAATATGGATGAGACGGGAATTATAACCGTTCAGACACCGAATAGAGTCATCGGACGTCGAGGAGTGAACAATAAGTCGGGCGAGTGACTTCTGCAGAAAGAGGAACCCTCGTAATTATTTTTTAATAATGTGTTTCGCATAAAAATTTTAAATAAATTTTTATATTTTTTTCTTAAAAAAACAAATATTAAAATGTATTCTATCATTTTTCAGGATTAGATGTACGTATATGTATTGAAAATGCAGTGTGACGGTTAAACCCCGGCATTTTTGAGATTTCAATTTTTCCACAGTTGTCGTTTTTGCTCTATACCGCGGTTAAACAAAGCGACGTAGACAAAAATTTCCTATATAAATTTTGTAGCTAAAGGTTCACTCTTTACAGTGGTATACCACATTTAACTAAAATTATTTATTTTGTTGTTAAAAATCGGCACCGAAAAAAAACTGACGGTTTAGCCCCGGTCTCCCCTACAGATATATTGTATACAATATTTAGATAATATACACACGCGTTATTCTGTACTTCGCATAATTATATTTCTTTCGGAAGATTCAATTCTTTATTAAAACATATTCTATATTAAAACAGACAGCAATTTTTTGCACCAATAACTAGCAACCGTGCAATTGCAATGCTCACAATATTCGTCAAATTCCCTATGGCAGACTATTTTCCATAATTCGCGCGCGTAAAGCGCGCGTCAGGTGGCGCGAAAATTCTCGTCCATTTCGACATCTCGACATCGTACTTATTTTATTCGCATCGCTTATCTTGAAAATCGTAGTAGGAAAAGCGCCCGCGCGAAACTGAAACACCGGATTCACTCAACGCGAGGGGGACGACGATTTATCATTCCGCCTCTCGGACTTTATTCAGCCGACTACGTTGCGTGATGCAATTGCATTCGAAGCTGCCGATGCGACCGTGTCGGTGACGTCAAAGTGAAATATGCGTTTCAGCTCTTATGCGTCTCGCACAATAACGCCCAAGGAAAATCGAACGCTCCTCGTTCGCACCTGTTCGTACAACGGTGTGTCTTTATTCTACGGGTACAATAACAATTTATCACCCTTTTGTCTTTCAAACTTATTGAGCCATCCCGGCCTCTCTCTCCGCGCAGTTCCGTTAAATATTTGCTCTTCTTTGTGTGCATTTTATACACCTGTCCCCACGCGGAGAGAGAGAAAGAAAGAGATTGATTGATTGATTGATTGATTATTCGTCATTTATTATACGCTCTGGGACACGTCCCCTGAAGCGTTACAACGTTAAAACTACAAATTTACACGAGTTACTGAACAGCATAAATACAGTGAAAGGGACACAATATAAGGAGAGAGAGAGAGAGAGAGAGAGAGAGAGAAACAATAAAAAATATAAAATAGATAAGAAAGTATACGAAATAGATTACATTGCTTATGAATACAGTATCGGATACATATCGCAGATATGCCAGAAATTTTACGATCTAGACTGCAAAAGTAGGTGCTTGTAAAATTTACTCTTAAAATCGCAAATAGATGAGGCATTACGGATGTCGGAGGGAATGTCATTCCACATTCGGCGGCTAAGGAGCAGAAGGAACGCTTAAAGAATTCCGTGCGGCACGGAGGAAGACTAAGAATGTCACACGAGGACCTTGTATCGTGCGAAGCAGAAACACTCCTAAACACGAAGTTACTGTAAATAACTTGCGGCTCTCTCTTCCGTAAAACAGAGAAGGTCAAGTTCCCCACGAAGTACAAACGGCGTGACACGATTCCCAACCAACCGAGTCTGTCCAAGTAGGGTGATATATGCTCATCCCATTTAGCATTGAATATGAAGCGGACACACTTATTGAAGGCTCTTTGCAGACGAAGGTCATGCTCGCCAGTGATGTTGGTTTGGACCGTGCAGCAGTAGTCAAAAAGAGGAAAGATAAGTGCCATGACGAGCCTAACACGAAAAAGAAACGGCAGGAGGCGCTTGCCAAGTTTGAGCTGATAGAGCGCCGAATTGACTCGCGAGATGGTTTTCGTGGTCTGCTTAGCCCAGGAGTGTGCTGGTGATAGTGACGCCCAGATACTTCACCGTATCCGTGAAAGGTACAGAGGAGCCTTCCACAGTGATCCGAGGCAGGGCATCCAGATCCAGGCCACCAACATACCGAGACGTCCCCAAGATCATCGTCTTTGTCTTCTTGGGGTTAATCGTGAGCTTGTTGTCGAGTGCCCATTTTACTACCCTACAGATGTCCTCGTTGATGAAAGCGATGGTTTCAGAGAGAAGCCCAGGCTCTGTGTGAAGATAAATTTGAAGGTCATCCGCGTAGAAATTATATTTACAGTGCTTTAACACGCCGCCAAAGTCCAACAGGTACAAAATGAATAATATTGGTCCCAACAGATCTGGCAGATGATAGCCCACCGGAAGGATCGCGCACAGCCTGCGTCCTGTCTGTCAGATAAGAACAGAGCCAACGCAAGGCTGAGCAAAAGAAACCCAGATCACTGAGCTTGCTGATCAAAAGACGGTAGCAGACACTATTAAAAGCCTTTGTGAAATCAAAAAATACAGCGATGGTGATCATCCTCTTGTCCGCCGCTAGCCTGATGTCGTCCAGGACTCTGATCAGTGCTGTCTGCGTGAAGTAAACTTTTCTATAGGCTGACTGGAAAGGGTCCAGTACGTTACGATCCTCGAGGTAATTCACGATCTGATCAGCCGCGATGCGCTCCAATGCTTTGGAAGCAGCGCAGAGAATCGAGATCGGCCTGTAATCGTTGAGCTCAGAAGGGTGCTTCACCTTGGGAATTGGACAGATTATGGCGCGCTTCCAAATTTCCGGAAAAACACCGTAAGACAAATAGAAATTGAAAATGTGTGTTAGTGTAGGAAGTATACTAGGTAGGGCTCTCACAATCAAGCTACGAGGTAGTTCGTCTCTCCCTGTGGCGTCCGACCGGCACCCACGCAGAGCCTTCACAACGTCCCTCGGTTCAATGTGCTTCCAATAGAATTTTATGTCCTCATATGCTTCCTCGCCCAAGTAGAAAGCCTTGCTGGTGTCAGAATCAAAAGTTAGATTTCCCGTAAAATGAGAGTTTAACTCGTCAACGTCGAAGACAAGTTTTTCCATCGCTTGTTTGGGTCTCAGAAAACCATAATGCCTAAGTTTTTTCCAGATGAGATCAGGCTCATTAATGCCCTGGAATTCCATATGAAAATATTCGGCCTTAACCCTCCGCACCTCGGCCTGCACCAGGTTTCTGAGACGCTAAAAATGGTTGTAATTAGCGTTTGTTTTGCTTCTTTTCCAGACTCTTCTTGCTCTGTCTCTCGCTCTCATCAGTGACTTGATTTCGGGCGTGAGCCAGGGCGCAGGCAGGTGCCTGGGCTGGATGACGCGGTGAGGAGCGTGTTTATCGTAGCAGATACGAAGAGAGTCGTTTAGAAGCCTAACTTTAGCGTCAATGTCACAAGATGCATAAAGGTTCGTCCAATCCTGCGCGTCCAATTCAGCAAGGAAATCCTTGGGGTTGAAAGAACGAAAGTCTCGTACACGTATGGTGCGTCTGGGGTTGCGCTCAATCTTGATGTCATATGTTATTTCTATAAGGTCGTGCGCAGATAAAAAGCAGGCATCGCGCTGCGCATACCCGATTAGCTTTTCCGCATCGTCAATGATACATAAATCGAGCAACGTACGTGGAGGCAGTGCGAGTGTGGTGCGTAGCAGTGAAAAGCACGAGAAAGAGATTTGCCGCACGCACAAATGAACGGACCTGCTCGGAGTCAAAAGTGTAAGTGCAAAGATCCGCATTGAAGTCGCCGAATATTATCGAGTGTCTATAATTAACTGACAGGTCAGAAAAGACATTGAAAAAGTCAGAAAGGAAGCCGCTGTGCGAAGGTCTGTAAACGACTGCGAGTAGGATTTTGCAGTGCCGATTGATTGACACGTCAATAATCAAATATTCCGGTCTTGCACGGCATATGTTTTCCGACTGTCGCAGTGACGACACGTGGAGAGCGTCTGACACATAGATGGCAACCCCACCTCCGGTCCTGTCAGTACGATCGCATCTCAAAAGACGATAGCCGCGAAGCGGAATCAGATGGTCGGGCACGTGCGGCTTGAGCCAGGTTTCAGATAGAAAAATGATGTGCTTACCCAGCATCGTTGAAAAAAGACTGGAATTCGTCAAGATGTGCAAGCAGATATTGGCAGTTGACATGACAGCGACGTAGATGATTCGTAGGCTCGTTATCCATAATTAATGCTGCTAATCCTTTCCGACATACGTCTGCGTAAGATGGGACAGTTCTTGTTGTCAAGGGCCGAATGGTGTCGTCCTGCCAGAGGCAACCATCGCTTGTAATTCCCGCATTCCGGTGCCCCGTCTCTTAAGGTGCAGTCCCTTGTTTCATGATCGCCCGCACAGTGACCGCAAATGAGAGAGAGAGAGAGAGAGAGAGAGAGAGAGAGAGAGAGAGAGAGAGAGAGAGAGAGAGAGAGAGAGAGAGAGAGAGAGAGAGAGAGAGCCCTACGATAATTTATAAGGACAGGCGACAATTCTTTCGGCCCGTCGGCACTTTTTTACAGTTTGACCTTGTTCCTTGCGCGAGATGAATATGGCCCGTTTTAGCAACGTCATTTATTTTTAAACTAACATTCAGTTCGTAGAGCTTTCGTACTAATATTAATCTCGGTTTGCTTTATAAATATACCGCGGAAAATTTAATTCATAATGTATGCGGTTCGGTGCTAAAATAATGAGATCGATTTTATATTATAATAAGCTTTCATCTTAATTTTTCATTCCGAACGAATATTCGTCCGAACTAAACTAACGCTAGAATCGCACGTCGAATAAAATGAAATAATTTGTGAAATGGCTTATTAACCCTTCGCCCGCAAAGGTTTTTTTGGCACCTTTACGCCGCAAACCTGGGTCCTGATGTTTTTTTAGTGTTAAAGGGCTGCAAAAAATCTGAAAAAATTCATGAAGGTGTTTCAAAGCTTCACTTTAAAATATCAATCATAAAATTATTAACAATTAAATTTTTTCACATAATTTGTATTCAAAAGTTACAACTACATTTGATTTTTGCCCGGACATAAATGACCCAGGTTTGCGGGTGAAGGGTTAAAAGTAAAATTTTAAAGTCTCATTATTTAATTGCTGGATTATATCACCGTTAATGACAGTTTATTTATTATTCACGTTGCTCTTATTGCGAAAGCAATTTGCACGGCCGCCTCTCTTAATTTTTCATTCTGTTTTCGGTTCATATGTTAATGCCGTTTAAATACACCGCTACTCATAATGATTCGCTTGACGTGGATACAATATCTATTTATCATTCCTATTGTTTCCCGAAATTTATTGAACCGTCGTTTTGCATAATGCCGTTTTGCTGACAACGAAAACATTTATTCCGCTACGCGTGCAGTTTATTCGCGCGCATCATTTAATATCATCTGCCAACCGTTTCAAATGTCCTACCGTAGAAATTTATTACGCCTTCGATTACGTTTATCCCCACATATTACTTCCATTATGACGTATTTGTTATCAGGGTTTATAATATTGTTTAATGCTCTTGTTAGTCTTGTTAGTCCGTTCGTCCGATTCACGTTTATTTCTTCTTCGTTCCTTCGGAAAGATGCAGGCTCATCTTCAGTATCGTGATAATCTTTTCATTTGCATGCGATTTTTCTCCTCCTTTAACACTTTCTCGATTTTTTGGTCAATAAGTAAGTTTCTTTCTCTCGCAAGTTTCTTCCGGCTTCTTGTTTAACTTGCGAACATGTTCAGCTTCTTTCGCGACCATGAAAAGTCCCTCTTGAACTTCTTCATCATACCCGGTTTATTTCCATTTCAATTTTTACTCTGTGCTTGAACGCTTCCACTACCGCCTCCTCTCATTTTTATTTCTTAAAGAAAAGTCGATATTCTCTCTTTCTCTCGATTTTTCAAAAGGCACTTCTAACACGAGCTTGCTCCTCTTTAATTCACAAATATGACTCCTTGTTTGCACGACTTTTTTTTTATTTTTATCTTCCCTTTTCTATCTTTATCCTTCCTCCTTCGCCCCCTCTTCCCGCTCTCGCGCTCGACTTTTTTAACGTTCAGGTACTGTTTCTAGCGCTCCATACTTTAATTAACGAATTCCTCCTTTTCCCTTCCTTTCCTGCACTCGCGTACTTTCCCGCCCGGCAGTTCTCTACCTCGCGATTACCACGATTTCTCCCCCTCCCCCCTTTTTTCTACCCTCGAAAGTCTCTCCTCTTATCCTAGTCTTTTTCTCAGGCAATCGCGAACAGTCACGACAATCCACCCTTCTCTCGACGCGTCCCCGACCCAACTTCTCGCATTTTGCCGTGTCCTTTTTGAACTCGCCACGAACTCTTTCCATTTCGCCGGCGACCTTTTTCACTCATGAGTAAACGCCCGCGCGCTCTCCTTCTGCCGCCGTCCTTTCACACGCACCAGCTCTCCATATCACGGACGCTATACTATTCTCGCTCGTGTATGGCGCGAACAAAATCACAGATAAACCGGCGAACCTATTTGCCGGAAACTGTCCGCAAATACTATCGGCGGGGAAATAAAGTTTCACTAGTTGCGGGCTAGCGCGAAGTTTCGGGGACGACCTGCTTTGTGTCGTCGATCGCCGTAAGATACTTTTTAGTCTGCGCTCTGCCAGCATCTCCCCCCCCCCCCAAAAAAAAAAACTTGGCCAAAGCTATTTTCAAACATTTTGGACGCGCGCGCAGGCACATTTTTGTAATTTATACTATAAATATTTATCAGTGGCTTGAGAAGCGGGGAATTATCGCGGGGAGAAATATGGCTATATCCAGAAATTGCATTAGGACGGGCTAGTCATTGCGTCGTGAATTATTACAAATTTAATCCGCATATGCATTCATTATGAGCTCATAAATGCAGTAATTCTCTTGAATTATTATTAATTATCTAGATACTATCCATTCGTACATAATGATCGTACAATCGATTTCGCGTTGCCGAAGGTGACAATTTATGTCTTCCGGTATAATTCCGGAACTGAATAAGCAGCGCAGGTAGAGCTGGAGATCGCGAAATATTCGGAACCGAACGGTGAAACCGCGGCCGATTTAATATTTCATTAGTCGAAAAAGCCGCGTTAGCTTAATTCCAAAATCTGGTACACGGGGGGCAGAAACGTGAAATCTATTAAACGTAATTGGCATTATCGGCCTCTTTTTTTCTCTCCGTGTTTTTTTTTTCGCTGCGACGACAGCGTATAAATCGGCGCTTGCAACTAATTAACTAAAGAGCGCGCCCGCACAGCGGCTCGTACGGCCCGACCGCCGCGCCGCTTTACAGCTTATCTCGTATGCAGGTGATTTCAGGCCGAGTCAGCAGGCGTTTCAATAACATAAATCGCCTTGCGCAGAGATTAAACGGTGGAGCCGACAAAGTAGTTCCTCAACGACTCGAAAATTCATTTTCTCTGAAAATATCCTTTCCGGGGAAATTTTTGATCTTTCGCCACGAAATAAATGTACGCACACTGCGCCTTAGAAAATAATTCTCTCCGCTTTTCAGTATCGTGGATATCGTAAATATCGCGAAAACACGTGTGGCGTGTAGGACAATCGTTTGGAATAGATATATGCAACTTTTTGTAAATTTAGGCGACAGTTTATCCTAGTGTATACCTCGCGAGCGCGGCAGACACGGGAATGCAGGAACATGAAAGTTAAGGATAACAGGCGAGTTCTAAAGCCCGCGGATGTTGTCAGTGCGCCGTGTGGCTGCAACGCGGTATAGCCGGAGAGAGAAGTCGGTATTTCGGCTTACCTCTTAAAACTTAAGAAATGCAAGCGGACGACCAGTCGCGACAATGGCGCGACGTCCTCCCAGCAGTGAGATTCCTTAAGTTCTAAATTTTACGGCGGACGTTTTGTTCCCCACGCGCGCGGGGCTCTAATCTACATCCGTTAACTTCGCGGCTTACGAATCCTTCTGGTTTCGAGGATGTCACGCTTTTTCACCCGAAAGCAGGAGAACATTCTGACTATCGTGAATAAAAAGTACGGTATGTTTAATTAACAAAGCGCAGCTGCGCGCGTTCTCGAACGGTTGTCTTTCTCTCCCTCCCGAAAAAAAGAACGATAAATTCGCATCGGTATGCAGTATTCGCGCGCGTTTTGGTTAAAAAAAAAAAAAAAAGATTTTGCATTATATTGAATTTATTTCGAGATTATAGCAGAAATTGTTAAATTCAGTAATGGATTGTAACCGCGAGGCGGATAAAAATAAAAGTCGGTCGTAAAAATTACACAATTTTTTAATTATGTCTGTACCGCGAATATATATATATATATATATACTATATATATTTTATCATGATATTCTAAAGAGAGCAATCCTCTCAGAGCCGAGAGTTACTTGGCGCCGCCGAGCACATTCATAATATTTGCAACTGAGAATTCGAGTAAGATGTACACCGGCAAGAAACCCCTCGACAAGTGTTTCGCCTAGGGTGCAAGGTGGGTTTTGCGAACGGCGTGTACGAGGCGTGTAATGTTAACGGAGATTACACCAAACGGCAAAAACGACGGCACGGTGATTAGTTACGGTTACACAGTGCTACGAAGCAACGTACTCGACGTGTATTAATTCGAATCCCGATTGCGGAATTTTTTGCCCGGGACTGATGAAAACTTCTTGCCGATGCGATGCACTGAATTTGTGTTCCGTGTCGTCCGATTCGACTTACTGCTGAAAAATATACGATTTATAAACGGAACAAATAAAAGAGATAAAAAGAGATTGAGGAGAAAGATTTGATTTATAATAATTTTGTAATACTATTCTTGACATTTTATAACAGTTGTCAATGCGATGTGAGAGCCAATCTCACTCTAATGTACTAATTAGCGTTAACAACAACGGCTGCGTCTGTTTTGCGAGTTGAATGGCTTAAACCATCTGTCGTAGTGGCCAGCATTGACGGACCTGTCTTCAATATCACGAAAGTGAACAGGTTGCAGATGGGAGCGTATCTTTGCATCGCGTCCAACGGCGTACCGCCAACGGTCAGCAAGAGAATAATGCTCGTTGTACATTGTAAGTAGCTGCTTGAAAAGCTTATCTAATTGTCCAATTCATTGTTTAATTTATTCGAACAATCGTATATATATCATTGTTCTCACACCGTTTGTCTCCGTATTAACAGTTACTCCAATGATTTGGATCCAGAACCAATTAGTGGGCGCTCAAGAAGGCCAACAAATGACGTTGGAATGCCATTCCGAGGCGTTTCCCAAGTCCATCAATTATTGGACGCGCGAGAACAACGTCATTATAGCAAATGGTACGTTTTTAGATATGAGATTTATTTCAATAAAAATTTCGTACTTATTTTGGTTCAAATTAGTTTATATGTGTATGTAAAAATTTGCATTAATTAAATTATTTGTGTATAAATAAATCTGTGTAATTCACACAAAAAATAAAAGTTCGCGAACGAGCAGAATACATTAAAAACCCGGAAAAATTCGAGCGCTATTCGGAATAGAAGAGAGGTCGGAATCGATCGGAATGATCGCGATGATAGCCATAATTAGAGAGCGCCCTCCAGCAATGACGACATTAATTCAATGATAACGCTAATTCTTCCAACATCAGCAATAATTGCAGCAGCAGCAGCAACAATAGCAACGGGTCGGGTCTATACATCGCCACTTCTGCGCGCACCGCATGCGCGTTCCTGCCATAATTTAATGAATGATGGTAATCGACATACTTAACCATGCTTTACTATAGCCAACAACGCACGCTCACAGGTTCTGGTTTGCTCATCGAATCCCATTTATGTCGGTACGCCAGAAATTAAAGGCTAAGGGGGACGAGAGCGGATCGCGTTTCTGACAAACCTATTTGCCAGCGGCAAACTGGATTTTGTTTCCCAAAGCACGTATTCAGCTGGAGATATTTCAGAATCAGAAAAAAAAAACACCCGAAACACCGTTCCCACCGTATTTCGTATGATCAATCTCGTGACGAACAATTAATACACACCGGACCTCCGATATATTATTCGGGAGAGTCGCGAGAGACAATATTAAGGGGATGCTGGAGTCGCGGGCGAACTCGATCAACGTCGATAAAGAAGTGCTCACCGATTTTTACACATACATACAGAGCGCAGGCAAACTCGACCAGCGTCGATAAAGAAGTGCTCACCGATTCTTACACATACATACAGAGCGCTTGCTCTAGGGCTACCCGTTATACTGATCCGTATGTTTTTTGCTGAATTCGGGGAGACGCGTAACATGTGTATATGAAATTTTCTAACATACTTTTCTCTTATACTAAAGCTCGCAGCTCATTTCTGCAAGCACAGGATTTTTCTTCATTGTATTTCCGTGACGGCTGCAAGGTTTTTGTATACGTACACAGTCTAAAACTTTTATTTGCAGTAAATGTTGTCATGAGTCGACCGCAGAATCAAAAATAAAACTGTAATTTTTTAATTTGTTTTTGTTTTTCATACGCAATTGGTGCCTGCCGTCTTCGTTATCGTCCATACTTTAATTCTAGACAAAAAATTTTTAATTCGGTGAAATCAATCAAAAGATTTGTGTGTCTGAAAATATTGCGGTAAAACAGACTTGTCTCCAGCATTCCCTTAACAATAATTACGCGCGTTCTCCCGACGTGGCAATTAATTTGTGTACGGAGTATCACGTGCGGTACAATCAACGATCTTGTCCACCAACGCAAGAAGTGATATTTGCGGCGGCCGCAAATACACACAAACTACCTAGGTGAGATGTGGCAAATCGGGCATGACGGTGGCACGCACGCGGCGCGTTTAGGTCGGTGCGTTACCGAAAAGCGGCGCCGCTCGCACATGTGCGCATAATTATTTCGGATAATTAGACACGACGCTGCGCCGGGTAGCGTATGGAGTAATGCACCCCCTTCGGATCCATTAATGCGCGCGGCCCAACCGACACGGAGGGTTTCGCAGCGCGCGGATGTGCAGGACGCGCGGGTAAGAACGGACGGCGCGGCGGCGACGGTGGCGTCGTCCGCGCGCCGTCGCCGACGCCGTCGCCGTCGCACCCGTGTCTGCAGCTGCTAATCGCGCAGCTAATTAGGTTAATTTCGGATCGCTTCTGCCGGCGCACCTGCGGCGCGAACACCGAGCGAAAGCGAACGAGCGGACGGGTGAGCTAGCGACGGCGTTTTGCTACCGGTGATCGATGGCCCGGAAACCGGTTATACTATTTCCATTCGGCGACGCCGACGGAGATTAATCTTTGTTTGCCCGGCTCCGAGATTTTTATTTCACAGGCTGGTTTTTCGGGGTGAAATGGCAAGACCGGGCCGCGCGCGCGCCCCGTCGCGTCGCGGCTGAATAGTTTCCGCTTATCTGCGACGGAATCTGGTCCTGAATAAACCACGTTAACAACGACCGCCGGTGACTTATGGGAATGTCACTTTTTACCGTGGAGTGACAATGCACGTTAAACGCTGCTGTGCGCTGAACGCGGCGATTGCAAAGTTCGCTGCACTACCACATTTCTCGGGAAAGACGCATATTAGCTCTAACAGATTACATTTGATTGAATGCAACTCGCGTTCCAATGATTATTTGATTATATAACTCCCTGAAAGTCGAAGAGCGAAGTATCACTCGAAACGAGTGAAATGCAAATGTAACGAAGAGTGAAAATTGAGCTCCTGCACTTCGAGTGATTCATCATAACTCTAAGAAGGAGTAAAATTACGCTCTATAAGTTGGAGTGAAATCGCACTCCATTTGAGTGAAAGGGTATCTCTTTTCGAGTGCAGTGTAGATCAGTGTCCATAGGAGTGAAATATGTCACCCTCAATTTTGAGTGAAAATTTCACTCCTTTAGGGTCATTTATCAGTCGATCTTTAGTGAGTCGCGATTCACTATATAGCTTTAGACTTTAAAGTGAGATTGTATCACTGCGGTGGAGTAGCCGTTCTAAAAATTTCAGTAAAAAATTCACTCCTACCTTATGAGTGCCCGCATTTACTCAAATATGAGTGACAACCTTCTCTTTCGAAGTGACTAGCGTAATCACTCTAATATAAATGGCGAAGCCACTCTATGAGATTTAGAGAAAAGCCATTGTGTCAAAATTAGCTGCAATTCAACATTGCGGAAAAGTTTTCCCCGGTGAGGACTATACGATCTTATAAGATACTCGAAAGTAGAGTAGCGAATTTGTGTTTTCCGCGCGGGTCAGCATTGACTTTCAATCGAATCGGAATAAAAATCCCGTAAAACCGAAGGCGATCGTTTCGCGGCTTATCTGCCGACCCCATGCCCGGATGGGAAACACGCGAATTACGAATGAGCTAACTGTCAGGTTATCTCGTATTATATTTCCCGTGTCAACCGTACATACCCCCCGGCGTTTCCCCGTGTAACAGTTACGACATGCTTTACGATTTAACGTTTCGCGCGGATACGCGCACTGGCCCGCTAATGCGAATTCAGCGCGCGTGACTCACGCACGATCAGATATCGGGCTGTGCGCGCAAACCACGCATCGGACCGTCATCTGCGTGCACCGATTTTCGCATCGAATCGGCCATTCATCGGTAACGCGACACGTGGTGAATAGCTTGTGCGCGAACACTCTGTCCTCTCTCTGTAGATTCCCGATTCCCAAATCGATTCGAACATATTCGCTCGGCGGAGATTGTTATTCGGCTCGCAATTTTCCATTTTTTTTGCGGAAAAATTTGGCGATAGGACTGTTACGCGTTTCGGTGGTATCCTTTTTAAACGACTCAATAACGATATATGTCCGTGTATACCTTTTTTGCCGGTAAAAAACATATGCCCCGGTGAGTTTTAATGCAATCAGAAACCAACTGACCTCCAGTTTACGTTCATAGCTATAAAACGCGATTCGTCGCGAGAGCGCGTCGCGATTATGAGAAAATCGCCGTTTGTTTGAGCTTACACCGTGCCACGCGCGAATCCGACCGAGGCATTCAAATTTCCGGCGGAGCGCAAAAGTTTTTACCGATGTCATTGAAAACAATTTTTTCCTTCCCAGCAAAACATCGAGCACTTAAAGCTTTTGCGGGCATATCTGGCGTCGAATATCTCGGGGAAATAAGTAATTCGTATCTCGGGGAAAATTTATGAATTTTCCTATCCGGGACTTCGCGCAAATTCTAAGTTTCGACGAGCGTTTCTAGTCACGCAGCTCGATCGACAGAAACGCTTACGTATTACAGATATCGCGCCGTCCCGTCCATTCTCGCGGGAAGGGGGGGAGGGTACAACTAGAGTCGTAAAGCGACGAAAAGTACAATTCTATTATGCCGCTGTATGAGGATGGAAATCACATGATGGAAATAGTCGTCTTGTAATATCGTTTGCAGCATGGCAATGCAGTAGATATATGAAAAAGAAGAGAGAGAAAGAGAGAGAGAGAGAGAGAGAAAGAGAGAGAGTTCCCATATATTTATACTTTTTAAATCTCATAGAGTTTCGCCACTTAAGTTAGAGCGATAGTCACTCCAAAAGAGAACGTTATCACTTAATTTAAGTAAATGCAGGCACTCATACTCATAAGGTAAGAGTAAATTTTCCACTCAAATTTTTAGAATTACTTTACGATTACTCTACCGAAGTGATACAATCTCACTCTAAAGCTATGAATCACGATTATAGGATCTGCGATCACTAAAGATCGATCGATAAGTAAATTACTCTAACAGAGTGACATTTTTCTTTCAAAATTGTAGTGTGACAATTCACTCTTATGGACACTGATCTACTGCACTCGAAAAAAGTGCTTTTCACTCAAATGGAGTACAATTTCACTCCAACTTATAGAGCGCAATTTAACTCTTTCTTAGGCCGGTATTCATAGTCGGTTCTTATATTTAAGACCGTTTTAAGTACAATCTTAAGATGTCATTAACCAATTACAGAGCCATATTAGCATCTTAAGATGCCTATTACTCAAGGACGTTCTCCGGCTCCAGTCGTGCTCAACTTGTATTCATGGTTAAAAAGAAAAATTTATTTCACTGAAGTTAATTGTTTATATACAAAATATTACATGTAACATTTAAAAAATATAAGAAGTTAACTTCACGCGTGAGAACTCATGCGACGTTGCTAAGTAACTGACGCCTCTCCTCTTCTGTCATTCTGAACCAAGCGAAAAATTCATCAAATCGCGTACTTTACTATAATTTTATACTATAAGTTTTTCAAAAACATTTAGAGAAAACTTTTTTCACAGTTCATTATAATGTCTGTTTCACAATAGCTCGAAATAAGAATTCCATGTTAAAAGTTGAAACTTTGAGGCTCAGTATCTCGATTTTTAATATCGCAAGAGGTACTGAAATTTATACCACGCATAAAGCACACCTAAATTAACGTATATTCACAGTTTCAAGAAAATCTAGAGAAAATCGATTTTTTGGAGAACGTTCTTAAGACGGTCTTGAAATAAGATCTGATTTATGAATACCGGCCTTAGAGTGGCGAATCCATTCGAAGGACGCAGGCTCAATTTTCATTTTTCGTTATACACTTGCATTTCACTGATTTTGGATAATATTTCATTCTTCAACACACTTTTAAAGAGTATATTATATAAATAATGTATTAACAAATCTCTCTCTTTTCTTTTTCTAAGTCGCATAAAACATTTTTCAAATAAATTTTTTAAATTTTGCCTTGAGAAGCTGCTTTCATATGTTATCATGATTTTAAAAAAGGGTAATTTTTTTGGATAATTATCGAGAATAATATTGACGGTTCAACATATTTTAACAATAGAGAATAAAGCTACAAAATTATTATTACATTACAAAATAATATAATTATTGTTATAAATTTAAAGCCGTTCGAAGGATATTTGGAGGGTGATGGCGAATTCGGAATTGCCCCAGTATCGTTGACAATAGGATTACGCCGTAAATCAGTGCCTTTGGAAAACGTAATCTGTCAGTGGGCAAACACGCGTTACGCGCGCGCCGACATACCGATTCATTTTCAGCATTAGAGTTCCCGACGGTTGGCAATTACGCGATATATTTAACGTTTCTCGCTTGCCGACACGCCGGGGGTTTATGCGCATCAAATTAGATCCGTCGGCGTTAAACTCATTACAGGGACTTTGCATTTCTTTTTTTCTTTCTTTTTTATGTTCGCGACCGAACTGCGTGTGCCCGGTCTGCTTTTAAAAGAATGCATTCTTGCGACTTGTACTCCCCACGCGACAGTTCTGGATATAATTTCTCTCCCGGAGAAAGTGGGAGAGAGAAAGGGAGAGAGAGAGAGATTTCATTTTCAGCGTTAATTACATTTCGGAGACTTAATGAATTAAAATTAAAAACCTTGACAAAAGAATATCCTTTTCGCGCTGCGGAATTTTAATAGGAAACTCTTAACAGAAGATTTGCAGTGTGCTTCTGGTGAATAAATCTTCTCGCCTGTGTTATAAGCAAACGTGCGTTATCGTACCAGTTGTGCTGTGATCAGATCTGATTGATCTTACACGGACAGAATGTTTCGTTATATTTTTTTATTGTTAAAATTATTACAAACTTGGGACAATTTGACAACCAATCAAATATCGGCAACGATAGGAATTTTTTAAATATACAAAAGACATTTTACAAACAATGTAATAAAAATTACCAAGCAGATTGGTGATTTTTGAAAATTTATTGAAATTTTACTGTAAATATATTTTAGTAAAAGAAGTCAAACATATTTTATATTTTATTGTAATAGATATTAATCAGAATAGCTCGCATAAAATTCTTCGTGAAATACGTGTTGTCCCACAACTACCACGATTTTCAAGGTAAATTCTAAGAGAAAATTCTGTGTGTACAACGAAGATTCAGCAACCCGAAAATTCTTAAAAATCTGAAACTGCAGAAATAAAGTAAACATGTGAACTTAATCATGTAATAATTTACTGTTTTGACTGATAAATAATTCTAAGGGTAAAAACATTCCTTCATAGGCAATCTGAATTTTTATGAAATTGTCCGCGTTTTATCGGCTCGATATCTAGCTTCTTTTACTACGATGGAATTGTCTCATTTTTTTTTTACGATTTCACATGCATCAAGCATAAAAACCGGATTGCATTCGTAAAAGTCTCCAAGTATCGCGTGATCGATGACACGGGCACGTGATCGCGGAAACGACGACGTTAGGCGAAATTAAGCATGAGCGATCGCCGTAGATGGAAATTACGTCGGCAGTTTGAGTTTCCAAGTCAGCGTGATTCATGTCCACATATGTCGGCGGCGGACCCGCGCGCCGACGACGACGAGGTGCGGAGATACGAGTAACACAAAATATCGGTCCCACCGTCGACTTTTGGGTTTAAATTTAAAAGCAGTTTTATTCCCGGGCAAAATCCATTCGCGGGCCTCTGCACCCCTTCCTCGCCGCCCCCCGCCCTCCGCCCCCTGCCACCGCCCCGCGACCCATGGGTAATGCTCGGCACCGTAGTTCAACGTCGTTAAACTTTTTCATCTGCTTTTCAAACTCAAAGCCGGCCGAAAGTTTTTCTTCCGCTTGTGGGGCTCGAATGGTGCCACTACATAAATGCATTCTACCCTTCCGCCGCCCTTATTCCACCTGCTCGCCTGGGCCGGCTGCGCGCGGCGCGACCAGACTCCGTTCTCTCCACCATCTCGATTCCTCGAGCCCTTTTCTCCATACATTTCTCTTTCTCTATCTCGGAAAGACGTAAGTTTTCCTCCTGGACTGGGAAAATACTTGGCCTCCGCCTTGCCGCGGGTCATTACACCTATAGATTTCACTCTCTTCCGAATGCGCCACCACCTCGAATTGTTAATCAAAACTTCTTTCCGCGTTCGCGCGCCCCGCCTCGATCCGCTTCAGAAGGCCTCGCTACGCCACTTTTCAACCACCGAGACGCTATCGAAAAGAGTCGGAACGTTAATGCTTTTCTCCGACTTACCGAATTATAATTGATCGATTATTTTACGATTTGTTTCGGTTGCTCTGGATTTTTCTGTGGCCCCCCATGCTTACGGAAATTTTTTTCAACAGGGACAACTCTGATGAAAATATCTTACTGAAAATGTAATGAAATTTTACTGAAATGTATTTGAAATTCTCCCTCAATTGATCCCATTTCATTATTATCCCTAATATTATTAATATTTCAGTAAAAATTTAGTTTTTAGTTAAATTCAGTAAATTTTATAATACCTAATATTTCAAAAAAAATTGTTATTACTTTTTAACAGTATAATCTAAAAACTTTCCTTATATTTTACAGTATTACATTACATTTCGTAAGAAAAATTATGATTTATTTTAAAATATAATCAGTAATTTTTCAATAATTTTTATTTTATTTTTATCGCTTTTATAGTACTTTCAGCAAAATATTTCCATCAGGGAATACACTTTTAAGAACAATCGAGAGTATCGAGACGTGATGAATATCCGAGAGATAATTAAAGCAACGCGTAAAGTTTCGCGCCTTTACACAGTAACGGGCTTCATTACAATTCATAAGTGTTATATATCTCAGATTAGTGTCACGTGATCACACATAATATTCTCCAGTTTCACTTTACTCTCGCGTCCACAAGTAACGAGTAGTTGGCGTGTCCGACCACCATCTGATATTTGGCTAAGTCGGGCTAAGCTTTCTCAGTGCCTTTTTCGAGAAAATGCAATTCCACCTTTAGAAATGGAAAATATAATTAATTTGTGTTTAGATATGTATTTCATAAATTTAATAAATAAGTTATTAAATGATTGTTTGGACGAGCAGCTCTACTTAACAATTAAACTGTTAAAACTGTTACTTCAAAAGTATATTTAGTTATTAATTACTGAAAATAAAATTAATTGTATTGCGAGATAAGAAATATTATTGAATACGAATGTTTCTCAGACTTCGAAAAAAACCGTGTTTGCCCTCGAACCGCGTCGATTTGCGAGAAACGCAAATAACGAGGTGAGAAACAAAGCGTTCGGAACAATTTAAACGAACGCCAACGTATGGGGGCCAGATTGAAGCTCGCTCGCGGAATATGGAGCGGAGGGCAGCGTGCAGTCACGCGAGAAACCCTAATGCTAGTTTTTCTAGTCGACGGAGCACGAAGCACGGTGGACCGTGAAGGCGTACCGGAAGCGCGGGATATTGGCAAATACATTTTGGAATATCGTTATATTATATTCCGTCCGGCTAAACGGCAGATCGAAAACATGCGCACGTACGGCTACTTTCAATTTTCTACGATAACACGCGCCGTCGATATAATAACGTGATATGTAAACGTGATAATGCGAACGCGTGACGTATCGTCCACACAGCTGTATCGGGCAATAATCTCGCACCTACGTCCCTGCGAACGATCAGCACGCTTCAAAAATTAATCCGCGTTGACGCTATATACGGATGCAACACGCGACTGCGATATATAGGAACGGGTAATGTGATTAAGCTTTAAATGAGCTCGCCTAAAATGACGAGTCATATTTTAATAAAGCAAGCGTGTGCCTTGTGGCGATGTAGATACCGGCCCGTGTTGAATGTAGCACTTGATGCTCGGCTTGCGCGGGCTAAGTTCGTGTGTACATACGTATATGAAGCGATATATCCCCGTCGCATCAGCCCCCAGGTTTTCCCCCGCGTGTAAAACGTTCTAGTTTCAGCGGAACCCAGAGCTTTCACCGTAGATTAAAACTAATTCCATAATTCTAACGAGAACAAAGAAGGCGTGAAGCATCTTTTATCTCCCGTGATATTTATTAAGCTTCCGCAGTCAAGTTTGCAACCTGAAACTGCACGCGTGCAGCAACATTTTGCCCGTTTAACGCTGCTCTCGCGTCAAGGAAAAAGTATATCGTATATATTAATTTTACGAAGTGGAAAAGGAGCGTAAACGTCCGTGCGTAACGATATTTGTCAAATTGCAGGGGAGAAGTACGAGCCATCCTTCTCGGACAATGTGTACAAAGTGCACATGAAGCTGATGATACGTTCGGTCGCGATGTCCGATTACGGCAGTTACAAATGCATATCTAAGAACTCCCTCGGCGAAACGGACGGCAGTATCAAGCTCTATCGTGAGTATATTACATTCCCGCCGTTTTAAATGTTTTTATTTAGTTAACAAGCGATGTATAATTTGAGCCGGAAAACGCGTCTATATTGCGACTCTTCTCCGCATTAAAATTTCGTAATTTGCATGGATATGCAAATTAACGAACGATTTTGTTCGTTTTAATCCAAATTAAAACTTACCTCCCCAATAAGTCCAACGTATAAATTAACATCCTCAAACACGTGTTTTAACGGTCGCGAATCGATCGATCGATTATGTTTATTCTTCGTTCCGTCGAACATTTTGATAAATTGTATATTTTAATCGCGCGTTTGTCACCCTTATTTTTACGCGTGATTAATTTCCTCGTTATTCCGCCCTAGCCTCGAGATCCTTAGCCCTGCGAGTTCCGCCGATCGAGATTTGACAATCACGTCAGCCCGTGGCATCACGTACGATCGCATTATATTATCAAATTGATCGCACAATTTGCGCGAAGGCGATCAAAAAGTGATTCAACAAAGTTACGATAGTAATATTATATTAACGTGATATATGATTTATCGCGGTCCGTATATCTCGACCGCGGAGAGCCAATATCGATTCGCGCGCGCCGGTTTTCGAACATTTGTCAAGCGGGGTCCCTTATCGGCATCGGCCCGGCGACGCGCGGTCGTCGCTCGTCGCACTTTCTTTCGTTTCGTCACGACGCGACGACCCCCGGCTCCTCGCGCGCGCGTTATCCAGAAATCGTTAGCCGCGCGATGAAGAACGTATATCCAGCGGATGAGAAATTAAGCATCCGAGACGGGAGAGCGGAATCAAACGACGCGATAAAGCGGAGAGCGCGATTCTTTCGATGAAGACAACGAGAGCGAGATATATATCGGGGGGTGGCCTAAGCCGGGAAGGGTTTTGAAAAGTGACGCCCCGAGACGGCAGCGAGAGTGCGCCAATCGTGCGCGACTCGCCGATAACCGAGAATCTCTCCCGAAACGACCGGCGAAGAAAAACGTCCTACCATGGATGCACGCGGGGGACGCGGAATGGAAAAGTCGCGAGGGAAGCATCAAAGTCGGCGTGTTTTATGGCCGACGCACGTGCGCGACAGTATCCGCGGAGAGAAACGTGTGGTAACGACATACTCGCAGGAAATGGAGAATACGTTATACTCGAGGAAAAATTTTATTTCCGCAATCGAACGCGGATTTGATCGCGTAACGAGGTGTGGACCCCGAAGCGCGTTTCTTTTCCGATCCGACGGAGGAGGACGGAGGAATCTCGTATCAATCATCGTCCGCGGACGGCAGACAGACAGTTCGCCGGCATTTCTCTCAAACTTTTCATTGATTCGATATCAAAGGCGGAGCTCATCCTTCGTCGCGCGATAAGGAGCGCGCCGTGAAAGTCAGCCCCGTGCGTCTGTCTCCCTTCCGTAAATCCGCATTTCCGGGAAAACCGGTGCGAGCCGGTGAATCACCGATAACCACCGAGCAGCCGATCCTGCGTTCCCCAACCCTTTGCGCCCTCATCCCCCACCTTTGCGGGGGTGCAAAAAGAAGCCCCTTCTATCTATCGATCAGTAATTGTAGGTTTTCGCCTTGGCGCGTCCGCAGATTGAACTTTCCCCCATCAGCTTTGTGCTTTACTGCGACCGCCGCCGAATCGGCAGATTACTGCTAAGCCGCTTAAATAAGCGTTCGATTGTGTCGACGATTTAATACGCATTAGCATTTTAAACCGGCCTTTCAATCCACGCTGAAAGTTGCTACAATGGCCACCGGGCGTTCGCGCGCGCGAGTGCTACTAGTTTTAATTGCTTAACTTTACTCCAGGCGAGAGACGCGCGAGTGAATGTTTTTTTGCTAACGCGATTGTTATTCGCTTTTAAATAAGATATTTGAAAGCGACGGGGCGCGAAACGCAGTCTTTACATCGCGAATCGGTTTATTTAAAGCTTTTCGTTTGTCCATTAACGTTAATTGTTTTGCATTGAACGATATTAAAGCGGCGGCAGCTTAAAATTTATTTGCAAATATCAGTATGCTCCATCGAATATTTATTACGCTGCAGGAATGCAATAACGTAACGCGGCGAGATATTGTCCCACGCAACTTTATCCTATTTTATTCAATAGTAAATATCGCACAGACTGTACATTGTCTACGTTATAGTTTTTCACATTGATACATTGATTTCATTATTGTTGCGTCTGCGAGATCTTATTTTTATACGTAGAAATTTTACGAATGCGGCGCATCTGTTACTACAGTTTTGTTTAACAAATTTTATAGATTTATATCGAATAGAAAAAAGAATATTAATGCGTCGCATGTGTTTGACAGACATACCAACGCCTACCACGGAACCGACGACGACGAGCACAGTGCCCGTTCCTACCATCGTGGATCTAGGTAGTGCAATTAAATAAACATTAAATAAAATTCAATATTAAATGGTTAAACAATTCCATTTCTGCGCGCCACTTAATAAATATTAAGACAATTGTTTCAAACGCTTCTTTCCTACTAACAGTTATGCAGATAACTAATAAGAAAAATATTGTTTCCAGTGGAGAATATCCAGTGGTCGCGACAGAAGCCCGTGCCCAGTCTGGAGCCGAGCTCTAATGAAATAACCGACGCATCTTTGTCGACCGTCGTGAGAAGCGAAGGTACGCCCGGTTTCCATTATTCTCTTAGCTTTCTTTCTTTTTTGCTGTTATACCGGCGCAGATTTTCGCATTAAACGAAGTTGAAGCCTCAGGAAAATATAAGATACTTTAAATAGAAACGCATTACACACAAAGATCTTGATTTAATTTTATTTTTAATTGTGTTGAGATTTCAAACGAAAGAAACACTTTGCTCGTGTGTGTGTGTGTGTGTGTGTGTGTGTGTGTGTGTGTGTGTGTGTGTGTGTTTGCTTTAATACGAAATTAAAATTCTAACACTATATGAAGTATTAGAGATGTGCGAACTATTCTAATCTAGATATGAATCAAATACGAATCGTATACATTATCAATTTTATGAAATCATATTTCCCTGAGTGCACTCAGTATTATAATTGCTCGCTGAGCGGCTATAAATATAACAGTCAAATAGTTTATTTCTAATTTTTGACATGCTCTATGACTCTATCAAATTGCAAGTAAAATTTTAAATATACGTACAGAAGCTTGTGAGTATTGATGATAAAATAAACTTATATACTAATTTTATTTAAGGATAAAGAATTTTACTTTATATACCCCAAGGGGCCTTAAAGGGCGTTTTGAAGGGACGTACCCAACCCTAACCTCCAATTCATCCACTCCCTTACTGTTTTTCGGCGCGGTTTTTCGGAAAAAAACTTTTCCATGTTACATGGCTCTAGTGGACTCGAACCTGGTTCCTCAGATTACGAGTCTGGCGCTCTACCACTAGACCACACCGCCGCCATATATTATTTTATTTTAATCTTTGTATGTCATTGGAAAAAAGTATATTAGTATTGTAATTTATCTCTGATTTTTCGCCTAATTGTTTCAGTTGCTGCAACTTTAAATATTTAAATGTTTTTGTTTTAAAAAAAAATTATAATATCTATTACTTTTCCACATTAAAATATTTTTTTATCATCTACGTGCATGTTAAAATTTAATGTAATAATAACTATATTGTTAATTAGAAATTATATTTTAACAATTTGATTTGAATGAAATTTTGTCAACTCGATTTGATTCAAATTCGAAAGAGGTAATGAAATTCGATTCGATTCGATATTCGATATAAAAAATCCTTGATTCGCACATCTCTGAATGTCTTTATTGAATGTAATTGCATTTATAATCAACTTGAACACGCGTCTGCACAAAATAATTGACAGTTTCAACGTGTCTGCATGAAAAATGCGTATGTCGTATAAGGAACGAAATTTGGAGATTTTAATTTTGTTACACGCGTTCGCGCTGTAGCGGGTAAAAGCAAAGTTTGTCCTTCCGTCATTTTAATACGGCGAACGTTATAAGTGTCAATCCCGCGACTCCGCATCGCCGTCGTTACAATTACGCGCGCCGCGCCGGCGACAGTTGCGGTGTTGTCGAAACAAGTTTGAATATTCAAAGCTGCGACTGTGCAAACCTCGCGGAACTTTTAGAGGAAACAAAAATCAGATTAGCCGACTGTGCGACGAAGGTGCGAGATTTGACAACCGCGCTGGGAATTCAATGGAAACCACGGACGTCCCGGAGAGACCTGTACTTCCTGGTGATTGCAGATCTCCATTATTCGCTAACTGTGGTTAACGTCACGCGCAATAATCCGCGTTGTTCTACCTCGAAACGATTTCGAATGCGCGTTGCATCGAGTGATCAGTGCGTTTAACATAATTTTTTTTAAGCGATTAAATTCTTGTGTTATAGGAATAATATTACCTCGTATTATACCACGGATTCAGCCGTGTTTACAAAATTTAAATTTCTTTTCTCGCCGTAGCGAGATAAAATTTATGTGTATCGGATTTATGTGTCCCGCTCACGGTGTACGTATGGCCGGGGCATTCGTGATTCAAGCAATAAAATGTTGATCTATGCGATCAGCGCGAGGAGGAACGCTTGAAAACACGTCACCTTCCGCAAATACGTTGCCGCGACCCGAAATTCGCCGGGGTACGTCGTCTTAAATCATCGCTCCGCGACGTAATGCGAGAACTTACACGCCGCCGGGCAGCGGCGGAACTTTCCTGGCGGAAAGTTTCGCGGAAGGCGCAAAGTTTATTCCGCAAAACTTCCAGCAACGTGCCACGCCGCCTCCAAGTTCCTTCCCCGTACCCCCCAAAAGCCCCTCTCTCTCTCTCTCTCTTCCTTCTGTCGTTCTCCACCACGACAAACGTGGAACTCTCGACGGGATTTTGATGAAATCCCATGCGGTTTATGAACTACCGTGCTCGGCCCAACTATGGCAAGTAATCTGCACCCGGGACGCGCGGAGCGTCGGCGTCGGTATCCGAACTTGTTTCGATTATCATGTAAACTGGCGGGTATGAGCGAAGGAAGTCGCGGCAATTCAGAGAGCAGCGAGAGTTGGACGCGATCCGGTTTACGATCTCTCCATCTGCCGGCGGGCGGGCAATGAGAATAGCGTTGCTAACAACGCAAAAGGTAACCGCGAAAGTGCGCTAACGTCGACGGTATATAAACCCCAAAAAGAATACGTAATAAGCGACAAAGATAGCGACGAAGATAATGAAAGATTCACCCGCCGCCTCTTCTCTGTTACCCGAAGTAGAAGGAACTATAAATTTTTCCCCGAGTTCTCTTTCGTTCTCAATTTTCGTTTTTGAATATTCCACGTACGCGGCGCGAACGGACGTCTTATCTCGTCGTTTGATAGCGCTGTAGAATGCCGGCTATCAATAATATTATTGGACCTGGCGATAACGTATGTCTCATTGATTATTTTCAGAAACGCGACTCCGCGGCAGACCGAGCCACGAGGAGGGCCACGAAGCCGAGAACGTCATCGACACTGATAGCCACAAAAGCGTCGACAGTGACGTCGGGCAGCGAAGAATCGACAACACGGCGCAATCGATGTCGTCGAAAAGCAGCACGTGGCACTGCCTGACCCGATCCAGCGCGGCAATTTGCATAATCGTGCTCTCCGCCCTGTCGTAGTCACCGCGGAGTGAGGATGATTGAGTCCGGATATCCTTCCAGCTGCAGCACAAATTATGCAATCTTTCCTTAACCGCAAGGGATCAATTAACCGGCGAATAGGGCGAATAGTGTTAGATTCATCGAAGGATCTCCGCAAATTTTGACGGCTGAACAGGAAAGACGATTATTATTTTGCCTTCGTTAGAGATGGGCGACATATTACTTGTATTATAGATCGTTATGATAAATTGTGCAGTCCCTTTTTTTCTGTCGTTCAATTTTTTCATGTTACAGTGTAAGGATGGCATTTGGCAAAAAGTTGAATTTATTACAATTATTTAACAAAATTGACGTATTTTGACATATTTCACACAAATCAGTAGGTTACAAAAAGAACAGGATGGAAATTTTTTGATGGCTCATCTTGGGTATATATCTTCAAAAAAGGGGATGAAAGGGGAATGTAAATTAATTATTTACATACTGCAACAAAAGTCACGGAAAATCTCAGAAAATATAAATTTGATAAAAAATTACAAAAATTTTGACTGCTTTGGCAGTTCTAATGTTAAGTTTACTTGCAACCTACAAGCATCAGTTACTAATCAAAAATAATAAATGTAATTTGGGCGATAACTTAACATATTGACTGCCGAACATGAGTTAACTCATAGGCGATGCATAAATGGACGCCAGCTATTCGCCGATTTGATGTTTTAGAAGGATGAATAAGAATTTAATTGTGAGTTTTGATAAAGAATAAATATAAACAAGTAGTATATTAAAATAACATGCTGATATAAAAATGGCATCGATTATAGAGTTACTTAATTGTACAGTGACAGTCAACGTGTAAAAATGTCTGCGTTGCACAATGTCAACGTTATTTTATTCGTTTAAGTTGATCGTGTGTTTACCTTTAATTTTTATCACAGATCCTTTTATAAAGGATTGATAATACAAGTCTACAAAATTTTACTTATTTTCTGCGGTCTTGAAAAAAAGTAGTTTCTATAGTATTTTGTACACTGAATCCGAATCCGCAAGCAAAAATGTCCGATTACGTCAAGTTTACTAGAAAAATGGGGCTCCCAAAAAACATTTCTGACCATTTTTGAATATTTGTAGCTGAACCCGATGTCCGAAAGATTTTTAAAACGATTCAAATTAAAGCTCGAACATTGTGTTTTAATGTGAGAATGTCAAAATTTTTACCGCAATTTTTGTTTTTAAACTTTTAAAAATAAAGTGTTTAAGGTTCGATGGTCCCTGCGGTAAAAGATTTGACATTATCTCATATTAAAGTACAATGTTCTGCAAGAATTTGAGCTCTTTTAAGAGTTTTTTCATCAAGTTCGTCAGTGTATCGTCAAAAATGGTCAAAAACGCGTTTTTAGGGGATTTAATCTCATTTTTCTCGTAAATCTGACGCGATAAGGCATTTTTGATTGCAAATTCGGATACTGCGCACAAAAAAAACTATAGAAAACTATTTTTCTCTTCCAGACCGCAAAATCATGCAGACTTGTGTAATTATTCCAAATCTCTTCGATGTGTCAGCGGATTTCCAAAGCCATATTATCGGGTGTATCCTAGAAATGACGACGGCGTGACGACCATTTTCCTTATCTGATTCCACCATCACCGCTAAATCCTTCTCTCCAATCTTTTTTCTATCGGCAGAAAGGCTTTCAGATCGTGCGCATCGTTAGCGAAACGAGATCTCCCAATTTACCTCAAAGGGGTCGGCTGATTTTTCTTTTTATGTGTGGATGGCTTACCGAAAAGATTTCATACTCACATCCGAATCGTAATTATATTGATATAGAAAATCGATTATGGGGGGTAGTATTTTTTAAAAAATTTGAAAAAGTATTTACGTGTCGCATTTTTTTCATTTATAGGTACATACATGTCAAAAATTTATTTGTTGCATTTTCGTTCCACGGATCAACAAATCTCTGAAGTAAAAACTATTATAAAGAACATATATCAGACTTGAAACAGACATGGAAAAATTTCTCTTGTAAGATATGTATTGCTCGTGTTTCCATTGTTTATCCATATCGTTTTTAGACTCGATCGATAAGTAACTGTCGCCAGTGATTTGCGTGAATGCGTAGAAATTTGTACTGAGATGTTTATAATGTGATTCAATAATAATTTGAAATATTAAAATATTATTTATTGATATTTACACCGATTTTGCATATATAGAATCTCAATACTCGTGAGCATAAAGCTCCTGAGATGAATTATTTTCATGCAGCTGACGTTTTAATTTTACTTACAAATATATAGAAAATAGAATAGTTAACCTTGTGCACTTTACGCTCCCTAAGTAGTAACACGTTAACTGAAGGAAGTCCAGCCCCATTTTAATCACAGAGCCATTATATATTACATTAAAACGCTCGCCACAAGTAAAATATTAAAGCACAAATCGGTTGATGGCTTGTGGATCATGCATGGACGATGAAGCTCCAAACGTTTCCTGTGTCCGTCATTTGTGATTGACGCAGCAATCAGTGTATGTTAACGTTTATCGCGATGCACTGGCAAATTTTAAAATTATCATAAAACATCTTCCGATCGATCGTTTTTGATTGTGACAAAAATGCCACAAATCTGTTCTAGTCATATCTCTATTCAAATGTTATTGTCAGTGCAGAGGGTTAATCGATTTATAAAGCTAAATGTATAAATTAGTATGTAAGCGTAGAAATTAGCGTGCGATGTGTGCGAAAGTACACGAAGAGTGACTCTTGAATACGGTGCGTGAAATTGCAACGAAGCAACCGGGACTTGTAAATTTTCCGAGGATTAATCACTTGCATATATTTGTAAATAATATTATACGACCGTATGGATATTTCCATAATATTATCGCTATACTAATTGTAAGGACTGATAAGGACACGGTTTTGTATATATTATAAGTCCCCTCGAACGCGTATAAGATAAGAGTGTGAGTAGTTGTCGACGTTTTTATATATGTGGACGTTTCTGCAAATGAAGTTATCGTATCCCTGACACGTTATCAGGACGAAATTCCAGATGAGAGAAATATCTGATCCTTCTTGCGTTATTCTACCGATTAAGACTAAATCGCAGTGAATACCGTTTTGAGTTTTACAACAGAAAACGTAACGTTCCTACGTAATTACGTGCAATCAAGTGTGGTTGTTTAGCTACTTTTTAAATTTATATAATAATTAATTTACGTATAAAAAAGATTTATATTAATAAACCGAAATTAGTAGAGGAAAGTCCCCTATTATGAGATACCACATCTATTTTGCGTGATTGCCGGAAGTTTATGTGTAGAATTGAAAATGTAGTAGGCGAGTGCACACACGCACGATCGTATAATGAATTTTCCACTAAATAAGTTTTACTCTAAGGGCAATAAGTTCGTGATGAAACCAACAGATAGAACCTATTAGTTTAGCAGAAACCTCGCTATCGCATATTAGGAGCCTATATCTCATAATAGGGGACTTTTCTCTAATTTTTTCGCCAAAAATATGTAAAATATTTTTGCGAAATATTACTTACATCTTCTTATTAATACTGTTAAAGCAATTTGATAGCAATTTGAAACTCGCGGTTCAGAAAGAGCGTCTGCAAGCGCGCCCTTTTACCGCGCATGACAAGCTTTACGAGCTTTCGAAAAAATGGCGCGTTTGAAATATCCGGTGGTCAGGACTTGTACACTGCATTTATGGACGTGGAAAAATTCAACGTCCGCTCAATGATACAATCGAGTTTTGAAAATTATTTTAATTATTACACACTCTACAATCAATTCACAATTCTACAATTAAATCACGTTACTTGATATGAACGATGTATGTCACAACTCTCAGGAGCTCCTGGAATCCAGATGTAAATATTAACTACAAGATTACGTACTGCTATGATTACGTACTGTAAAGTGAATGCAATCGTTGTAAATAATTCCAGCAAGCTTTATATGTTGTTATAAGGTGGTACACGATCTATCATTTCGTATTATTTACTTATTTGAAATATAACTGAACGCGTGCATATATTTCTTACAAATAATATTAATTAATCGAGAATTTCAATTCTTTTTAGTTTTCTTATGTACATCAAATTTCAAAATTATAAATAATATTTAAAAATTTAATGCCTGCAAAATTGAGAGCATCTAAGATTGACATAAAGTCTAAAGTATAATGTGTGTTGTATTATTGACTCTGAACGATTCATTAAATAAATTATTAATTAAATTCGGGTAAATATCGTGTATCATTTAAATCCAGATTTTCGTTAGCCGTAGCGCCTGTCGATGAAAGAAAGATCAATTTGAGTGAGTTTATTACAGCTTTATAGACATTAATATTCACAGAATGGCTTTAAATGAAACTTCATAGATGAAAAAAATCCTGAAACGTATTGTAAAAAAAATTTTCATTAACGTAATAGTAGAAATGAATCATGTTGTAACTGGATGAGCGAGTGCAAATGGAATGAATAAATATCGAATGTTCAATCTACTTTGTATAAATCCTATTTTAGTTTTATTGATTTATAAATTTCTGTTCTTTGATAGAGCCTTTTGTAATAAAATTAATTAAATATTTTATTAAATAAATAGCATAAAATTATTCTGTATTACTCAATACAATATCAATATAAAGTCAATCAATTTATCTCCTTTGCTTTTATTATTTTTTCTTAAGAATATAATTTGTCTGCATTGTTGCATTTAATTGTATAGCGATTATTTGCGAAGACTGAGATCGAATTGTAGTTAACTTGTTCCGCTCCTTTTTAAGATTATAATCTTATCCGTGTGTGTATTGTAGAAAGATATAAATAAAGTTGGAGTTTTTTGATGCAGTAAAGTTTCCATTATTTGCGGCATCTTTCTTGATTTTTTGAATTTTACGTCAAATTTTTAAATTAAAAATTTTTATTAAAAAAAATTGCAATTTTAGAAATGCTCAATAATCTTAAAATATTTTGCTTTTTCTCGGGTCTCTTGGGTAATTTTGTAACTTCTTTACAACTTCTGGTGATCTTTCGTATATAGTTTGAATCCATAAATTAGTTTGAAGAATCTTATTCTTGAAATCTTGAAATTCGTAAATTAATGTAATGTAAAAGTTAATTAAAATGTACTTTCATTTTTTAACTTAATCTATTATTTATTTTAAAGAAATTACTTCATCTACACTTTCGCACATTATCATTTTATTTTCGATACGCGCATTTGCATATTGTTTTGAGGAAAGAAAAATAATTTTGTGTTAATTGCAAAGAAATTGCTATAAAATATACACAGAATACTGAGCACGTGGTCCAAAATAAACGTATTATTGTCAGTAATTTAATTCTTTGTTTTGCAAAATAGATTCATTTACAAGCGATCTCGTCAACAGCAACTTATATTAATTACGAATAGGCATGGTATGCTACGCGCAAGAAATTGAAGCTGCCGCTCCAGCTTTTCCAGGAACTGAGAGACGTATGTACGACAAAAAGTAAGTAATAAATCTGTATTTCATGTATACACGGACATGTCCTCCTGATGCCGATAGTGCTTACAGGACTAGATCGCGTGCGAGAAGCACGGGCAGTGGCGCAACCAGGTCGGATCCAGTATATCGCAGCATAAATTGTCGTACGGCTACACAATTGAACATCGTCGTTAATCTACGTTTAGTTTTATTGATCGACTAGCTTAATTAATTAGTTACACACTGATCTATACTAGCATTATCGCGGAAACATTCATGACTTGTGTAAAGTCGCATTTGAATTTTACTGTTAAAGATAAGAAATAAACGTGCCTCGCTTACCATCGTATAGTAAGTATACAATTTGTTACAGTTTTTTGTCGCGATGGAAACTTATCGTCGTAGCAAAATTTTGTGAAATGCAATGACGTCCGAAGAGAGAAAAAGAACAAGAGGGAGAGAGAGAAAGATCTCCTGCGTTTTTATTACATACGCAGAGACATATATGTATATAGTCACGCCACCAATCAGCACAGATAATGCATTCTACCTGTACACACTATGACATTTTAATATTTATTCCTTACATATGACCACATGATTACTCCACCCACGTACTTAAATCGCTACTGATTATTTTATTTAGCTACACTTTATATTATTCTTTATTACAAATCCCGCACTTAATTACTCTCCGCGATTCCTCACGCGCGTTGTAGTATGTCTGATGCATGTTTGATGTGTGTTATCTACAATGTCGATGATACAAAAGTAGTTGCTCTGAATATCTTCGATATATATATATTGTTTAATTGTCGCAGTCGTTAAATTACTTAATTGTAAATAATCCGCGAGCCCTTATAAGCACCGCATACAGTTGCAGTGTAAAATTCCGTTGACAAATGCTATTCAATACGTAATATGTGGCATATAATAACCCAACATAATAACCCATTCTTAATTACAGAATACGCATATGTGACAATGATACTTAAATTAAGTTTAACTAAAATTGAATTACTCAAGAGTTATTGTATAGATATTATCTTCATCAAAGTGCCGAAAATCGAGCATCATAATTTTGGACATTTTAAAATATTAAGATATTAAAATTTTAAGTTGACAGCTCTTGCAAAACCCATTATTAACTTCATTAATTTTCCAGAGATAACGTGTCTTACATTAAAATGATTTATTTATCTTTTACCGAAGGAATGAAGATACTTTGTGTGTGATATGTCTTCTTATATACAATATTCCCGCAGAGATATATATGTACATACAATATTCTGCAGTGTTATCTTTTCAAACTGCATTTATCATAATTATTTGAGAATATATTTAATCACCGTCGGATATATATTAATTATTGATGTCCGCGCTATTCTGAAATATTTAGCTTGGAGTGTTTAAACTTGCAAAGCCATCCTATTTACAAAATTAATTGCGAGCTCGCGAAAAAATGTAATCATTTATTGATAAGGAAATTACATTATATGGGACATAGCTCGAATTTTTTTATCAAAGACAGATTCGTCGAACAAAGGCTCTGCTAACTTAATTATCTCTACGCGGAAAGAGAGAATTGGTTAATCCTTTTATTTTTCCGTGATAAGCTATATTCTCGTGATACGCTTAATTGCGTATTAGTTCATTTACTACTTTTATTATTTTTCTTTTTTGGTTTTTTTAACGCTCGGATAACCCTCTTTCTAACTATAAGAGCTCTCTTCTTTCTTCTATTGTTGTTCTTTATTGCAATCTGCTTAATCTATTTCAAAACTCTAGCTCTTTCACGGCCGATATTCAATAATAAGCTCTCTATTTGCATACGTATACATACATCAGTGAACGAAAACACAAAGCGCGCCGTGTGCAAGCTCCGGCATCGTGATATTGTACTGTGATTCAGACCGTACAGGGTGTCCCAGTTTATAGAATGTGTTATCCAAAGCTCTGACAGCTTAAGTGAAGCCCCCGCGAATATTTGGATCGATTACGGCGCAAATATTGATATACGTTGCGCAACGTTAATAATTAATGAGACGGAAATTGCAGTTATAGCGCTATCGGTTACGTATTCATAGAATAAATCGATACAGTCTTAATGAATGACAGATATATCTTACAATTAGTAAATAATTCACACTTTGCCTTAAATGAACTGTTCTTTCAGTTGAGTTTGTCGGATATTGTCGAGAAATTGTATTCTATTTTAATTTCACGAAAAACGATATTCCTCGCCACGGACCTTGTATCTCGATGTGGCAGTGGAAATATGAATTATCAGCTTACTCTGCATGGTATAGTATGTACAGTACGTTTAGAACATAATAATGAGAGATCTATTCACACGCAATACATCGACCACTCGGAAATTATTTAAGGACGCCAAGATCCTCCTCAGTCTTGTACTTATTACGCATATTATATACAGATTACATGATATATGTATACTCTCTGACTGATTACTGAAACGTTAAGTACTCTTTAATACTCTTTATACACTTTGACTCGCTAAATTGAAATTCAAACTTGCTTCCAATTCGTAGAATAAGAAAGATTTATAAATAAAATTTTTACCTATAACAAATTTACTTGGGCAGAATATGAGAATAGGATAAATTATTAATTTGATGTTTTGCTGGGAGAAAATCGACGGTATGCCGGTGTGGCATCACATGTGTTATACTTACTGTCTATATGCAATATGTATATATATCTCAGTAATTATACTAATTATATACTATAATACTCTATACATAGTATATCAATGTATTATACACGGTACTATACAAAGAGTTGTTATAGAATAGGTTTCTGTTAACGCGAAAATGTCCGTCTCGATAAAAATTCTGATGAACAGTTTCAGAATGTCTGCCGAGGTTTTTGGTGCGAGTATTCGAGCGATGACTATTGGTATAATGCGCCTCGGATATTCTATGAGATTAACGTTAGTTATTCTACACACACACACACACACACACACACACACACGCACACGCACACGCACACGCACACGCACACGCACACGCACACGCACACGCACACGCACACGCACACGCACACGCACACGCACACGCACACGCACACGCACACGCACACGCACACGCACACACACACACACACAGATCGTCGCAAGTCAGGAGTTAACGGAAAGTCATGTACAACGACGCCAATCGATGTCGCTGCGCCGATGTAGCTTTAAAAAATTAATAAACTTATTTAAGAGAATGCGGCTGCCTAGATGAGTTAAATCGCGATGTACTAATATAAGTTCACGTTGCTACGACTCAAATAGTTTATCGAACAAGAATTACGTGTCGTTCTATAAAGAAAAATAAAAGTTCTTCTAAATAATATATAGTAATAAGTGATAAGAAGCAAACACACTATTGTCTTTGTAGTATTATACTTTTCGCGTCATAAAGAAATAAAATTGGCCTCTAATATATAATCTTAAGGGGTTATATGCACTTAGAATTTTCAAAAATTCGAATTTTTTTTATTGCATTTTCGTAATGTATATGTATTCAAGTATATACTCTGAAAATTTCAAGTCGATCCGACAAATATTCTCGAAGTTACACGCATATTTGTAAAGACGCCTCAGAGCGTTTAAAAGCAGGTAGCAGAGACTCGAGCAACTTTAAACGCGTTTATCTCAAAACTGTGTTTTCAAAGTCGGTGACCAAGATTTCTCGGAAACGGCTGAATCGATCGGGCTGAAATTTTAACACAAGCTTTATAAATATATTTTTTAGTAATTAATCGAAGGATTTTACTCGTCGATAAATATTTTCCATTTTATAAACAATTTAAGGCCAAAATTTAGAGCAAAAATCGAAACTTTTTGTTTAAGAAGCCGCCATTTTTGTTATAATTAATATTTTGCTTATTCCTTCGATTAAATACTAGATAATATATTATATTATCGAAATCTTTTTGGTTTTTTGATTTCAGATGATTCAGTCCAGAGATAGAGTGGTCACCGCAAGACATGTTTTTTTAGAGATGCTCCCGGACGTCGGCTATAGCGGCCTGAAAAATCATTATTTTTAAACAAAAAAATTTGAAATTATACTTAAAAGTGACTACAATAAGTGTGTAAAATTTTGTGTTCATAAATTAAAATGTCTTTCCAGGATAAATTCTTAAAAAATCGCTTTTTTTTTGGCCTCCTAAGTGCATATAACCCCTTAACTGCCTGCGGAATTAATATAATTACAATAAATAAATAAAAATGTACATAAAAACCTTTATATTGTAGTTTTTCTTACGTGTATATAAATTATATAAATTGTATTTTTTTAAATATATATTTGATACGCCTTTAAAAGTTTATGGGAAAAGGTCAGCAGGAGTGAACGAAGCTCGAAGCTGTCCGAGCAGTTCATTCTTTACTTGGATTGGACAGCTCCGCTCTAGCATGGAGTTCCTCTAATAAGCGTCTAGACAGTAACTGCCTTTCCCTGCAATTGGTGTAGCCGCATCGTCGCGTCGTCGCACCGTTTGACCGTCGCTTCGTAATAATCGTCTCCGACGTTGGGGGATACACCGTTGTCCAGATAGCCAATTAAAAATGACGCGAAATAGTACAAACTGTCCGTCGTTCGTTGCCCTCGCTTTTTCGCGAACCATCTCGTTCATCTCGTCACAATGAACACTTTTGTTTGACTGGTCGTTGTCGGAATCGATCGAGCTTCGCAAGGGTGAAAATGCGTTGCTCTCGATCGATAAAAGATACCGCTCACACATTTATTATTTCATAAAGAATTTATTTAGCTATATGCAATGTTATCTCAATTACACAGAATATATCGCCTAGCTATACAAGGAAATAAAACCATTCATAATGAGCAGATACAAGCTTCCTTTCAATTTAGAGTTAAAATAAATAGAGGATGAGAGAGAGAGAGAGAATTAAGAGCGTGAGGGTAATTTAGTTTGCATTTAAAAAACAAATTAATATCTTGACGCTGTCGTGATAACGTTCGAAATTTATGGGTACTTCAGTTATCTTCGCAAAGCGACGCGACGCCGCTAATGCAACCCTAAAATAAATCAGGCGTTTCCCAACATTGTAACGTGATTCCGGCCGCATGGGGTAGATTTGCGCGCCGAACTCCGGTTCCGTAATGACTGTCCCTTAAGTCGCAATCCTCCCTTAACGAACACCGACAGCGCTACGACGCTAGCCGGGGGCCGCTGTCACTATACGCTATTTATAATATTATTATCCTATTGTTTTAAGTTTAAAGTGGTCAACGCAGTCCTCGACGATATTCATCCTCGACGGAAGTCCCTGAGCGATGGATTTACAAGTGGATGTACAAAGTCACGATGATGGTGGTGGTTCGATGATGGAATTACGCGTGCGATGGCGTGTAGGACCGTCGTGGGTAGATCTCAGGCCGGGTGCAACGTTCGTATCTGCGGATGATGATGGTGGCACAGGCACAACGCGACGAAGATCACCAGCAGCAACGAGCTGCCGTTGCTGGTAGCGCTGGACTCATCGTAGTCCGTTACGTCGCCGCCGTTCTCCTTATGACCTCGTAGTTTCAAATCTACGAGAGAACAGAGATTTAGAAACGTATAATCAGAATAGTAATATCAAGAAACTATAATAGAAGTCTGCGTTTATGTATAATAATAAAATAATAATTTATTTTTACGACGTGAAACCAAAATCTCTTATAATTGATGATATCAGTGATATTGGGAAAGAGCAAAGAAAGATACTAAAGTGCGATTATCTCTGTTGGGATTAAATTCTGATTTAAATTTAATGTGTACCTTGCTCCTTTAGCCTATCTTGATTTCCCTCCAGGATGTTATTGCTCCCTGAATTATGCCTCGCTTTACCTGCAAACACAGCAAGAGATATTGAACGGTGTCGTTCTAAGAAAGTTTATATTTTCATATTGTCAATATTGCCCAAATAAATATTTGATAAATGAATACTCTTATTCATAAGCTATACCTTTTAATTTTGAATACTCCATTTATTCATCTTTATTTAGTACGATTAATTCTTTATCGATATTAACTTCATTAATCGACAATTTAAATAAATCCATATCACTCAATTAGCAGGATTTATTTAATAACTTCTATTCCGTTATGTAAACATGAGAAATTCAGTTTCGGAAATTCAGTAAATTTACCGAATGAGAGAATTATTTAATTGATTATTTCAGTTGATTTCTCATTCAGTCTTCTTTGATTAATTGGTGCCCGCTGAATGTCTTTAGAGTAATTTGTTTCGCGACGTGGTGTTCGGTTTCGGCTGGTACGTCACGAGACTACTAATGACGACGGTTGTTAAATCAATTGCCGCAGAAGAGTAGCAATGATAGTAAGCACGAAGACCAGAATACGATTTATGAGACGGGTTTATGTGACAGAATAAATACATCCAATTTGAATAAATACAGATTACGCTCTCTTATATGTATCGGATAGTAGCTTAATCCCGCTCATATCTTTCATAAATAAAAAAATGCCCCCCCCCTCCTCCCGAGAATTTATGCCTTTCGATAAAAATACGGTCAAATTTTCCATCTTTCGCGCAGAGTTGCGGCGAGTTTAGCGTTAAACGACGACAAAAAAAAAGAGACGACGGAGTGAACGGTGGATGCTATTGGAAAAGCGATCTAGCGTTTTACTCGCGGCGAGCGAGCGCTGGTTCGTTTGTCTCTGTGAAAAATGCTGCTTGGACCGTGTGTTTTCTCAAGTAATGAGAAGAACGAATGAGAACGGGGCAACGTCGACACCCGATAGAGCAAGTCCGGGCGCAGATTGTGGAAGGGCTTTACGGTATGACCAACGTGTTTGTCCCCACGTTGTTAAGTTGCTACGCAGACTCTCCGAGACGTCGCGCGTCCTCACTTTCGCGTGAGTGCTCGGAAAATCGGCTCATATATGGCTCGATCCGCGCGTCTAATATTTTCTCCCACGAAAAAACAGGTGTATGCATTAATCATTCCGACGCGAAGAAGATAAAAATAGGCGATAAATCCCAATAAAAGTTAATAGCCGGACGTGCTACTGCTAAATCCGTGTTTCGCAGGTTTCGCTCTTAACAGAGACACATCAACAATATCGTATCAATTTTCCATTATCACCGAGAACAGCCGTATTTACACTGTTCTGCACATTTAACTGCGACGCCCGTATCGAGGCGTGTATATTTAAGCGCGTGTGGCGAGAGGTGGGAAGAGTTCAATAAAATTGACCCAGGACGTTGAAAACCGGTCTCTATAAATCTTCCATCGCGCGCGCAAACGTAACGTCGCGTCGCCTCCCAATCTGTTGGCATCAAAATATTTTGCATATATCGATTTCCGGTCGCCGCCGGGGCGAAACGGGAAGTCGGACCGAAGACGGGTCAATAATAAATCCCGGATTTTTCATTATGATGGCGCGGAAGATACTCGATGAAATATGAAAGCGTGCGGTTGCCTTTACGCGAGCAACTCTCGCGCTGACATCACTTTCGTGCGCCGATTATTTATCGCTGCTGGCAACGCGCGCCCTTGGCGCTACTAATTATGGTGATTTCTGTTGTGTAACGGTTACATAATTGTACACTGATCCAAAAATATTGTTTCAGCATTCGAATAAAACCGAATAAAATCTGAGCGTTGGTACAAAGATAACATTGCGACCAACTATAGAGATGCGCGAATCAAGAATTTTTTATGTTGAATCGAATAAAATCGTCGAAATATAATTTTTAATTAACAAAATAATTATTCCAAACAGTAAAATTTACTTCGCCAGTGGATAATTAACAGTAGACTTTTTAATTGAACCTACTGACTATCATTTTTTAATCGTCAAGACAATATAACTATTATTAGATTAAATTTCAACACGTAGATAACGAAAGATTATTTTAAAATGTGAAAAATAATATTAATTATTTATAATATAAATTCTTTTTAAAGCAAAAAACATACTTAAATATTTAATATAAAACTAATAAAATATACTTTATTTAATGTCGCAGTAACTGAAACAATTAGGCAAAAAACATACATAAATTATTAAAATACTCTTATGTAATATTCAATATCATTACCTAATTACATACACGTAGAAATTAAAATAAAATAATATAGTAATATTTATTTTATTCATGAATATTTATAGCAATTTTATTATACGCATACTCAAACTTTTACTTATAATTTGACAGGGTCATAGAGCATATCAAAAATAAGAAATAAAATTTTGACTGGTACTTAGCCACTCAGTGAGTGGTTATAATACTGAATATTGTACTTTTGCTTATTAATGGAAAATATAATTTTGTAAAATTGACAGTGTACAATGTATATGATTCGTATTCGATCCATCTAGTTTCGAAATTTTCAAATAGTTCGGATTCGAATCATTAGAAATTCGAATTTGAAATAGTTCACACATCTCTACGACCAACTGATTTACGAAGAAGCATTATCGCGGCCATGTGTCCAAAATTAATTCGTGTTTATATTGCGTTTATATCCTCCTATATCCTGCACGTCCCTGTGCGGCGGGCGGCGGCCGCATAAAGACTCGCGATGAAATCGTATTCGCGGCCGAGAAGAGTCCGCGCGGGCCGTAAAAACATCGATTAGCCATAAAACGAAGACGGGGCGAGATGTTTAAAGTTTTCCCGTTGCGAAATGAACCATTAAAGCAGCGAGCGAAGACTCTCAAGCGCCTCATCGGAGCTATATCGCGACGACGAGAGTGCCTTAAAGCACGTGCTTCAAAGGCCGGGGGTTTTATATCGGCGTTTTTTATCCTGACATGGTATGCATACACGGCGCAGTTATATTACATTTATACAACGGTACGGTCAAGAAGACGCGCAACAGCACAGCAATGCCGAGTAAACATTTTTATATATTTGATTTTCCAAAGTTGTAACCGAAACGCGATAACGCTATTAGCGGATTACGATTCGCGAAACGTCGATTCTCGAGAGCATGAAATGAGATTGGAAGTTTACAAAAATATAGACGAGAGTATATTGTTCCTTTGTGCGGTGTGTTTCGACGATGAATATATTTTGCGGGCAGAAAGAGAAAAAGCCTCAACGTAGATAACAAAATACTTTACGTGCGCTTAGTTAATACTCGGGCAGAACACAACGAAATATACAGCGAAAACACGGTACGGTACGACACAGCGCGGCGCACTGACATGTAATTTACCATTTCCTTTGAAGGGCCGATGTATTGTTCCACAAAGCTCTTCCCGTATTATTATCTCTTTGAATACATCAGCGTACTCGAAATACCGCGCCGCGTCGAGAGAGAAGAGAACCTCTCACGAATTGGTGCTCTAAACGTCTGCCATTTTGTCCCCTTCAATACTCATTTGCATACCAAGAATAAATCCGGTAATATTGTGCTCATTATTATGTTAAGAATATACGTGTTAAATAAACATACTTAATATTATTAAGAAATCTAGGTGATAAGGTCAGATATTTTCATAAATTTTCAGATATATGTATAACTTATTGCTATATATCACGTTAGAGCGTCAGAGCAGTAGTTCGTAACCCTTCGCTTACTGTAACAAATTTAACATTTTGCTCCGCCAACTCCAAACAAAAATAGAAAAAATCTACAATAAAAATTTTATATATTTTTTTACAGAAAAACTAATTTATTACATTTTTTTTTTTTTAATTTTAATAATGTATCATATCGCTTAAAGCATTTGCCCAGATTTCCTCTCACAGCAAAAAAAAACAGTTTTCTTTCATATTAAATTTAGGTGTCAAAAATTCAAATTTGTTATTCTACGACACAATAATGAGTAGGGGAGACCGGGGCTGAGCCGACCACGGGGCAAACTTGACACTAGGCTTTTTGCCAATTTAAATCTATCGTATAGAAACTTGCCTTTCCTACTGGTAAATGCGTCTTTATGTGCCAGTATTATCAACGGAATTTGGTAACATTCTGAGTTATAGTTTAATTTTTAACGCGACATAAGCGTTTTCGATAGTAAAAAGTAATTTTTCTGATCTCTCGAAAATGTCTACTCTTTCTTCGAGCTTTACTCTTGCGAATCTACCGGTGAGTGATTTTGATGGGAAATTCGATGCTTTATACGAATCCGATAATAATTTTTGCATATTTTCAAAATGTTTATATTTTTGGAGTAACAAAAGTAAAAAACGACGTTCGGGGCAAAGTCGACAGGGGCTAAGTCGACACGCTGTTTTATTGGTTCCCATCAATAATAAACGATGCTTGTAATGCAGCATATGGCTCATGACAAACGTGTGCGCACGTATAATCGCGAATTTACTTGCATAAATTGTTTTTCAGACATGAGTTCAGATGAAAATAATTGAATGTTCAACAATTTTTGTTCTCATTATTTCCAATGATTGTTTTACTTAATTCTAAATTTTTGTACTTTCTAAATACACGATAAACAAATGTATATTTAGTTTCAGACAATAAAAAATAAGTTTCAGATCAACGTGTGTCGATCAGGCAAAGTGTCGAGTTTACTCCGGCATTTTTCAATTTGAAAATTTGTCTTTGCGTCACTTTTCCTTTCCTGGCGGCCAAACAAAGCGACGTATAGCAAAACTTCTTGAATCAATTTTGTACCTGAAAAAACACTCTTTAAATATATACCATTGAAAAAAATTTGCCTAAAAATTTTAATTAAATATTAAAAATTGCCTTTGAAAAAATAGTGTCGGCTTAGCCCCGGTCTCCCCTAAGTGCGTACACAAAGTAGTAAGCACAAAAAATACTTTTAATTAAAAAGATACAGGAGAAAGCACCTATATAAGAATTTTATGTCAAATCTAGCTCGATACTGAAGCTGCTGGAACGAAATGTTGAGTTCCAACATAATCTTACAAAATTCTAAACTGTTAAAACCGTAACTTGTGTGTGTCACAGTGTTACTTCTTCTAAATCTCCGCGATGTATAAATGACCATTCTTTTTCCAAGAAACTTCTATTTCTCTAACGGATGTACGCGAGGTTACTCAGGGAAAAGTATGTTACGCACAACCGTGAGACGTTAACGCGCAAGAGAGGAAAGCCGAAGGAAGCGCGGCGGCGAGTCCCTTTGCGGGGGAACTTCGGCTCTGCCCTTTTTCCACCGCGATGAAAAGCAGGTTGGCGCGATAGGTGCAAGAGCCGAAACGTTATTCATCCGGGTCTCTTTAAAAAGTCATTTCTCTGAACGTCTATCTCTCCGCTATCGCGGATGCATGCGCGCGCGCGGATCTCGCGCTGCATTCTGCACGAGTTTGCATGAAACGCCTAGCGCCGACTTTTGTGCGCGTTTTCCTCTCGCGACGGCGGCCTGTCGTGCAAAACGAGACACGGTCGGTCAGTCGGTCGGCCGGTTGGTTGGTCTGCGAAACCCGACACGACGACGGCTTCTATTCATCCGCGATTTCATGCTGAAATAGTGTGTGCCCGACCCTCTCTTAGTCTCCGACACTCGACGTTGGAGAAGCTCGAAGTTGGTCGGATTTTCAACTTGAAATGCCTTAACAAGCGCGGGTGACACAGATTCGCGCGCGAACGTGTGCTTTTGTTGCGTTTTCCCGCGGTGGATCGTATACGTTTCTCTCGTTATAATATTAGTAATAGAAATTACAATCTGGCAAATCACAGCGATATTTGAGAGCATATCAGGAACTAATAATTAGGCATTTGCAGGCTATATCTATTATTAGATTATATCATCAAAGAAACATTTTTTGATTTTTATCTTCCTAATAATGATTACCTGCACTTTTCACAATGTCACTGATAGTATAATCAATAAAACACAATATTTTGAAAGCCGATAAAAAATATAATACCTGTTCGTTTCATTAGAGAGGATTTACGAAAGAATATTTGAACAATGGTAGAAAATGGTACAAAATAATACTGTTAACAAGGGATCAAGGGTCTTCGACGTCGACTTGCTTCCTCTTGAAAAATATGTTATCAGATATCAAAACATAAAGAAATATTCTTTTATACATACCCAATCTCCAGTTTAAGAGATAAAATCCGCTTGAAAGTTTTATAGCTGAAATCATCTTTCGACAATATTTTCAAAAATATCTATTACATAAAAAAATGTTTCACATAAAATTATTTATTTGTTTTTTATCATAGAAAATTAAATAACAATAGTAAAGTTTTTATATATATATATTTTTTTTCGAACAAATCTCCATCCATTTTTGTAAAACTTATTATTATTTTTTAATTCTATGATAAAAACCGGATAAACTTTATTTTCCGATGCAATAAGTAATTTTTATAAAACTTTCAAAGAGGTGTTTTTACCCTTAAAAACGTGTAAAAAAATTAACATCTCTTAGAGACTTACGGAAGTGTAACTCACCGACTTTAATGAAACTTGGCATACTTGTAGAACATCGAAAAATAATCGACACGTATTTTTTTATTTCGGCAATGGTGCGAGTTTAAGGACAATTACAAAATTTAAAATGGCGGATCCAATATGGCAATTAAAATTACAAAAATTTTTCTAGTTTGAAATGCTTTGCAGTTAGCCAATAAAAATTATAGTTTTCAGAGTTTACTGCGAGAAGGTTACAGACCAATTTTAAAACCCTTTCTGTACTTATTTTAACGGGATGCTTGATTAAAGTGAGTCCCTTCGCCTCTCACTATTCTGGGTGCTTATTTATAGTGAGTCCCCTCGCCTCTCACTATTTCAGAAATTTATATATCCTCAATTTTTATAATTATTAATTTATTGAGAATAATTTTTACAGTAATGATATTCCGTAAAAAAATGTGTGATGCATAAAAATTTCCTACACCCCACGCACATCTTATTTGGAAAAAAAACCACCTGAGTTTGAAAATCCCGTAAAATTTTGTTTCCAAGATTGTGCAGCATTTTGCGATTTGTGCACAGTTATTGTCGTAATAAGGTGTGCGTAGTGTAAGAAATTTTTATGCATCACACACTTTTTTACGGAATATCATTACTGTAAAAATTATTCTCAATAAATTAATAATTATAAAAATTGATGATATATAAATTTCTGAAATAGTGAGAGGCGAGGGGACTCACTTTAATCAAGCACCCCGAATAGTGAGAGGCGAGGGGACTCACTTTAATCAAACACCCCGAATAGTGAGAGGCGAGGGGACTAACTTTAATCAAGCATCCCGTTAAAATAAGTACAGAAAGAGGTTTAAAATCGGTCTGCAACCTTCTCGCAGTAAACCCTGAAAACTATAATTTTTTTATTGGCTAACTGCAGAGCATTTTAAACCAGAAGAATTTTTGTAATTTTAATCGCCATGTTGGATTCGCCATTAAATTTTGTAACTATCCTTAAACTCGCACCATTGCCGAAATAAAAAAATACGTGTCGATTATTTTTCGATGTTCTACAAGTATGCCAAGTTTCATTAAAGTCGGTGAGTTACACTTCCGTAAGAGTCTCCTAGTTAGATTTTTATAATAATATATTTCAAGGAGAGACGAATCGGCGTCGAAAACTTGGATGGTGTCTCTCGTAAGAGATTGTTACACGAATAGAATGCTCGATGCGATGTCGAAAAAACGCATTTGTTCCTTTAGTTCAGTTCAAACAGAGCGTACGGATGTGTGCGCGGATACGATCGCACAAACTGGCTACTCGATCTAATTAATCAGCGACCCGTTCGTCCGCCACAAGTACACTGCGCTTCATCATTCAAAAAGTACCTCTCAATACAAAGCGAGCAGTAAGAGCCGGTCGATCGATTTATATTTCGTGCAACAAAATTGAAATGAAGCGGTTAATTAATTAATTAATGGTTTAGTATCTCGACGAAACGGTTTCGCAATTTCCATTGAAATTCATAAAGCAATTTCGAAATTAAGTCGCAAGTCTCTTCATTCTTTTACCATTCAAAAGGGTTTCCCCTCATTAGTGCAAAATATGCATGATCCTGCACAGCAGGAACGTATAATTTTTTTTTTTTTTTTTTTTAAGCGAGCTCGCTATATATATTACAGTACATCACGAAGTTTTACACGTCAATTTTACTGGACACAGAGGTTTAGAGGTATTTCTTCGCAAAGGAGAGAAGAATTACTCCTTTCGACCAACTGCTTAAGTAGAAAATGCTACTCACCTTTGTACTTGGTGCCGCTAGAATTGGAGCTCGATATTGCTGAAAAGTAAATAACAGCGTTCAGTATTATTCAAACGATGCTGCGTCGTACGCTTCAAAGCGACGTCAAATATCTAAAGCGTCAACTGAAGAATCTCTCTCGAGTCGGGGGGATCTTCGGGAAGGGCGGTTCGAAAGGGCCCGGCGCGGCGGCGCTGTAGCTGAGAAATAACGAAGCGAGCAATAACGCGGATAATCCTTTCAAGTCACATTCTCTAACTCGCGACTTTGTTTACGCGTTGCCCTAACTCGCGAAGGTTCTAACTTCTTGTTATCTTTCACTTTACTGGTGCAAACAATTTCAAACGGTTCGCAGGTACCAGCCCTCGTACACCTCGCCTTCGTTTTCAACGCGGGAGGGGAGGGGACGATTCGCACACCGGCGGATATTACTCGCGACTGCAGGTAAGTAGTAGCGCGACGGTTGAGTGCGCCCCAACAACTTTCCTCGAGTCGTGATTCCGAATCGGTATAGGCGTCCTCTCGCAGCCACCGGAATATTTTTGCGAAATATTGTTTTATTCATAAGCGCGAGCGCTTTTAAGAATATAAGGTCTGGGGGGGCCGGATTTCACTCGCTATCTCGGTAGAAAAATTCCAACTATTTTAACGCAGCTGCTGCTTAATAAGCTGCAGCCAGCTATGCGAGCGAAGCACGGCGCTACTTTGTCGAATCCAGGTATGCCTAGCAAAGTATCTTGTACATATAATGGCAAACAATGCAATTTTACTATAATTTATTCCGCGGAATCTCCGCCGTATTAACCTCGGCTAGACGAGAATCGTTAATATACGTCGCACGAGGCGGAGGAAAACGCGGCGGGGGAAAAACATTTTTTTAGAGTCGAGATATAACCATAATTATATACTTACGATAGACTTTAATGCTGCCGTCAGTGTCGCCCAGCGAGTTCCTGGACACACATTTATACGAGCCGTAATCCGCCGGACTGACGGAGTTTATCGTCAGCTTCATATGTATTTTGTACGCGTTATCTTTCAGCACCGGATCGTATTTTCCTCCTGCAACAAATCGCAATTCCCGTCAGTAATGCGCTGCGCAGTTCTATTCATCGTTTCTTTCTTTCTTTCTTTCTTTCGTTTTTTCATTATCGTTAAACTAAATGATAAATTTGTCCACGGTATAGCCGCGCCAGATTACATCGATCGAATTAGAACTATAGAGTGATGTATTCGTTCTATAAAAAAAAAATAATAGTAATAATAAAAGAAAAAATGATATGCGCGCGTGCGTGGATATTATATCCGCGCTCTTTGTCCCAATTCCAGAACAAAATCACGCTTAAATCAACCGGACGCATGCCGAAATAAAAAAAATTTAAAAAAACACAAAAAAAATATTTCGCTTTTCTGTCATGTGCTGTCAGTCACGTTTGCCCGGGGTTACCTGTCATTCCCTTGACGTGATTTACTCTTTCGGGTGGAGCTTGAAAATAGAAGTACCGACCGGATCGGCGGGTATTTTTATTGGAATATGCGGCGGTAATCGAGGGCTTTTAAATAACCGTCTGTCCTTCGCGCATCCACGGTAGGTATGTGGGTCAACCCGGCGTGGCGACAATACGAAAAATCTCATAGAAGGGACTCGCTCTCGCGAACTGCGCCTTCCGAACAATGGCAGGACACGGTTGGATGAGAAAACCGTAATTTAACAAAGAGATTCTGTTTCCTAATTATTTCCTGCCGGAGAAGTCGGTCGAGCGATTTAATAAGTGGCTGGCGCGATCTATCTGGACGTCACCCGTGTCTCGTGAAACCTTTTCTCCCGTGTCCCGTGATTGATTTTACACAGACGTGGCTTTTTTCGATTCACCACGCTCGGAAGGAACGTCATGAAAATTTAAGCAGCAATGCAACAAAACACGTACGTTTTTCGTAGCACATAATTAAATTTCTTTACCGTGGCAAAAGATTGATGTACGATTTTGTGTTCGAATTTCGATAATTATTGCCCACTCGGTTGAGAATAAACGCGACTATAAATTTTAAGTTGCTTTCGTCGGCAGAGAGAGAGAAAGAGAGATCCACGGGCATAAAAACAGACAGAAAGTCGGTAATGTTTTTTTTAAATGTTTTTTTATCGAAATAACGTACCGCATGGAGATTATCCAATATTTGTGCAAATATCTGTTCCCATTATTTCCCGACCCTATATATGCAATTTGTCAATTTACGATTCGCATCGAATTCTATAAACGGCTCGTAATAGTGTGGAATGGCGATTATCAACATTCACAATCGCGGAAAGCGCATTATCCGTTCCGGGCTCATTCTGAGGCGAATCCAAAATAAGTACGTTCGGTTCACGAATGTATCCCTTTTATTGTATTCCGTTTTGCATTCCGGGCTTTTCGCGCGACACCACCCGTGGGAGGGGGGGGGAAGGTGGACGCCGTTTGGGATCTTCTTCTTCTAGGCCGAGAACCGGAAGCGCCCGTTGAATGGCGCCCGCCCGAAACCGAAATCACGTTAACTTAAGCCCGTCGCGCGTCGAATACCGAAATAGCCGCGACGTACGGCGCGGGCGCTACCCGTCTTCCGACCTGATTGAACTATTGTGACGTCGACAGCCACGGGGAATTCGTAGATGACTGTTCGATCCGAACGACCCGTTTCCGACCCGAAATCGAACGCCATTTATTACGGCGCCGATCGGCATCAGGGGCGATTTGCCGGCCGTTCTGATAAAACGCGGGATCTTTAGATGTTTGGATTGATTATGCGAGCTACGTCACGCGGGCAAATGCGAGCCATAGAAATCGTCTGATCTCCTCGACGACGTTAAATTGTAGCTTCGGATTCAGAGATGACTTCCGGCGTCTTGAACGGAATATAGACGCGCGCGCGCGAACCTCGATGTTCGAGGTATTGAAAAGCGGAAACTATAAGAAAAAATGCGAAAATGTCTATCGCGAGGATATCAATCTCGGAAAACAGGATTGACTCACACTCGACTCACATTCGATCGAAGTATCATCACCGTCAGTCGCTGCCAGTTCTCGATAAAAATGGAGAATTTTTGGATTACGCAAACGAACCTCCTACACCGGGCGGGATTTATAGAAACTGTCTGAACTGCAATTTTATCACCTCGCAAGTTAGTGTTTAACAATTGGTGAAATATAACGAGCGAAGCGAAATAACGCCCTTTAATACTGCTCGAGCCGGCCGACTTTTCTACTGTTTAAGAACTTTGGCAAATTGCTGCAAAGTTCTCCTGTACGAGTGCAAGGATGTATGTCCGTTCAGTCAAAATAAAGGGATCAAGCTGAAATTTACAGAGATTGTGCACTTATATATTCTAAAAACCTGTGTTAAATTTCAGATTTATTGTCTGACTCGTTTAAAAGATATTAATTTTTTAATTTTGTATGTGTTTTTATGGAGATTGACAGTTTATCAAACATATACATTCAAAATGTAAAGAAAAAATAGAAAACAAATCTCGAAAAAATTGCGGTGTATAGAACATACATTGGCACAGGTTCTCTATAAATTTCACGATGATTCACTGACTAGTTTCTGAGAAAAAAAAGTAAAAACTGCAGCACTCTCGCAGATTTTGGCGTTTGACGCCGAAGACGCCTAAAGACGTGGCAACGTCGTTGTTTCATCGGTAACTAATATGGATATTTTTCGCCTTTTTTTGCCGGTTTCCTACATTTTCAGCCGATGTTTATATACAGGATCTGAAATTCACTTGCCCTTATATATTATAAAAGTGGGATTTTATTCACTTCAACATTTGTTATTTAACCACACTTTTCTAATAATCGGCTGTCAATATATACAACAGATACTATGGCAGTCATGTGATAGCAGTCGGGCGTTCAGTGCAGCCAACAGTTAAAATCGAGCGGTGTTGCCACGTCTTCTTGTGTTATTTGCTCGATATTTATATTTTTTATTCTCGTATTTAACGTATTATTTTCATTTTATAATAATATTTTATACTATTGCGTGATATTTTTGATCATATTTAACCGTTACTTTCTGTCTTTATCCATATTATACATGTATGATTTTTATTTCTAGCAGTTAAATTCAGGAAAGATTCCCAGCCAAAAGTTTTGAGCCTCTATTAAGAATATTTACAAATACGCTGTTAATAATCATAAAAACTTGTTAAAATCACTTAAATCAGTAACATTAATGTCCTTATTGTTATGATATTAAATAATAGTAAGCCGTTAAAGTATATATGCATACAACCAATTAGATTTCTCAGATTACTGTACTTTTGGCTGAAAAGGTATAGGTAATACGTCCTTAAAAAAGAAATGGTACAAAACTTTCTCTCGCGCCGTTTCGCAAGTAAGAGAAAATTATTGAGATGACAAATACTTTTGCGAAAATTCAGGGCTCTCGCCCTGATGTGAGAATTTGCCGATGATTGTCAGTTCGGCCCCATTTTGTTTCCAAGGGAAAAGTTCTATTGTACAGCATGCTGTTGGCGCAGATGATTTAAAGACGATTCGGTTTGTATAGGATGAAACTTAAATTATACCGGGTGAGTCGCCAGAAAATGTAGGTTATTGAAACCTTTAATATAAATAGCGCTATGAATACCGGATTACTTAATAAAAATAGGTTGCATTTGTGGGTCTGTCTGAAAAAGTCATCACATTCCGTTCTTAATTTATTGTCAACAAAAATATATAACATAAATCAAGATTCGATTATATTCGTTATTTATAGTCACTAATATATTCAGTTTCCTATCACGTGTAAATTTGCGCCAAACGATTTCTCACGTACGCAACTTGATTGTAAAACAACCTGTCTTCGAAGCGCGGATTCAGCTCGCGGCGGGTCTGGGTTCGGAGAAGGCACGGAGGAACATCAGATGCGGGTTTAAGAATGGCAAAACAAAGGCTTATTATAAAGTGAAATTACGTTTATTACACAATAATCCGATGGCCGGGATGGCCAAGCAAAAGGCTCGCGCGGTACAATGTTGAGTGATACGCGTATTTCCAGAAGTTGCGGTCGTGCTGTTATAGGTTATTACTCCTGCTGGCTCAAGATGCGGGAATTTACAATAGCTGAGCCGGCGCGGTAGACGTACAAGAACGCGCGTGCTTATGGTCCTCGCGGATATAGCGCTAGCGGGCGGTGCGAGGTAAATGTCGCGTTTGGCTGATTAGCGCGATGCGTACGAGGTACCGTGGAGACGGTTTTTCGGGGTTCGCAGGTCGAATATCGCGTGACAACTGATTGGCTCGGGCGGAGCTGGTTTTCCCGATGCCGCGTATCGGAGCGCGTAACAATGGCGCGCGGAGCGCGGACGCGGAGATGAGATCGCGCGAGATTCCGTTCGGATGGACCGGAGTGCGGAATCCGCCGAGACGCACTCGACGGAGGTAGAGGACGAAGTCTCTACCCCGGCTGTAGGCTGGAACAAAGGAGTAGATTCGGATCGAGCCGGCCACCGAGAAACACTCGGTGGAGACAGAGAGCGGATTCTCTACCCCAACGGTGAGCTTCTTCAAAGGGCTCGATCGCGACAATGAGGAATCCGCCGAGACACACTCGGCTGAGACAGAGAAGAAGGATTTCTCTACCTCGGCTGATAGCTTAGTGAAATGAATCGGGATTCAGTCGGTCGTCGAGACGCACTCGACGGAGACAGAGAAGCAGGATTTCTCTACCCCGGCTGATAGTTAGGCTCAGGATTCAGCGGAGATGATCGGTATGAGCTAGTGCTGGATCACGGCGGAACCTGATAATTATTAGCCATCCGCGGGTTTATATACTCGGCGGTGTTCGGTTTCGCTCGGCTTGTGAGCCGGTGCTTCGGATCGCGAGTTCGTTAGGACAATTCTAACAATACAATGTTTAAAAAAAAAGTGGGCACACCGTGCCCGTTCCTCGCCCGGCGGATGGTCGGCCGGGTGGCATATTGGGTTGTCGTTCAGCCGGAACGATGCGTATTTTCCGGAGCGCATCGTTACAATTGTAAGAAAGATATATAAAGCCCAAATGATTCACTTTCTCATCTAATTGACCAATCGTTTCTCCTTCGGAAACACCACGGTATTTCCAGGCTTGACGTCGCCACCGAGAACCCATTTTCCGATCTAAACGGGCGAGGTTCGACGCTATCTGCCGTGGCATCGATCACGGTACGTCTTGTTAAAACGCGTGAAATCGCCTCCAATCATTTTTCTAGTCACGCCATTCGTACATGCATTCCCGCGTGCCCCTCCGCGCTCGCGGGGATATCTCTCACTCCTGAGGGCGCATAATCGGTACAGGGCGAATATATTACCGGTCGTTGTTGTTCGCGGGACATGTCTCTCATCGATTTAATCTCGTGGAAAATAACTTAACGGTTCGATGACAGAAACAAACGTCAACCCGTATTAGCTTTGATCACGTTTCGCGGCCAATAGCCGAACGCAAAAAAAAAGGGAGAAATGCGGGACGAGCAATCTCTTCTCTGACGTGAGGCCGGTCAAAAGCGAGCGCGCGGGATGAAATTTTCACAGTCACACCGCCCCGTTCCGCCGGGTCTGTTTATTTGAATGCTTTCAATTAGACGCAAATGGAAATTGGCCGAAGAAATGAAAGAAAACACAGGGTGCACGGGCGTGCAATTCGCAATAGAATGTTTTCACCGCCCCGAGGCTAGAGCCCCGGCCGTTCGCATGCCAAAGTGCACAACATTGTAACAAATATGTAACCATACAAAAAAAAAGGGCAGAATGAAGTAGCCGTACGCCGTTTGGCTCTCTCGAAAATGTATTGACAGTAACTTTCGGAGTGATTTAATCGCTCTCCGCAGATCCTAAAGTGCAGTTTCTACCCGGTAGGTTTTCCGTTTCGTTATCGCGCCATACAGATCAATGCGGGCATCTAAATTTCGGTAGCGCTCGTTGATTAAAACTTCATACTATTTGCTCGGGGAAAAAAAATTTTTCCACTTTCCGTAACATATAATTTATTGGGCGGGCGAGTGAATTTTATACGCGACGGTGTTTACGGTGATCAAAACTTTTATCCCCCTTCCCCCGCCCCCGTTTCGCTTTACTGCTATTAATCCCATTATACTATTGATCGCAGCGCGCGCTCAGCATTGCATAAAGAAAGATTTTCTTTCTCCGATGAATGAGATCCTTTAATGCCATTTTATCCATGAATCTAATCTAGAAGTTAATTCCTTAAATGAGTTTCCACAGGAAAAGCACCGCGCTGCTTTTAATTTACACGCGGTTCGGTCCGCGTATATCTTCGAAATAAATGCGGAAAGGAGGAGGGGGGAGGGGCGGTAATATGACGATTACAAGGGGGCAATCTAGTTTTTAATACCGTCAGATTTATTTATTTAAGCAGCATCAGCCGCGAGTATGCGCGCGCGAACATCTACGCGCGGCCTCTTCTTTTCGGGTCGTTTATTCGACCGGAATTAGCCTCTGAATAATGGATGCGAATCCTGGTAACGCGTTAAAGGTATAACACGATTTTATCTGGCATTTATGAGGAAGGCTAAGGACACGGCGCGAGTATGTGTATATGAAACGCCAAACACGAAACTGAGGATCGTCCTTTTCTGCGCCGGCCGTTATTACGTCGCTGCCGCCGCCGTGGTTAGCATTTGCATCTGTATCGAACGCAATAATGTTGCGGCACAATGTGAATTTTGACTCCCTCCGATCGTGTTAACACGTAATACCCGCGCGTCCGAAGATTTCTGTCAACTTGTTTCAATGAAAACTGGAAGGCCATAAGCATATTTCGCGGATCCCTATAATAACGCGGGATAATTATGTTTATACTCGTAAAGTGTATAAACACGTGATTCATACATACAGCAACGAATAAAATTGAGAATAAAATTGCAAAAGGCAATACAAAGGATATAAGAGTCGTAACGGTTATATAGCTATTCATCGTCACGCGCTATGCCTCTCGACCGTTGAACGTGACTAATGAACGCGCGTCTCGACTACCGCGCCGTATTTCATAATAATAACGGTTAATCTCCACCGTAAAAGCGCGGCGTAAACTGCGCAGCTTCCTCCGGGGCGATTGAATGCGCCCGACAGAAGCCGCACGGATGTGTGTACATCCGTGATACGCGAAAAAAGATACGGATCCGAAAAGGATCGATGGAAAGTACTAAAGCCGCCTTTTACAGGCGGCGCATAAAGCAGAAACAAAAACGCTTATACTGCTCGCGCTTCGCCGGTGTGCGTGTTTATGCGTTCGGTATATGAAGCTTTCATTATTCAGAGGGTTCGTTACAACCAGTTATTTTCCTTCCTCGCGAATAATGCACACTACGCGGAGGAATACGCGTCGAGGGTGTAATTATCTCTCCCCCCCTCCCTCTCTCTCTTTCTCTGGCGAATTACATGAATCATCAAAAAATGCGATATGTGCGTGTCGTGATGCATATAACGAAATTGTAAAGTCATCCCACTTTCCACCAGGTCATGACTGTTTCATGAAACGAAAGAGTCTCTCTCTCGTCGTGAGTGATCGCGAATTCTCATTACGCTTAATTGCAACATCGCGTAGTAAAATATAATATAGGTAATCAGTTAAAATATATAACAAGTTAATAAAATATACAATAAGTTAAATTATTATTTATCGGAGATAAGTGTGCTCACCTTGCGGCACAATCTTGTCCTGATCTCTCGTCCAATAATTGATAGACTTCGGGAACGCTTCTGAATAGCATTCGAGGGTCAACTTCTGGCCTTCTTGGGCACCAACTAACTGATTCTGAACCCAGATCATCGGCGGAACTGAAACAATCACCGATGGCGTGTACCCAACTTTTAAATTTCAACTTAATACACGGTATTCTTCACGAACACTTGATTATTTGCATAACTCTTTTTAATAATTACCCTTTATTTTTTTATAGCTTTGTGAATACAAAATGTCACTTCTCATGTTTAATTCATATTTCATCTTTTTTTTTTCAGATTTTTGACAGTAAAATAAATTGTCGACAACTACTTATTCATATTTTATGATAATAATTTGCCTCCTCCCCCCCCACCCCCAAAGAAACATCTCGATACAACTGAATAGAAATTGATACAATTTGAAATTGAAACAGATGGGACCGAATTTAATTCAAAATAAGATGCACAAGAGATGAACATACGTACAGTGCACAGTGAGCATTATTCTTTTGCTGACGGAAGGGGGCACGCCATTGGATGCGATGCATAAATAGGAACCCATATGTAGCCGGTTCACCTTCGTGATATTGAAGCTCGGGCCGTCCACGCTCGCGACTGAAATTAGAAAAATTAATTATAATAAAAGATCATATAGTAATAGAGAAGCAAGATATACGTATGAAATACCTATAAGTATTTAATTATCGAAAATAGAAATGTCATGATAAGATAAAGTGACAACGCGTGATTCGAACGTAATACGAATATCGTTCTGTAAAATATTCCTGATCGGCACGTTCATTACTGTCAGAGAGAGGAAAAAATTTATTTGTCGATAAATAACAAAAAGGGATGGAAATTTTCGCCGAATGAAAGGGATTACAACTGCAGGCTAGAAAGGTATCAATAAGTTTGCAACGGGAATTTCCGTGCGAAATATGATCGATGTTATCGATGATAAATCGAGGTGGATGTAACTTTTACGCTGTGACATCGAATGCTTTTGGTGTCAATCGATTTTTTTCTCCCATGATGAAACATGGAAAACGTACGTCGGACCTCAGTGAAATTCGCCAAATTTTTGTTTTTTATTCTCGGGGATGTTATGGTTTCCGGGGAATTTCGATAAAGTTATAGCTATAGACAGTTTGGCGCACGGGAAAAGTGCGTGACGCCCGATCGACGGGCCGCTTTGACGTCGATATTTTTATTAGCACTGGCAGCCCGAAACTGCAGAATTTCCAAAAATCTTCGGGACTACGTTCTGTTAAAAAATATCGTTTCGCCCGTGGCATATCGCTTTTACTGGTCGGTCTTTAATTTTCAATAATGTCACAGTACGTATGGAAAAGAGGATTAAAACACTTGCACATTAAAAAAAAAAGAGGAACGGTTAAGTTATTCCGACACAATTCTATTTAATTCGATTAGTGGCACGAATAACGTCGAGATAAGGTTTTTTTCCCGCACTTTGCATTGGAAATTTCACCGAGTCATATTTTTAAACGTGTGTCCGTCCACCTCAGTGAAGTTCACGAAGTACATTCGTGCAACTTTTTTTATGTCAGTAACCGTCGCACGCGACACGACGGAAATTGGTTGCCGAAGTTCCATCGCTTATACGTTTCAATTTGAAAACGCGGATTTGGACGCATTTAGGTTTTGCGCATACAAACGTATTCTCGAATGCAAATGCTCCGTAAAATTATTACGATTATTATTACGTTTTTATGCGAGAGCGAAAAATATCGCACGCGAGAAAAACGTCTGGCACTGATTCGCATCGCGCGCGCGAGCGCACAGGGAGCAGAAACTGGTACGCGAACTTTTACCATTTTATCAATGTAACTATTATCGCCGGCGAAGAAGGACCACTTTCGCGCGCTAAAATGCACCGGGAAAATGTGCAAACCGTTTTGATGAATGACCGCATATAATGCAGCAGTTGCGGGACTCGATTTTAAGCTGCTCCGAGCATGTGTGCGGCCTCTATAAAGCAATTTAAATTACTACATAGTACACCGACAATGCACGATAATAAATAATACATATGTTAAATTTTCTGGAATATTGTTGTACGGAGTATCTCATAACTTCCCGTTACTCATAAACGCATTCGATAAAACGCTGAGTCGATTGTAATGAAAAAAAGAAACAAATATGACGTAATATAAAATTTTCTGAATATTTAATATAAAATTAGATTCAATTAATTCAATATTTATATAAATTAAAAACCTGCAAAAATATGAAAGGTTGAAATTGGTTCATATATTTCCCCGTCCGCGCGTGTTCGAAATTCAAATAGCAATTCACGGAAAGCCCGTCAACTCTGGCAACACGAGCGCAAATTCAGTTTACTTATCCGAAAGTTGAAGGCTGCCTATGCAGTTCCACTTGACCGCAATTAAATTCGGCAAAATGTCTGTGCTCTCGCGTCGATGATAAATTAAATATTTTACAAGGAAAAAAAGATTAGATGCAGATGCGACACGCTAAAAGCAGTAAAAAAAAAACACGTAGATACTGAGCGATAAAAATTAGTGCGGGTCACGATGCGGGAATCGCGATATGTCACATGCCTCGATATCAGAAGCTAATGACGCTAACTTTCTCAAGTTCGAGATCCGTTGAGACAAGATTACGACGTGTTACACGGAAGTTCCAAATAATCCAATAACACTGCATCGTAACAATGCAATGTCTTGATCGTAATATCATTAAAGCGTATTACAAGATCATTATAGAAAAGGGAGATTTTTTTTCTAATGCCGTCAAACATCTGTCACGTCTTCAGTAACACCTTGGAGAAACTATTACGCGGGACCGGTATTCTTTCGAGAGGCAACCAGGTGCGGAGTGTCCATCCCGAGCGAATACGCCGGGGCGACGCGATCACAGTCGAAGTGTCGCGGGGTCTCCCTTCTCGGCGCCACCCTTTATCGGATTAATGGCGTAATAGCGGAACTATGGATAGCGTAATCGTGGTTTAAGGTCGGTCCAGTTGTTTATTGCCCCTTCCCCTCCCCCTTGCGCCGTGCATGCACGCTCCGTATCCCGGAGTCGCCGTATCGTGCGCTCGCCGTGTGTTTGCCAATTTCAATGCAAATATAGAAGATCTTCCTCGCGGTCTCTGCAAATGTATCACCTCGCTCTAACCTATTGGCCTTGCCACGCGGTGTGTTTGCGCTCCCATGCGACCGTCAGCGCGGCGGTTTGGGGTCCGGGAGCTTGATACGGCTCGAATGCACTCGCGCAGTTTAGCCCGAATGTATCTCCCGCCGCCGCCGCGCCGAGCGTAAATCTTTTTTCAGGCGGTGCCTTTACGGCACCGCGCGCGCGTAACGGAGCGAGCTTTTGGCGCGTTGCCGCCGCGTTTAAGAGCGTTAGAGGGATATTTACTCGATCCCCGAGCTATACTCGGATTTTGCGCGAGTCGTACCGATATCCTCCCGAAAGCTGCATGCGCGCCCTCATTTATCTTTCAGGGACCGGAAAATAATCTACGATGTTAAATTTGTAAATATTTAAAACTCGTCCGCGCTTTTTTTCAAGCGCGTTTATCAACGCGAATTGAGTTATATTATTTTTGAAAAGCGTTATATATATATATATCGCTTTTGCAAGTCGGCTATAAAAGTTGCAAACTTCATAAGCGAAGTTCTGCCTTCGTGTGCTTACATGTTACGCGAGTTCACCAGCTCCGCGCGTAAGTAAAAGAAGAAAAAAAAACGAAGAAACAGATAAAATCAACGTTTTCATAACGGAAATATCAGTAAGAGCCGGCGCACAGTGGAGGGAATATAATGTAAAAAAGTTTACAAAGGACCGAAGAGAGAGACTAAACCCCCCGTATATAGCTTTTCCGAGACGAAACGCGGAGCGCAGAAATTTCGCGATCGTCCGGCGGCGCGCGGAGCTAATGACACGTAAAATACTTGGTACATTCCGTCGATCGGCAAGCGTTTAAAAGGGGTGGGAGGGAGGGAGGGAATGGGGTAAAAGCGCAATCCCGAAAAGGACCGCATCGCGAACGATCGCCGAGTGCACTTTGCCGAGCATCAAATGCCGCGTCTTTCGCCCGTCGTATTCGATTAGCTCTCGCCGTAACGAAGCGTCCGTCCGTCCTGTCCGTCCGTCGCGACGAAAGGCCAGTGAGAGGCGACAGAGAAAGCGAGTCACCTTAATTCAGCGAAAATTTCCCGGCTTTATTACCGGCCCGACTGCGAATTACGCTCGTTCGCGGGCAGCTCGTTAAAACTCACCTTCCTCCCCGTTCCCGAGCTGAATCTGCTGACCGTCCTCGCGCCGCCAGGTGATGTTAGGCGCCGGGGAGCCGGTCGCGGCGCAACGCAGAGTCACGTTTCGTCCCTCCATCACCACCATGTCCGTGCTGGTGTCGTAGTCCAGAATATCGGGCGGCACTGTCGGCAGAAAATGCGCGAGCGTGAAGATTTCTGTATAAGCTGAGGGTGAGTTGGGTAACGCAGAAAGTACGTGCGTTTGGGAAGAAAAAAGATATTCCGAAGATGAAGAGAGGCTCCGCGCAATCAGAGACCATCATATTCGTTTGCAATAATTATTTCAGCAAAAATCGTAATTACGATTACGCTTACGATTTGTTCTCCGCAAAAAGTAATTTATTTCAAAAATATAATATTATTGTAGGTATTGTATATCAAATATTCAACACAATCACGTTAGATAGGAAAGTATATTAAATCAAGGAAAACCGCGCGGGATTGGATAAACCTCCCTATATTTGTCTTTAATCCTCCTAATGGACGTGATCCTACAATCATACGATATCTAATAAAAAAAACTTATATTCGGGGTATCTAGTTACCCGAAATTATAGGAGTATCCCCGGCGAAGCGAGAGAGCACGGTGTAGTAAATCTGATCTGCCTGACATTACCGATGCGGCACGAGAGAGTGCACGCGCCCGTGAGCTTTCGCAATACTTAGCGCAACAATAACGCCCGTAAGTTACTTCTCTCTGCGAAGGCAGCAAAGGGGTGGACAAGTATATCTGTTCGTTCATAAATCAGCCGGCGTGGATTAACTCTCTCTGCATACGGCGAAGGGTGGAAACTACGAAGGGCGGCCTACACGAAGCGCGCCGTTCACGTACAACGTACGGCGGGGCGACACGTGTGCATACATGACACGCGTGCAGGCTGCACGTAATAAAGTAGACAACGATAACGGCGCGGGCGGCGGGAACGAACGCATCCGCGTCATCTCCGGCGGAAGCGAGCCACCCCAGCGCGCAACGATTCGCCCTACCTACCTACCTACCTACCTACCGAATGTGTGCCGGACCTTTCGTATTCTGACGTTAAAGAGAGCGGAGCCGAAGGAGACGAGTTTCTCGTTTCGGATTCCATACTAGTCTCAGAGCCGGGAGAGAGCCGTGGAAGTTTCGCGGAGTTTAGAATAGCTCGGAATACACGGCTCGCGGGCTGTACACGTATACACATACACACCCTATCGCTTCTCGCTCTTGCTTCGCTCGTCACATCCGTCATCAAAAATTCTCGAGTCCGGGCCGTCTATATCTCCGGCTCCGGCCGGCGAGATACGAAATCGCCTCGCGCGACTTTCCGGGATCCAAAATTTTTCCCGAGAACGCGCGGACGCATTAAAATCCCATGTATACAAATGCAGATCGTTGAAGCTTACCGACCGCGCACTACTCTCGCCCCGGCTCCCGGTATAAAACGGCGGACTTTACGATCGCGATCCGGAAAGAATATCAACGCGCGACACGCGCGGCTCTTTGCGGAAATCATAATCCCGAGCGCGGCCCGGTTTATCCCGCGGCCAGGCTTTTCCATTTTGCTACACCCATTAAAGTCTACCCCGGGCTCTCTTCCCTTTATCTTCTCTTTCTCCGCCTTCCTTTCGCGCTTTCTCTTTCCCTTTCTCTCTCCCTCTTTCGCTTTCTCTCTTTCCCTTTCTCACCTTCTCCCGGGATAAACGTGTCCCTCGCGAGTAATGTCTTACTAGGTTCGCTTACATGCGAATCGGGGTTCGAAGGTTGCATCGGTTGGCCGAAGGGAGGAGCAAGTCGGGGTTGACGGGGTCGATTTTATTCCGCCCTACGGCCGGAACTCGATTTGCGGTTGAGTGCCAGTATGGGTGATGCTGAATTGGCGGGTCAAAGCTACCCAGAATCTCCGCTGGCCACCAGGAGACCCCACTTCTCTTCCGCCGCTTCTACTCTCCGCACAATCGAGCTTTGAACATTTGTTCGTTCGTTCGTTCGTTCGTTCGTTCGTTCGTTCGTTTGATTTGTACGCATCTATTTGGAGACCATAGATTATGGTACCAATGCAACTCGTGGCGCGCAGCATGCCCTATTTTATCAGCAATATTCGATCAAAACATACAATTGAGTATGTATGCTGTATGTATCAGTATGTACTAAACAGTACGTAAATACGATAATACGTAAGATCAATGAGAAACAAACATACAATCTTGATAGTATCCATTAATTAATGAATTTGCAGGGTCAATGATAGCAGTACAATGAGAGATTTTGAGAAATGGAGCTTTTTTTCATCAAGTACAATTTTTATCATATATTGTGGAGTATTACATTTATGAAAAATAATTTTCGTTCGAAAGAGAGGTAAATTTATATTACAATATTTTTTATTTGTAATATATATATATATATATATATATATATATATGTAGGTCCAGAGGTATGTTCCGGGACTGTTTACGTTTTTTGAAATGTACAGTCCTGGAATATAACGCTATATATGTAATCAGATTCAAAAAACTGTCCCGAAAATTGCCGTAGGACATCAATTTTTTCCAGGACAGTCCTGGAAACTGCCAAATGTCCCGGAATATACCGATATCAAAAATAAAAGTCCCGAAACATACTTCCGGACCTACATATTATACAGATGCATATTGTATAACATTTAAAATAATATTATTATTAAAAAATATATGTATATTGTATCATATCTAAATATGAATACAGAACACATGACACAGTGTACGATAGGTCACGAAAAATTATTCAAACTTTTGATATAATTAATTAATTCAAGGTTTTCTAAACTGAAATACAATTCGGTGATTTATGGCCGATTTCTAACCGATTGTTCGAGCCGATGTATTCGGTGAAAACTTCGCAACAAATTAGGCATTACCACGGTTGCAATCCGCTTTTACTCCTCCATTCCGTCTACTATTCCACGTGTTTTGTAACCCCCGCAAACGGCAAACTGCGAAACAAAACTCAGCGCAATCGCTCATGCGGCCGCTACTGTTTACCACCACATCAATCTGAAACCGAATCTTAACTCGTTATACGTGACTCTACATGAAGCCGTTATTTCAATATCGATATCTAGCCCCAAAAATTCAGATTTCCTCTTCGGATTTACATCAACTTTTTCTGCAGACTCGTGCACAAACGGTTAATGAATTTTCAGAAAGTTTTATCGCGCACGACAACCAACGTTGCAAAAAAAGATTTCCGTTAGAATTACACGATTACACGTAGCGATAACGTATACGCAATTGAAGCATCGGATATTTTTACAAAATATGGAAACGTACTTCGATCCGAGATTAGATTACCAATCATTTAATATAGTAATGGGCGGCCCAGTTTCCGTTATTCCGCACGTTTCGTTTTATAGTTTCTATCTCGTGCATTACGCGCCGCACACATTACGGTAAGCCATCCCCCGCCCCGATCCATCCCGTCCAACGTCCATCATCCTCGCATCAATCCGGACTTAGTGCTCTATCACATCTGACACCGTGGATTATACAGTGATATAAAACAATTTTAATGCGAAACTTAACGCGTGAATCTACCGTTTTTTTTTCAAGCGGACAATTATCTGACGCGGATTCGTGCGTGACACTATACCGTCTCGATGAACCGCGCGATTCACACGTCATTCGTAAAATGATTGTCATCGGTTGGACGAGATAGATAGGAATGTGGAACGCGCCGTTGACAATCGCGATTTCCGTACACAGCGCAGTATCTTATGTAACAATAACCATATGTAAATGGGTGTCAGTCGTTACAGCATTGCTGAACACCGCTCGGAATTGATATACGTCCGCGATACGTTCTCCTATACAGCACAGTTTATTCGCATTGTTCTGCACGCTGTGTCTGGTTATGATACCCCCGGCCGCACGCGGGTTGCAGAGAGAATTCTATATATTAAAGCAAAACCCCGGTATCGCGTATCAACTATCAACCTCAATCCGCCTCGCCCATCCCGTTTACCGGTAACCAACCCTCCCCCCCCCGGTTGCTTCGGAATCCTAGAAACTCGCCACTCCTCAACGTGACTATGCACTTCGTTTCGTCTAACGTTGTTTCTGCAACGCCGAAGTGTTTACCGAGCGAGCGGGATGACCTCGACACCGATTTCGGATAACGACGGCTCTCTCTCTCTCTCTCTCTCTCTCTCTCTCTCTCTCTCTCTCTCTCTCTCTCTCTCTCTCTCTCTCTCTCTCTCTCCCCCCTCCCTCCTCCCTCTCTCCCTCTCTTCCCCTCTCGCCCTCCCTCTCCCTCTCCTTCTCCCTCTCCCCCCTCTCTCTCTTGCTCTCTCTCTATTTCTCTCCTCGAATCCCCTTTAAAATTCGCGAACATATCGTTGTTAAGTCGTAGAATTTGACATTCTATTAAATTATTTGTCAAATTGCAAATTTCAATTAGGAAAAAAATTCGTGATATGTACGTCGTGTGCATATCGGGATTTTTTTTATCAAAGACAATTTTTCCCGTTTACCCCACATTTTATCGACCGATCGATATTCGTTTACCTGACGCTATAAAGAAGGACACTCGTGAATTTCCCCGCTAAATGACAGTAATCAGACGTCCCGTCGTATTCCGTGCTTTTTGCGGCGTTGCACGGGAATCAGTCGTTCGCTCCTTCGAGCGGGGCTGGCGCAAAAATCCTCAGGCGAGGTAGATACTTGTATCAGGTATCAATTCAGCTCCATCTCGTCCATTTTATCCTAACAACCCTCCACCACACCGGATTCTCTTGGGCTCAGACCTGACCAATGGCGCGCTCGTTTCGCGGAACGTCGTTTCTACCGATGCAACTGACGTTGAGTAGCGTGGCGTGGGGGCGGGGAAGGGGTCGGGGGTTTAAAAAAGTGCAGTGCATCGGACGAGCGCCGCAAGCCGAGCGTGGCTTAATTTCGATGCGTAAATCGAACCGGCCAGCAGCAGGAGCATGGGTGGAGAAAGGAATGGGAATGGGCAGGCAGCGGGGGCTATACGGGAAACGTTTGCCTCACGTCGAAACACGACATGCCACGTAGCGAAGTTGGGAATTCGTTTCGAGCTCGGAAACGACGTTGTAACGAGTGCCGCCTGCAGGGCTATCGGGGGCGGGTCTTAGTAAATCAGCTGGGGAATAGACCAACGGGGAGAAAAGTTTGGCGGATTTATCTGCGGATCCCCTGGCTAATCCAGAAGAGTTGTACGCGGACAATCTTGGGCCTCGCGGACGACGTCTCGTCATGCACGAAAGGTCTAATCATTAAATAAATCAATTTCACCTCGATATCAGGATCCATGGATCCTGAATAATTCGTCCAAGGTGGTTCATCCGTGACAATGCTGTCCAAAAAGTTAGTGATTAATACAATACGAAGTCTGTGCTAAACTTCGGAAATATGATTTATGACATACAACTTCTGTGACATTATCGAAATAAAATATCTCAATCAAATTTATATAATATGTTTCAAAAGTCACACATAAAGAAATATTAATTTCTCGCGCTTTAACATATAGTTTTGAATGGGATTGTGTATACTTTGCGTACTAAGTGCTTCAAAACTAGACAGTCAGTCTTGTATTTTTACAAGAATACTTTTATACAAGCCTTTTTCATCGTCTTTTCATTTTTCGTTAAAACCATAGAGTGGTTTGATCGCTACAATTAGGAAATGTGATATCGGAAATCGTTTTCGTACTTGCATGTAAAAATTGCTATAATTTTGACTTCCATTATTTCAACTTTGATACGGTCAATCTTTTTCTAATTGCGCGTGTGTGCAAATCGTGTTCACATTAATATACTGTTCAAATTTTAACGCACTATGCACATCAGTTCTTCTTTTTTCCCTTATATTTTTTCTCTTATCGGCGAATTTGAATTTTGTGAATTTATATACCTAATAGACGAGAGCGTGATATATTAGTAACGTGCACAAAAGAGATGGCCGTTGTACATTTTTATCGGATCGCCGGTTCCGCGCGGGATGCGCATAGATTCAGCGAAAGGAAGTAGTAAGTAAGTTCTCAACGGAACTAAGCTGCGCGCGAGAGTCGAGCGCGGTAGTATCGGCGGTGTACTTTATCACAGATAAAATATGCAGCTTACAACTTTGCTACCGCCAACGAATCGAAGCGTCCACAGGGAGATATGTAGCGCGATTGCCAGAAGAGATTGGTTCGCAGAATTCGCTAACAGTAACCCAATATTGGGCCTCGGCAAACAGCTAGTTTGCTGCTGCTGAACTCGAATAACGTATTTAAACAAAAAGGGATATCATCTGGCGAGTTATCAATTGCTGGATAATCACTGGATGATATTTTTGTCGCGTTTTGAGGCTTTTGAAAACAAAGATCGCGCAACAACGTCAATCCTTTTTGTATTTTATTTTTGCGCCCGTTTAAGCGTTATTCCACAAATGCGCGCGTATAAACGAATACGATGTTAGTAATTTTAATTTTATTTGTACCGAAAAGATAGTTAATTCCAATCTAAATTGTCGGTTCTTTGCGAGCTATATTTGCGAATCCCGCGGCTCTTTATACGAATAATATAAATTTGCGCCGCGCCACGTGGCGGTTTTTTCGCCAAACGTGTTAAATGTTAAACGTTAGCGTTCAATGAACGCCCGGCATACTTTATGAAGCACGCGTGCTCGCTGGGGATACCTAATCAGGACGTTCACGTCACCGTCTGTTCGAAAAATATCGAAACTACTCGCACGATGCGCGAGAGAGGCGGAAGAGGAAAAACAGGCCTGTCCCGCCGGGTGTCGAGTGGAGCTAATTAAATTTATAACTAAATCGCTTAAATTTATTTTCGCGCCGCGAGAGAAAGCAGCATTCTGTTTTCGCAAATAGATATAGGTTAAAATGTAACTGTCGCGAGCCGGATGAATGCGTGTTTCTGCATCAATCGCGACCTCGCCGGCGCGGCACCGAGAAGCGCATGACGCCCCGTGCCGCGGCGCGGCGCGATTAACATCGTATCGCGCGGGGCCGAGCGTGCTGCGGCAACAAAGAGGGTTTTACCCGGGATCCGGGGATTTCGCCCACCCGGTTTTGTGCATGGTCCGAAGATATCCGCGCGCGGGGAGAGCGCGCGGTGGACTCGGCGCGCGCGATCAAAATATAACGCGGGCATTGTACGAAATGCCATGAGAAGACACGCACCGCGCGCTTCATTGTGATGAGTATTAACGGCGGCTTTATTAAACGGCAATAGAGAGTTGCAAATAAGTACCTAAGCACAATAATCACGTCGCGATTGTAATTGTTGATTGTTAATTAAACAGAAATTGGGAATGGCTTGTTTCGTATTCGCGCCCAGCGCGCAGCGTGGCGAAATATCTACGCTTCTTTGTGTTCACGAAAATTATTCATGAATTAAAGCGTACACAACGGCAAACTTATACAGATTAGGTATAATTGACATAAATTTATCCGCTGGCGATTATGCGGCTATTCGGAATACCGTGCTGGCCCATTCTACGTTCACGATGATACACGATATCGGATGAACTTGGCCCCTAATTTTACAATATGTGATATAAATAAACGGTGGAGCTTACATTTTTCTTTTATTTGCAGATTTCAAGAAGCTCTTTGGTATCCAGTAATAAACTCCATTCTATCGTTCTGCGATAGTAAGGAAGATAATGACGTTATATATAATCGAGCTGAAGGCAGGCACGAAGTCAGTGTGCGAGAGAGATTTTAACTTCGTGTTGCACTTTGTGTTAGTTTTTCTAATAAGCTCGCGATGTAAATCTGACATCGATATCAGTCTACGTGTGCTTTGCTTCCCGCCTGCCCGCGTCTAGTATGGTAAATCGCTGGAAGAGAAAATAACTATTGTTCTCTTGGTCGCAATATAAAGCACAGACGACGTCAATAAAAATCTGCCGCGATAATCGGGCGCACTCATTGTGCGCTCATGCAGCTAAGTACGCGCGTATCGCTCAGTTAAATCGCGCATTCGTGATACACCCGACAAAGAGTGTTATGGTTGACGTGGCTTCGACTGTAATTTCGCGAGCCAGCGACGCGTGAAGAATAACTGACAACTCTCGACTAAAATATCGTACAAATGATTGAGCCGTGGAATTTTTGATGCTGGATTAGCGCGTTGATCGCGCGGAAAAGTTTATTTTGCTGATATGGACAGACGATTAAATTGATATTGACGAATCCCCGACGGATTTGAAATAATACAGATACACTGCTGCTAGTGATAATTCCATTATAGAGAAGAGCAATATATAACATTTAATGCAATGTACGTATATATGCAGCGTTTCTCTGTATAAAAATATATTTAAGTATTCAATTAACTGTAATAAACTGTAATTTTTTTAAGTAATTTATTGTTCCATTGAAATGCAGGAAATATTGTTTAAAAGCATCTTATTTGCTTCATTCCGCATGAATACGATATTCGACTGTGTATTTGAAAATTTAAAGCAATGATATTATAAAAACAACGCGATATACGATAATTACAAAAATAATCTGTGATAAAGCTATTTTCACGCTGCTATCCAGCAATAAATATTTTTACAAATTAAATATATATGTATATATATATATATATATATATATAATGTATATTAAAACAAGATAATTTTGATAAAACCTACAAAAGCATTTTGTTCGTTATACAACGTGTTATATAGCTACCAAAAAAACATTTGGATTTCGTATAAATTTCCGCAGCTTATCTTTTGTATGAAGCTACGTGATCGTCGATATCAGTGCAGTATTTTAATAAATAATTCGAGGATACAGAACAAATTGAATACAATACAGGTGGATTTTGTATTTCATGGAAACACGCTCTGGCGTATAATGAAGGGTGCAGCTACTCTTCGCGCGCCTATTTTATAGCAGCGTTTCACGCACTCTGTAAATCGCGAAAAAATGTGCGATCAATATTTAAACAGTTTCGTACAATTAGTAAACGAGAGGGAAGCGAAAGCGGTCGTGAGAGAGTCGCGGAATCACGAGCCGACTATCGATCAAGTCGGTTCTGCCACTCACATTTTTCTGTGATGTAACGCTATCTAGCGCGCGAAACGGACACAGAATACCATCAGCTGATCGCGAGTTAATGCGTAGCTACATTCTCACTCGTTAGCACGTACGGACATGCAACGATTATTCGCGTGCGAGCCGGGCGCCTCGCAGTCTGAGCCGTATCGAGGCTTTTCTACTGCAAATGAAAACCGGCCGGCCGTCCGTCGCTCTGTTCCTCGCCGGTTTAGCCGGTACAACCGGCTTTCGTTGTCGAGGAACAATTGGGTCGAATGGAAATAAGAAAAATTACGTGTAGTGAATTTAATTAAAGAAACCACTTCCGGGTGCAAAAATATATTTGGGGCAATAATCTTGTGAAACAAAGTGTAAACCGCCCTTTTTAATGTGAAATCAATGCAACACAATTTAATGTAAAATTATTTGAGTGAGAGCGAGGGGCTGTCTTCTTAATCAAAAAATTCAATTAAAAATCGAGATGACGCAGTCCGTAAAATTGAAAAATTTGAAAAAAGTTATGTCCCTACTGTAGCATTTTGTGACTTTTATTGACACATTTGCAAAACAAACGTTGAACAACATTTCAAAGAGCAACCTCACGCGACGACAGGTTGTCGGTTAATTAGAACGTGCAAGCTTGCCGCGGTTTCCTGAATTATTCATGGCGTGTTGCGTTTCATTCGTAGAGCACTGAGTTAGTCTTAAACGATCTCACACACATTACACACGTTTGTATGTATATTTTTTCTGCCGATAAATTGTGCGCCACATTATAGATTGCAATACATCTAATTTATCGATCATAAATTGAACAAGTTAAAAAAATAGTGCAAATTAGAAATTTGCACTTGGCTTCCTCATAGAGGAAGTGACGTCTTAAGATGCTAATACAGCCCTCTGATTGGCTGATGACGCCTTAAGACTATACTTAAGACGATCTTGAATATAAGACCCGACTATGAATACCGGCCTTAAAGAATTACATAAAATAGAAATAGAGAAGACTGAAAAATATAACAAAATAAAAAATAGACCGATATGTTAAAATTTACAGAAGTTAAAGTTATTACAGACATTTTTCTAAAAATTAGGGACCTTTGATCGCGTATAAAGCTGAGTCTAATCAACCAAATCTTAAAAAATTATATGAAAAAAAGGGGTAGAAAAAAAACTGAAAAATATAATAAAATTAAAAATAGATCGATATCTCCAAATTTGCGGAAATTAAAGCATAAACAAACATTTCTGCAAATTCAAAATTCTATTAAAAAAGAACCCCTTGATTATTAGCAATTTTTATTAATTCTATTATATTCTTCAGTTTTTTCTACCCCTATTTCATATATAATTCGTTAAGATTTGGTTGATCAATTCGGGAGATATAGAAATTTCGGTAAATTTGACACAGACATACACACATACATACACACATACCGACATTTTTTTTAATGCAATATTTCGACGTTTTAGAACACTCTGAACATATTGACATTAAAAACTCAAAAAACAATTTTTTCTTTAGTTTCTTCTACCCCTATTTCATATATAATTCATTAACATTTGGTTGAGTAGAGCCAACTTTATACGCGATCAAAGCTTCCTCTATGAGGAAGCAAAAAGTGTTTCAACATAATATAAATATACAAAATATATATTGAGTTATGAATATTTTTATTTAATAAGTTAAAACGCTTCTACTAACTTCGAGACGTTGCATCTTAATGCGAAATATCTGAGACGGAGGCAGTTAATTGCGTAACGCTGGTTTGCAAATATTTACGGACAAATATTTACATCAGTTTGAATTGCGACTCTAATTTATGCATACGTACGATTGTTTTATCGATAAATATAGGCACTAATCAGCCTGCACTTAGCGTTTCGATACTGGGATTAGGCGCGTTATCGAATCGTTAAAATTGGCTGTGTCATCGCTTTGTGATTATGATGTGAAAGAGTATGTACACGATTATAATCGATAAAATACCTCTTCCTATTTCTATCGCTCATGGCGGTAATTCAGCGATCATGAATGTACGATTATAGCCGGCTAAATTATTAAATTGTTCCTGATGGCATTATTGGCATTACCGGATTTGATTTGGGCCTGCAATAAATGATAAGGCTCGGACAGAGAGAATATATTAATTTGAATGAGAGTTCACACATCTCGAAGCCCTTATCCCTGTTCTTATGGGGATACTCTCAAGATAAATTGTGTTATTATTCCAACTAACCGAAATCATTAGATGGAAGTAAGGAGTTTATTAATGAACACAAGTGATATCTCGCAATACGGGTGATTTGATCAACGGTGGATGACTATGACTGACTGACTAGATGGCAGTAGATGGCAACACCCTTTTTACAAATCATTTGAAATAACACAGTCTTTTATTTGTTACGCGATCGCTTCTCCTAGATACATTCGTGTATCACTAATATTGTTGCTCATCTCGCGTTGAGTCTTTTTTTATCTTGACACTGTCTCTAACACTCTGCACGAAAACCGGCATTAGAACAACTTTAATTATAGCCAAATAACGAACTTATCTTACTAGCCCTAGCATGTACTTAAATTTAGGTTTCGCAAATGGCTTCATTAAAATATATGATCTTACATACTTTTTACTTACTTTTTAAATCAATTATGCTCTTTTCACATAAATCTTGCATATATATGTTTATATTCTAATCCTGCTGATAAAACTCAAGATTTTGTATAAGTTTTATCGCACTTATATTGTCAATTAATGTATAGAACATTTTTCTCGCTGTCAATACCGATTTCGTCTAATAATCGCATAAGCCATATTATTTCTTTCGTCTCAATAGTTGCGCTTACGTAATTCCGCCTCTGTAGTAGACTGTGCAACGCACTGTCGTTTCTTATTTTGCTACGTTACTGCAGCATCGCTAGGTCTACACAAAATACTGCTCGTAGAATTTCTCTCAACCTTGTCATCCGCAAAATTTGCATCACTGAAGCATTCAAGATCCTGGCTCGTCTTATAATGTAGATCTACATCGCTCGTTTCTTTTATGTATTGCACGATACGTTTTACAGCGCCAGTGCGCGCCTCGGTTGACTTTTTCAATTCCCTAGAAGTTACATTAATTGCTACATCAGGTCTAGTCAGACAACTTGCAGATACATTAAATGTCTTATAGCTTCGCAATATGGTATTTGAAGGAAGCTCGTCTGCAGAAATTGAACAATCCCACCCTGTATGAATTAGCATAGATACCGGTTCATCGATCATTTTAAAACGATATAAAGTTTTCTGTATATAACTGGATTGACTCAGAAAAAAATAGAGCCATTATATAATCTGAGTATTTCAATTACTAGAAAAAAATTTAACGTCAGTCATTATCGTTGCTTTAAAATTACTTTATATTCTCGATGGATAAGAATCGATTGTTTTCACATGACGCCGCAATTAATCATTTATCTATAGAACTAAAAAAAAATTTCTTTTCATTTTTTATTCAACAAACACGGATCGGGGCACTACTCTCCCTCGAATCACAATCAAAGAAGAAAATTGTAAAATATTTAGACCGTCGCTTTGGAGCTTCTTTTAGACCTTAGTACAAACTCTTTAGAGGTTAACATACGCGTACTGTCAAAAACTTTTGGCTGTCGCATAAAAATTTTCTCGTTTATAGTTCTATATAAAAACGCGGTCTTTATGTCAAATTGCCGCAAATGCAATTTTTCGCGAACAACGGTACTAAACACGGTTTTTACGATATTGAATCTACTAGCGATACAACGGGACTAAACGTCTCGAAATAATCAGTTCCCCCTTTTTGAAAACAGTCTCTTACTATAACCAAGCTTTATATCGATTTTCGATAAACACGAAACTGTTTTGTGTCGAAATATCCGCGCGTCTGAATAATTTTTTTATCCCTAGGTTTCTTGGTTAGAACATAAATATACGTATTTTCTCGCAACGTAATTTCATCTCTTCGTTTATAGCTGTCTTCCAATTTTCCGCGTCATCTGAGTTCATTGCTTAATCATGGTTTTGTATCTGTGAAATTGGCACGACATTCTACGAACTAAAAAAAAATATATACTAAGAGTTCTTAGAATTTTCTATAGTTCTATAGTTCCTGATAAACATTTTTAAAAATTCCGCATTCGTTATATTAAAAAATCGAAATTGAAAAAATGTCATGCTAACTTTGCGAATCTAGCACGACACTCTTTCTTCGAAAGTACCAACTGCACATATACACATAATTCAAAATCGATATTCCACCAATTAACAATTTTTTATATCTGTGCTCAGCACGACATTTAGTGAAAATGTGTCGCGCAGATGGTTTTCTGCAGTTTTAACGATTATTTTTGATGAAAGTTTTATGCATTAGAATTGGTTCCAAAAAAAATTCCATTTATTAACTAGTTTTTAAATAATTTTCTTTAACAGTTACATTCGGCACGACAGTTACAATTAGTGAAAATGTGTCGAGTTAATAATTTTCTTCTAGTTGTTTCTGATAATTCTATGAGTTTTATGCTTTCGAATTATTACAAAGAATTCCGACCATTCACTAATCTTTAAATAATTTTTAAAAATTACATCCAACATGACACGCGGTAAAAATATATGTTTGTGCTGATGATTTTTAACGGTTGTTTTCGACAGTTCTATATGCTGTAAAGAGAGTTCTATGCTTTAAAATTATTTTTATAAAAAGTTCCGAGTATTCACTATTTTTTAAACAATTTTTAACAGTTACATTTAGCGCGACGTACACTTAGACTCGTATTCTCATTTCCTTTTTATCATAAAAATGCGCGCATTTAGAATATAGTTCACGTAACATATACTATAGAATCTCAGAAATTAATGCGCGCATTTATCGATAAAAAGTGAGCTGAGAATATAGATCTTAGTGAAAATGCGCTGCGCCGATAATCTTCCACAGTTCTAACACTTATTGTGTCGTGCTGGATGTAAATTTTTAAAATTGTTTAAAGATTGGTGAATGGTCAGAATTCTTTATAAAAATAATTCGAAAGCATAAAACTCTTATAAAATTGTCAGAAAGATAGTCTGTTAAAACTAAAGAAAATCATCAGCACGACACATATTCATAATTTATATTCATATTCATAATGTGCTGAGCGCGGATATCAAGAATTGTTTCAAAATTGTTAATTGATGGAATATCTAATTTCTACCTCTTTTCCTTAGAAATATGCGTGAAACAATAATCAATGCCGAAAATCTTTAAATAGTCTGTATTCGCTTTCTTGCCAAACTATAACTGATAAGGAGTTTTACTATCTATCTTACAATTAGTCGGCCCTATCTGATTCAATACGTGTACAGACAATTAATCACTTCCACCCACCAGAGACTGAAGTAAATCTGGTTTTAAAAATAATATTGACCGTGCCGCTTCTGCCACAATATGATTTTCGCGTTCAACAGTCCCAATCTGTTCGGGCGTATAAGAAATAACTGTGTATCTAACACCTGATTTCTAAAAAAAATCGCGGACGTTCTTATTGACATATTCTCCGCCTCCATCGGTACGTAGTTCATTAATATTTTTACCGACGCGCGTTTTTATCTCGCTACAAAAGATCTTGATCTTTCTTTGCACTGCTGATTTATTGCGTACAAAATAAATCGTCCAATATCCACCATAGTTATATATAAAACTGACATAATATCAACTTTTTCCAAGCGATTCTACATTCATTTAACCGCACATATCAGAATGTACTCGTATTAATTCTCTCGGTGTCCGATCCTTTTTCCAAAATGTAACCTGTGATATTTGCCACATATGCACAACCGTCATAAAACTCGTTACAATAGTAATAAATGAAACAAAACCGTTATTATATACGATCAATTAAAGAGAAAAACACCATTTATAAACCGGATTGAATCTCGTAGCCTAATAATATTGTGTGAATTTTGTATACTTTTTCCAAACTCAGTAAACTGCGCGCCGATTTTTTTGTCGGTCTTTGAAACATAGCTCTTTGTTGGAACAGCAACTCCATGTACTTAAATCGATAATCGATTTAGATTTTAACGCCAATAAACATCCTTAAATCGCTGTAAAGAATTTATTGCGAAAAATTATTGCTACCAAGATCTAATCTGAACCGTAAATAGTATTTTTCTCTCTAATTGATCGTTATCTACAATTACACCAATTCTTCTATCTTTCAAGACAAGTTTTTACATGACGCCTATTCTGATGATTGAATTGCTCGTGCTGTAGTATAGTGTGTCAATTTCGTGATGCACATGCTGTACTTGATGTTAAGACTCGCAGATTCTATACAGTTTTCCGACTACTAAACCTACAATTTTAGCAAGAAAAATCTACACCTCTCTTCGCGGCTGCTCGCATGAAAAATAAGTTGTGTTTCATACCGTAGATACATGCAGAACATCATACATGATTCCTTCCGATCATTTTCCGTTTACATTCGCTTCGACTTGAATATTACCTCGATCTAGAGCCGGCACTTTTTCATCGCTGCCGATGTAGATCATCACTGGTTCTTGAAAATCCCCGATATTCGAATAAGAACTATTTGTCGATTCGTTATGTGAGCCGATGCTTTTGATTCGATTAATCAGAAGTCTTCCGCATCTGCTTGTTCCGTGTATATCCTGTGCTGATTCGTTCGATGTCTCCTAACTACGGCTCTTTCGAATCACATTCGAAACAGCCTTTGCACTCTTTGCGCTTATGATCCTTTTCACCATATGTAAAGCAACTTCACTTTTTCTTTTTTCATTTTAGACGAGTCTTTCTCTCAGAATTGCTTGCATGTTTCTTTGTGAAGTCCTGGCCTGCAAATTCATCTCACAGAGAGGCAGAGTTCTTGTCGATTTATCTGTTTCATTCCTTTTCCGCGTGCGTAACTCTTCAATCATGAGTCTTGCCGTCAAATTTTCAACTGTCCGTCGGTCGTTGAATCTTATACACTGAGAAAATGATTGAATTTTGACGACAGCGTCGAAAGAATCCTCGTGATGAGCATGGACGAAGGTATCTCCATCAAATGCCTTCTTTTTCCTCGCCATTTGTTCCAGTTTCGGTATATGCTCACATTTCCTGTAGGATCTCAACAGAATTCGTTCTGAATTAGACAGGCTCTCGTCCAATTTCATATCAAAGACCCCGTGCAATTTTTGCCACACGTCTCTTGCTGTGACGCAATTCATTATCAATTGCAGTGGTTTTTTATTCAAGCGTCGCGGTCGTGGCGGTCTGTTTTTTCCGCCGTTTTACTGGCATTAGTCCTAGCTGGTTTCGCCTCATAATCCCGAGTCCCTTTCCTCAGAGTTGACGAGCGTGCCAACACGTACTTCAAACAAATCGTTGCTTTCCATCATAATGCGAACGACGAACTGCCACTCCTGCCAATTACTGGCGTAGCGCAATTTTTTCCACCTTGATTCCACCGATGTCCATATAGATCTCGACTCGCAATCGCACTTGATTCTCTCAGTACTGAATGCAGCCTTGCACCACACTAATGAAGACTCACTCTCATACAGTCAAGGCACTTTCTAGAGAAGTCACGTATTATCGACTTTACTTCTTTACGCTAACATTATCTGGGTCTATAACATGTTATGGGTTAGTTATTTCAAATAACTAAGGTCATGGATGGAAAGTAAGAAGTCTATTAATGAATACAAATGATATCTTGTAACACGAGTGATTTGGTCGACGACGGACAACTGACTAATTGACTGGCGACAACCTTTCTACGAGTCATTTGAAATAGCGCAGTCTTTTACTTGTCACCCGATCGCCTCTTCTGGATACAAAACAATCGCTTACCTCATCTCGTATTAATATTGTAAGTCTTTTTTTACCTCGACAAATTGGAGTTTAGATCCTTTCTAAAAAAAGGTATGTTAAATCGATACTCGCATCTCTCGAACTCTTCTCGAAAGTCTCGAATTGCTTTGTTGGCTCTTTTCCGCGATGCTGATTGATTCTGTTGCTGCGCTAACTTCGTGAGCGACTGTCATAGCATATTTTGACAATTGTGTGTAATATTAAAGCTAAATAGCGCGCGCAAAGCGCGCGTCTGTGATGTCTATATGTCAAATTGTGGATATCAATTGCGCAATTAAATATACCTATAAAATCGTGATACGTATAATAGTCCAGACATTTGACAAACGTTATCTCGATTTTTTAATGGATGAATTATACATAAACGTAATGTATGAAGCACGATAAAAATAATAATGACGACAATATAATATCAAGTTACGATTAACTCCAAACACACGAAAGTGCCAAGAAAATACACACTCCGAAACAAAAGTATCGGTTTTGCGATATCTTTTGTCGGATATCGCTTCACACGCGTATTCACACGTATCCAGACGGGAAATAAAAATATATATATCAATTCTTCATAGCCCTGACATTTATAGTTTTCAACGCTTCTCGCGAAATTTATTGAGGTGAAGAAATTTGCACGAATAATTTTCTAGCGTTGATGCAAGCGCGGAAATTCTTTCAAATGGAAATAACGTAGTGCGCTCTGTGTTACACATTTCGACACTGCGAATTGTTCTTTGATTTAACTTTTGGTTGTCGACTAGTGGTATATGATATAATATAATCTATCATATATAAACTACAAAATATATATAGGATACTTAGGATATCTTACTTGAAAGTGTCTCGCAAATAAGTCTCACAACGCGTGAGCTTTTTTCAATTTTATTCTCTGTAGATTGTAATGCAAATTGTCACGTGTTAAATTCAAATATTCGATATATTCCGCTATTGAACACAATTGAATCAAAGATATAATTTATATGCATGTCATGTCAATTTGATTATATTAGGAACTATTATTTCTGCCTGATGAAAGCTCGATATAGAAATTATTTATCGTACCAATACAGCAAAAACGACTAACGGAGTTATTTTTTATCGGAATCGAATATTGTGTCATGAAACTTTTAACTTGGCGAACGGACCGCGGAGCTCTGAGGAAATTAAATTATGAGAGAATTTATTGATTGAAAAAAGAGGAAAAAGGAGAAACGTCTGGATGGTATTGTGTTGACCAGGTAGAAACATTATACGCAACATTCGGAAAACATGCCGACATGTCGTCGCGCTGCTGGTCAGAGCAAAAACACCGCGGAACACCGGAGTAGCGGAAAGGCAGGCGAAATGTTCCATTATGTATTTGTTGCTACCACTTCTCGGCGGCGGTTGCAAGATAACGAGGGAGGCGCGCATCTCTTTCCTCCCCATCTCCCGTTGCCTATCTATCTGCCCCGTACTACCGTGACGAGATCCGGACAATTTTACTCGGGCGGGAGAGATACTCGTCGTCACGGTCCGTTGCCATCTTGTTATCTGCCAGAGGCCACGCAAAAAAAGGTAACGGGCGAGCGGTGGAGAGAGGGGTAGAGTATGGACAGAGAGGCGCGATGGATAAAGAATGAAGATAAAAGTGTGTCCCCCGGTATCGCGGGGAGGCGGGGGTTGCACAGCGGGCGGAAACGCCGGAAAGTTCGGCCGAGGCGCGCAAAGCTTTGCTGGAACAATAGATCACTTTGCCGGGACACACGATCCGCAGGACAATCCAGGTCCCTAATCGAAATCAGTCGGTTCCTGGCGGCCGCGACGGACGAGAAGCACCGCGTCCATGTGTGCATGTGTGTGTGTATATGTGTATGTATATGAAGCGAGGATTTATTTACTCGGTACATAAAGCGGCTCAAATGGCGCCGGCAGGTATCACCGTATCAAATTGCTGGCGGCCATCAAAAAAGAATATACGACGACCCGTCGCTCGCACTTTCTTCCCTTGCTTTTCACTTAAACTCACGCGCGGTCTTGCTCGCGAAAGTTCGTGCTATCTGAATATTTTGAGATTTTCAAACTTTTAGACTATTGGTTTCTTCAATTTTTAATAAGGTACAATCGAATTATGTAAAACATATCGGTAGTGACGTAATATGCAAAGACATACATTGTTAATCTTTGGATCTCTATATTATTATATTTGGTAGAGCTCTGAAAAAAGACACCATATATATATATATATATATAGTATAATATTTTCAGAGCATATATACGCGATGTACATCGAGATAAAGTACGGTATTGAAATTCTATTCTTATTTTAAATTATTTATAGGATATATCTCCGAGAGAGAGAGAGAGAGAGAGAGAGAGAGAGAGAGACACAGAGAATGTGCGCAATCTTCAGTAGCTTTTTCAACGCGAGGAAAATGAAAATCTGCTTTTTATCCTTCTCTTTATCCGTTTCCTTTTTAACTTTTCCTCAAAGCGAGGTTCATAGCGCCGGTCAAGCAGATGCAGAAGAGCCGGGGAGCGTTCCTCCGTTAGTTAATACAGACGTTACATTCGCAGGCAACTATTTCTGCAAAATTTCACTGAATTATGTATACGCGCCCCTGTAAATATACAAGTGGAATATAGTTTAAATTGATAGCACTTAAGTGGAGCGTTAAATTCAACGCGACTTTTGTGCTCATTCGCATTTTATCGTATCAGGATGCACTTCTTAATGCACATATCCCGCGGTATGCGCTGGCATTCGTTCTCGCAATTTCGCGGTCACATTATCCCACGGGAAGCCCGGCTTGCATAGTGTATATAATAAAAACGGACGCCGCGCGCGCGCTTGAATTTTCCATTGTCACGAAGCTCTTTGAGACGTTGGACTGTCATGCGTTGCATTTTGGAGAAATTTCGAGGTAGTCCGTGTGAAAGATTCATAGTGGATTGAAAGATGTCAAATTCTTGAGAAACTCCCACGATCAAGATTCGCAATTGGTTTCTCGAAGGTGACATCGCGCGATACAAATGAGAAGCTGAAAGCGCGAAACTACAATATACATATTATGCGTGTAAATATTAAAATTATGAATATTTGTTGTGCTTATCGTAAATACGAATCATATCTCCTGTATAATAAATTATTTATGTACACAATATAGTATCTTTTGCGCATGTATAATATTTGTACACTCTGAAATGTAATCATGTTTATCAAACTTTATATGTGAGAAAAATTACTTTTTTCCCTCATTCGGTGAAAGAGAGAAAAGAGCAATCTAATTCAGTTTTGTGGTTTGGGCACTCAGAATGCTAATGAAAAACGTGTCGGAGAAGAGAGAGAAGATATACCACCATGCTGAATCCAAAATATCACTTTGCATAGCTTACGAAACTATCATCTTGAAAGTAATACTCAGCTAGTTCCGATTCGTTTTGTTAACCTTACCTCGATCGATTTGCCACGATTGCATCCGCGGATTTGCCGCCAGAGAAATTTTATAACAGCGCCAGCACGCGCAGTTAAAACCATTTGCGGCGTTTCTCGGGAAAATTATTTGCAGAAATAATTTCCCTTCTAAGTACGGAAGTACAGAGGCGCAAAACGAATCTCTTTTTGTCGCCAAAAAAGTATTGCCCGATCGGACAAACCGGGACAAACGCGAATTTTGTCCGAACTTTTGCGAGAGAGCGGAATATAGAACGCGAACGGGGGCGGTGATTGCGTTTTGCGCCGTTCGCTTAACGCCGTAAACTTTCGTTTCGGTGCATGGTATTCGAGTATAATCCGTAGAAAACATCCACCGCGACGTCAGCGACGCTGTCATTGTGACCGTCGGAGAACCGCTATTACCTCGGCGCTTCTAGTATCGCAAAATGTACTCAATCTAGGGCAGCGCGTTGCCCGTTGTCGCATGGGAGAACCTCTCCGATCCGCGGCGTTCTCGCGACGTTGTCGACATCATGGAACTATACGGATTGGGTCGTTTTTAGAGGCGCAAATATCCTGCTCCATCGCGTCGTAAATTCGCCGTAAACTCTGTACTTGAGGCCTCTTTGCGCAATGGGAGAAAAGAGAAAGCGAGAGAGCAAGAAAGAGTTAACCACCCGCTGCGATGAGTTCGCCGCAAAGTATAACGATCTTATTCTTCGTTTATTTCCCGCGCGGACAAAGTCTATCGCAAGAACGTTTCTATGCCTCGAGCTTCTATTGAATTTCCCGCGACGTGAATCACAATTGGGGCAAATCCCCGCGGATACGAACATTCATCTTTTCAGCCTGATTGTCATAATGGATTATTTATTTGACTTGACCTCTTAGAAACCTTCGCCAACGTTAGCATATTTACCAAGGTAATAACGTGAGACGTCTAATATTGAAAAGAAAAAGATGGAAACTTCAAGTAAGAACGCACGAAAATTTGCTCAAAAAGCATCCGTTACTTCCACTTGATAGCGAGTATTAATTGTCTTCCTCCGTCTTCGTCGTATTCTCCAGCATTCTTCTGAGTAAATATTTCTGTCTGTTTTAATAAGCGCGGAATATCGCGTTATAAATCCGTCGAGACCGCGGTACTCGAAATTTCTTCGCGAAGTGAGGAGCAGATGTTTATCTTTCAGGAAGTGGCCTCGAAGTAAGGTAACTATATCCTTCTTCTCATTTATTTAGGCCCCTGTTCCATCTAATTTGACTAAACCTCTCTTTCCATCCTCTCCCTCTTTCTTTTTCTCCTTTTCTCTACTTCACGCATAAGTTGGCAAGTGATCGTATTATACAATGCTAATCTTTTCCACGGTTCCACGTACAATGCTAATCTGTTCCTCGCGTTCTTCGGATATTTCTCGGAATAAATCATTTATGAGAAACGACGAAATCGTACGTTTCGATGCGCAGCCATAGCCCGATATATCGATAAAATTGAAATTGGTTTCATCGTGTGTGCGAGATGAAAATTCATTACGTCGTTTCACATCGTACGGCGAGATATCGATGTAATTAATGAAAATTTGACGTTGAACGCGAGACGCTGGGCGAAGCTTCGATCGCCACAGTGGGAACGATCGGGCGCGACGTCGATTATGTATTTGCGTAATATTAAATGTTACATTGCCACATTCATGTATTCATTATGTACGTATATATCCAATACGCAATATTTACAGAAAGGCGGAGTGTATATATGCGCGAGAAATCAGCTCGCCGCGCCGCGCCGCACATCGCTAACGTCGGCGGGCGCTCCCGTTCCGCTTTGTACTTTGCCCGCGCGGATAAAGATACCGGATAAAGGTATCGGGGAAACGGAAATGGACTTGCAAAGCGTGCTGCGAAAAGTTGCAAACTTCTGCAGCGAAATAGGCTACCGCGCCGCCGTAGTCGAATTTAGAAGTGTATCCATTCACGTTTTGCACGACGTGAAAGACTTAAAAAAGCACGCACGAGTGCTTCGAAAATTGCGATCCGTATCCGGCCAGTCGAAAAACTGGGATCGTGTACATCGCCCCCGATGCAACGGTAAACTTATACGTATACCACATACGATCCAAATTTCTTACGAGTTATATATAGAGCAAGTTTAACTTTTCTCCCTTTCGCAGACGTATGATCTCTCTATGTGCCACGGAATACTCGAGAAGTAATTTAATATGCATCGCACATTGATCGATCAATATATTCGTAAGCGTGTAAAGAGAAGTAAATGAAATAACATGGTAAATTAATTTCTTACATGTATATTAAAGGCTACACTTCGAGTCTCAACTACTTGACTCTTCAAAAATTGATGTCTTTCAACAATTTAATAGTAATTATTGGCAATTTTTTTAATTTTATTATATTCTTCGGTCTTTTTTTTTTCTACCCTCATTTCATATACAATTCTTTAAAATTTAGTTGATGAGACCCAGCTTTATACGCGATCAAAGGTCCATATATGGACCATGTATAGCCTTTAAGAAGATTAAGAGAAGATTAAATTATAATATTTTAAATTATATAATATTATAGCGGCAGCTCGAAACATCTTTACTTTACACTTATTATATTTCCGTTATATACGCGGAAATTTGAAAGATGGTCAATCAGGTAAATTGGTAATAAATAAGACAAGAGCCGACGTTTTTACGTTTCATTAATTTAGCGTGGCAGACCTGAATTACACAGGAGACAGTTAGTCGCCTCAATTAAATCAAAACTGGTGCAGAGTTAGCCGTAGTTTCCCACGGTCTGTCAAGATTCCCTGAGGATATCATGCATTATGTCCATATATCGGCGGGCCAGCGTCAACGTGACGTGGACGTTCTGACAATGACCTGTATACCGGATGCCGGCCGATAGCCACGTGACATCCTTCCCATCCTTCCGCTCGAAGGGGCGAATGAAGCTTATTCCGGGATATGAGCATGCGATCTCTCGCCGGGTTAATTGGACGATTTCAGAATAGAGAATCGATTGGCGTATAAAAGAAACGCGTCGTCCTCCCTCGCTTACAGAATAAACGAGATTCTCGCCGGCCCTCAACAAGACGAAACGCGTTCGTGATTTACGAGCACTGTCGTCAGATGCTCGTGACGCGAGTACATCCGAACAAAGCGATCGATTCTCCTGTATCAGGTCTCGACAATACTCGCGCAGATTACTTACGGCTCCATCTCCGACGTCTGGAGAATTCAGCACAAAAGAGTGACAGTCATGCGCAAACGTTGTTATATAAACGGTTTACTTTAACATTTTCATCCCCACGACAATATCCCCGATAAACGAACGCGTCTTATATCGACGGGCTAATTACCTGAACTTGAAAACTGCATTAATGTGGAAAAGGAGGAACAGCAAAGCCCATCTCCTACGTTATTCCGCGAATTACACGGCAATGCGAAATTTCATTAAAACAAGAGAGAGTGCATCGTCTCTTATCGGATCTTATAATAGGATGACATTAACGAAGATCAAAGTGTACTCGCAACGAATAAGAATCTCTCGATCTATTTTCTTCCTTTAATTCGCGATCCGCCGATACCCTCCTTCCCAGCCTAATTAGCATTTTCTCTTGGATCCTATAATTAACTATGAAACAAAGAATTCTTAATAGAGTGAAAATACAACTATGTTTCATACTCAAGTTTATGTAAGCGTTCCACAAAACAGCCCGGTTGCTTACGTAATGACAGCGCAATTGTAGCGCATACTTTTTATTCGATCTAAAATATACCCGAGATACTTTCGAGTTTCTAACTGTGTATAACTAATGTCTATTTACCCACATATCGACGGCCCGATTATAGTTGCTTACGCAATTCGAGATGCAAAGAGAATCCCAACAAATCTCGTTGAAGCCCGCTAAAAGCTCATTGAGATCGCGTTCGGTATCCGCTATCGCGATAATTGCGGCTCGTCGACAAAGATCAGGCATTGGCACTAAAATGGGCATAAAACCCACGCGAGAGGCCTTTCGCGTCCGCTTAATTTGCAAGGCATTAACCTTATTATTACGGCGGTAATACGGGCCGCGAGTTTGCCAGGGAACAACGTGTGGGGCCGGGGAAGGGTGATTGCACGCGAGCAATCTTTACAGCCCTTCTCGGAAATGAAAAGTCGTATGCCTCCCCCTCTCCCCTCCTCTTTCCCCAGTCGCGAGCGCACAACGCTCGTTCCTCATTTTTTCTCTCCTACCTCATGAACCTGTGCTCCTCCTTTTTCCCTTCCTCTCTCTCTCTCTCTCTCTCTCTCACTCTCTCTCTCTCTCTCTTGCCACTCAACACGCTTCCCTTTTTTCTGGTTGTGAGCGTTTCTCTCTATTCGCCCCGAGTAACTGCACGTTAAGCGCAATTTTTAAAGCAACGGATGGCAAAAATTGCTTCATTCGTATAACTATTGGCGCGACGCAGCCATAAGACGCTTTTTTCGTTCGCCACTGAATTGTTCAAATTGTCTCGCGAGAATCGATTTTGTAGAAACGTGTAGTTTTTAAATGTATCAATTCTACATTTTCTCGAGCAACATTGATTAACTGTGTGCCATCAATGTCCATAAAACAATAATATCCTTGATGGAAGACGACATGATGTAACTTTGATAGACTCAAGAAGACTTTGACATTGCGAATAAAGAGATTAGATTTATTCGCGAGTTTCTCCGGATGAATTCCACGTGCACGATATCGTCAGTGTACGCCTGCGTATGTGCGTACGTACGATAACGCAAGCGCGCACGTGCATCGACGGAAACGTTGCCGGGATCCCCGATAATTGAAACCCGAAAACATTATCTGACGAGTCGCATTATCAACGTATATATGAAGGCCAAGAGTTCAATTATGCACAATAAGACCATTCAACAGTTAATCACTGTATATCTGGCGGATCAATTACCGGGTAATGTAATTTTATGCTTCCCGATTGTAGCGTATTGTGAAGTCGTTACGTCATCGACGGAGAATTACAATATGGGAAGTCTATTTGGCGTTTTACAACTTATTTAAAGTGTACGAATCATGATATAATCTATATAAGCATACAAAATTACACAACTGCAGATATTATTTTCTAAATTATGTGTTTATATTTGTAACATAGGTATTTTAAATTCTCAAATAATATGAAATAATATAAAACGTACTTTCAAAATGAGAGATGGAACCTGTTTAGTATTCATCTAAATTAAAGTTTCTAATTATACATGGAGAACCTCTTCTGCCGAAAATCAGTTTCCTCCTGTGTGCTCATGATATACTGCCAGCCACTCTCTTTCCTACACGCGAGAAGATTTCTCAAGTGTATTTGAGGTTTCCTCTTAAAGCTGACCTAAATGCGATTAATGAATATGCAGTCCTATAAATTCTGACATCAGAATTGCAGTAACAATTACAGCGAGATATACAAGTACATGAGGATGAGGGATGGTCCAGCAGCGATTTCTTTATCTACATGTTCTTAATTTAATTAAATTGTGAAGCATTGGATTAATTCAGCTGACAAAATTAAACATGCGCCGTTACTAAGCAATAGCATCTTTCTATAACGGCCATTCCAAGATTAGAAAAATACCGCGAACGAATTCGTTACATTTTCCGGAGACCATTCGTTCTGCATGTCCCCGGAACACGGCGTTATTTACCAGATATATAACCGGAGGCGATTCGCTCCGCGTAAGGGAGCGAGTTCCCGAAGGAGAATCGGTTCAACCCCCGATCTCTAGCCCTCGCCAACCTCGCGCCTCCGGCGGCCTACTTGCTTGCGGGGGGAGATTTCTTAAGCGACGAGAGACCGCGACGACGTAGTGCTCTCGCGAGTTGCTGCGCGCGGGCGCCGTTAAAATAGAAAGCGCGACGGCGGTGCATTTGCCAGGGACTACCTACTACCTACTCCGGCCGGACGAGCGCCAAGAGGGTGAGGGGATGCAGAATAATCTCACAAGAGAGAGACGAAGTTTTCCGGTAAGTAGCCGGCCGGCTATACGCGCTCCCTCCTCCCTGACCGTCGTCGTCGGTTTGAACCTGGGAAAAGGGGGTCAGGTCAGGTCGGCGCGCGCGCGAGAAGGTTGGTGCGCCGCGCCGCGCCGCGCCATCACTGCCGCTGCAGCCGCCTGCCGCTGAGAAGCTGGGAGAGCGGACCCTGGAGCGCGGGATTAGATTGCTACAGATGGGATGCGAGAGAGTCTGGCCGTATCTCGAGAATGCCAATTTGATTTCGGTACGAAACGGCGGAAGACCGTAAAGTATACAACAAACGCTACGGGTGCAACGAACCCTACGTCGCGACCGAGATCAGCGCGGGCAGGTCCGGCCTCCTCCGGAGTGATTCCTGCAAGAAAGAATCGCGAAAACGTTTGTATTATGTATCCCGTTCGCTTCGGTACGCGGGCAGGTACAACGTTATAATACACGTGATATTTGAATAACGATATCTCCGTATTTGTTTCCCGCTGAATTGTTGCCGCTTCGGTGGCTTAACTGAATCGAGCTCTGCTTCCTATATCGCTATTGCATCAGCTTATTTAATTATCGTATCGACGAGCGGATGCGTACAGACTCGGCAAATGAATAACGAGAAGCCATTACGGAAAGTATAACTCGTGGGAATATCTTAGAGAAAAAGAGAGAGAGAGAGAGAGGGAAGCTTTCTTTCGCTGACTTTGAGGCATGCGAAAAAGATTCGAGAAATAACGAGTTTTGAATCGCCCGCATCGCCGATAAGAGAGGATCTCGAGAAAAGAGCACGGATACTTCTTATATTTCACTTCAATAACTACGATGTGCTTTACTATATAATATTGTATGATGTAATACGAGTTTCTGTCTTTCTGTTATTAAATAAAACGGTAGAATTTTTCGCTTTCTCACAGTATGTCGAACGCACGATAACAAATCCCTTTCCTTCTTTAATAAAAAAAATTAAATATTCACGTATCTATTTACTTTAATTACATATATTTTACGTATCTCAATAAAATAAAATTTATTTCTAAAAAAAACAAACAGTAAACACAAGACTTTGTTGCATTGTATTCAAATAAGTCAAAAATAGTCACAATATTCACGAGGAATTATGCCTCAATCAATTTGATATTTCGCACGTAAAAACTATACATTGCTATATATCACTTAATATTATAACAGCGGCAGCTATGCTATTTAATGTGCATAATCGAGCTCCAACTCGGCTGTATCCTGCATGATCGTTGCACCCGCACCATCGCAATCGCATATCTCCGACGCATCATCCTATTTCCGTACAATTACGAGTAACATTATCTATGGAAATTGCCACTTACCCGCGCTACTATGTGCGCAAGGATTAAACCCGGCGTATTCAAACCTTAACTAGTGAACGGTCGTTCTGGCAATGGCAGATTTCATCATTAATCCGGAGGAGGAACGGAAAAGGGGGACATGGCAAAACATGGCTTGAGAAACTTCTTTAAATTGGGACGAGGAAGGGAAAGGTGAATAACGGCGGCATTGGTTAGACGGCAAAGTGAGGGAGCGAGAGAAGATTATGATACCGCAAACGCAAACGAGAGTGGAAGAAAAGGAGAAGAGGAACGATGAGTCGTCGTCCGGTGATACCCGAAACGAAGTCTGAACGACGGGGAAACCGATGAAAGCGGTCTCCTATTAGCATTCTGTACAATCTACTTGCGAGTGCATTCGAGCAGCGACGTACGTACGACTAAGCCCCGCAGTTCGGGGAGTATTCGCGGCAGTCTTTGAACTGCGGCAAGAGAAGGCCACTTCGTAAGTTGTACCAACCAACGGGCCCGCAGACTAACTCGGCATCGGCCCCAGAAGTTCGCATTGGTTTGGAGTTGGATTTCTGCGATTCTAGCGTGCTTACCTTTTCAACAAACTCACGGCACGCGTTATTCCCGCGCGCGCGCGGAAATTCCGCATGTAATATCACGCCGCCGATTCAATGGCGTGTCGCATTAATTCATTCCCTGATATCCAGCTTCTTGCGGCGCTAATTGAATATCCAGCGGTCGAGTGTATACGAGCAGGCTACGATAATCGGTATCGAGAGGAAATAGAGAGGCGACATTATTTCAAGTCTATTAAAATAATGCTCGTTCTAATTTCCGCCAATATCGTTAGAGGGCGATATAATAAATGAATGACATATATAATAATATGAACGGAAGAAATGATAAATCGAGAGTAACACATAACAACTATCGATGTCCTATGGGAATCTTTCGGTGAGGCGATATTGACGAAAATAATCGAAATATATAAATGCGGCAAATTCATTGACGGAAAAAAAGACGCAGTTTTTTTTACTTACCGACCACTTCGAGATAACCGATCTGACTTTTCATGGGATCCGTGTTTATCTGACACATGTACCAGCCTCGATCGGACTCCCGCACTTCCCGTATGTGAAGGAACCATGTCCGGTGGTCGCTGTGGGAAACCGCGATTCTGTGATTCTTCGTGATCACGTGGCTCGCTATCGTCAAAATAGTTTGCGTATCGACACGCAGCCATGCCACCTAAAAAACAAACAACATAAATGTTATCATTATGTATGCTATATGTTAATAGCGGACTATGCAGATAGGTTGGTTCAATATTAAAACCCGCATTAATATCCGAATCATTAATCAATAATAAGTTTAATCGTTATTGGCCGATTATACATATTGTATTAATACATGAGAGATTGAAATAATTAGTATATTACACTACAAGGGCCGAAAGTTGAATTTTCGGCCCTGCGCGTCATGATGCCCCGAGGCGAAGCATGTTTTTGATGCCTGCCCCCGACATTTGCGGCACGGGCGAAGCGAGTGCTGCTGGTCGGGGGGGGGGGGGGGCAGGCATCAAAAACAATAATTACCTATGTTAACATTGTCTCTTGAATTTAATGTGCTTTTCAAAATTGACCAAACACTCCATAAAGTTGACGGCTTTAATTTTTTAGATAGGTCCTTAAAATACACAACCAAATTATTTTCTTCACAGTTTGACAGTGAAGTTTTGTGTTCTATCTGCCATTTTTTATACGTGTCGTAAACAAGATTGTATCGATCAACAGACTTCTTTGGCAACGTATCTGTATTTATTATCAATCGCGCTTCTGCATCGAAATTTCGTATAACTTCTTCCTCGTCTACGGATTCATCAGATGACATATTGACAGAACAATATTGATGACTATTTTTAAGGTTAAAGGGCGTTAAGGTTTAAAGTTATAGAGAGCGCGCGTGTACTTTTCACAGGGAGTAAATGTTAAACTTTCGTCCCTGCTATTAGGGACGAAAGTACGTACTTTCGACCGAGGTATGAAGAAATAGTATATTACACTACAAGGGCCGAAAGTTGAATTTTCGGCCCTGCGCGTCATGATGCCCCGAGGCGAAGCCGAGGGCATCATGACGAGCAGGACCGAGATTTCAACTTTTGGCCCGCGTAGTGTATACAATTTTTTTTCATAGCCGGTCGAAAGTACGTTATTAATTTTACTTTTTTTAACTTTAAATGTTAATAAGCATGTTTTTGATGTCTGCCTCCGACATTTGCGGCACGAGCGAAGCGAGTGCTGCTGGTCGGGGGGGCAGGCATCAAATACATTCCAAGAGTCAAGTCTTGTCATATTTTATAAAATACACAACCTTAAAATACACAACCAAATTATTTTCTTCACAGTTTGACAGTGAAGTTTTGTGTTCTATCTGCCACTTTTTATACGTGTCGTAAACAAGATTGTATCGATCAACAGACATTTTTCATATACATTTTTTTCGCTAGTACAAAATTATCTTACTATTGCTGCAAATAGATTTCTTTTTGTTTAATTTATTATCTACTCTATATCTATTTTGTATTTATATATATAATTTATTGTATTCAATAATGTCCACAATATAAAACGGTTAATTTCAACTAATCCTAAAGTCTATTTTTTTTATTCTTCGATTTTTAATGCACACCGCAGAAACCAATTAACGGCAATGCAATTAAGAGTTAATATCTTATCTGAATATTAAAATTATTTGCCACGTGAATTTGTCGCAAAATCGTTAGCTACGTTATTATAAAATATTTTTTTAAATTTGTACAGAATGTATAGCAATTAAATTAGAGTGCGCATTTTAACGCAATAACGAAACGCAGTTATGAATCACACGTTAACAATAAGTACTCGAGATGTGCATTTTCGTGTCTTAAGGAAAAGAGCTGTCCCTTTTTTTCCCCGCGGAACGTTCCGCGGCGCGCGGTCGAGTCCGACATCCTTTAATTCATAAGTCTCCAGCCGACTTTTGTATTCCAGTTCAACGGACCGACGGCGATTCTTTTCCCGCCGTCTACCTTTCCACCAGCATTCGCCTTCGGATTATTCCCCCACGGTTTCCGGTCCGCGTCCATATCAATTATAATTTTTCACAGCGGCGGCCGTACCCGTGGGTTAGAGAAATAAAACGCCGTGAGATCATCCGGCGGAGGGGGAGGGGAGGGGGCGGCCATTCCGTTATTATATTATTCCAACAGTTTAATGCTCTTTTATTCGCGAGTTATTCGCGCCGCGTCTCGTATAACGAAGTTTCGCAGATAACTGCCCCTGGTTTATTGCATATATATACCGTTCGCGCCTAGATCGTCGATCAAGTAATTTATAGTAATTTAGCGAGGCGGACGTGTGCGTATTGAACCGAACGGTGAACAAAATAAACCTCGATAAATTATGGCGTTACGGAGATTATATATAAGTCACAAAGTTATCGCGAAACTACAGCAAGAGAACAACCTTTGAAAACGCAATGGCAGTTCAGTAATGAATCTGCGGCGCAGTTCGATATACGGACAGTGTAATCATCAACCGATTAAGCGCTTCCTTTATTGCCGTCGCTTTTGCGAAGCGCTCCGAGTATGCTCAACGTGTTGCACACACAATCGGCGAATTAATTAAGAAAAAGGTATGTGTAACATGTTGTTGTGCATCGCTATACGCGGCCCTTTTACATTACGCGCCGCCGTATCCACGGCGGAGAATCGAGGCAGACGTTATTGACATTAAATAAATCGACGAAGCATTCTTAACATTTTTCCGCCACGCCGCTGTTTGCGCTCCGCGCTGCACGCTGCACGCTCCTCCCGAGCGTAACATTCGATTACGCGATCGGCGCGCTTTCTTTGTTGGGCGATTCGAGCTCGCGGCACGCGGCGGGGGAGAGAAGGAGAGAGAAAAAAGAGGAGGGTCGCTTCCGGCGTTCTTTAAAGTAATCATTTCCCTCGGCCCGGTCGATGCAAAATGCGCGCACACGAGTCCGCCCCCCGGGGGCACCAAACATCACATGCATGTCATCCCAGAAATTATAACGTAAACGGGTATAACGTCCGCGGGAATAAATGTTTGCGCAGTGAAATAGCAATTCCATTATCCTGCGCCTTTGAAGATAGAGAATGCAACGGGAGTTGCACGAATGTTACTCTAACGCTGCGAGAATACGGCAAAAATACCGGCTGTCCGGCCGCGAACGTAACGTGCAACAGCGTACGCAAAAGGCGCGCACAAGAAGTTACACAAACGCGCAAATCGGCAAAATGCAACCACCTTCCCCTATCCACGTCGCGTAAATAGCTCTCGCCCTTTTCATGGAGTCAGATTTTTCTTAACGGTCCGATTTGCCGGGATGCGCGTGATGAAATTCGGATGGGTGGGGTTCGCTGACTGGCTGGCTGGCTCACTAGCGGATTTGCTCATTGATGCCCTGGCTCCGTACGATCGCAATTTTAACGATCTGCCCTTTCTCTGATGCTGCAAACGTGAATAAATGTCGTGCCAGAGATACTTCGCGCTGCCATAGCAGCGCTCAGATATCAACCTTTTATAGACCACTATAGAGTGTAATATTTTATTTATCACTCCACGTGGCTGATACACGGCCGATGTTAGGATGTCATCTAGAAGGCGAGCGATACTTTATCACTCGGAAAGTAAAAAGAAAGAGGGAAAAATAGCTTTCATCTGTGATAAAAATTATATGTTGCATATTCCCTTCAATGTGAAAGTTTTTGAAAAAGCGTTAAAAATTTACTTGCTAGCAAAACGCTTTCTTCTCTCTTCGCTAACAGTAAGCGAGACAGAGAAGAAACAAAAGCAAAACGTGCAGTGTGAGATCCATAGATCATTAATTACGTATCCATTATATTCGTGCATTATAGTCGGTTACCTGTTCGAGTATTATTAGGAAAAAATGGTGAACAAGAGAGCTAAAAAAGTTCTCTCGCTCGATGAGCTTAAATAAGCTTTAATAATTTAGTTCTTCGTTAAATTTTTTTCAAATTATTAATAATTTTTCTTATTTAGGAAAAGGTTAATTATGTCGAAATAAATAAGTGATGAAACGTGCTTATAAAAATGGAAAAAAAATGGGGAAATAATAACGGCTGATACATCTCGTTAATCTGGAAGATATACTCTAGGACGAAAGGACCACGGGAGCTTCATTAGCGAACTGTCTCTCAGAACCGTCCTCGTCGACCTTTACTCCCACATTCGACCGCGTCGATTACTCGGTTAATTATCTCAGATGACGCTGCTTCAAAGTCACCGGTATGACGGAAAGTACAGAGGGGAGATAGAGATAGAGGGAGAGAGAGAAGATTCGGAACACGTGCGTCTAGTACGGGTCCGACTCTCGGATGCAGATATCAAGCCGGGCGCCTGTAAATCTGCCAGAGACCGGTGTGAAACGCTGGATGGGTTGGATTAGGGCGAGGAGGCAGAGGTCGAGGACTGGTCGACCACCTAGTCGGAAGCACCGCCATGAACTATTGCATTTGATATCCACACCGATGAATGGAAACGTTGAGCGCCCTGTCCAGCGTGGCGCCGCCATCTCTGACCACGATGAACGCGAATGCAGGTATAATGCCCCCGTCGTGCTTCCGCCGACTATGATAACCAAGTATTTACGGCCCGCGAGACCATCGCCGCGAGTTTCTGTAATTTACGGAGACTCCGAGAACCCGGCCCGCGTCGGCGACTAATATGTGTCACCCTCCGCGCGCTTTCCTCGGCGCGGAGTTTCACGATTTTTCTGGGTAGAACTGCGGCGAAGCAGGTGGCACCCTACTGCGCTCGCTGGCCTCTTTATTATATGTATACAAAAAATTTAATTTTAATCCTATAGCTTGCTACACTCCAGCCCAATAGATCGCTAAACGTTTTTTGTTCCTTGATTATCATAAACATCTTATTCAGAGTCTGTATTACCAATTTCTACAGTACAAGCTTAAAAATACTAATTAGAATAAAGATGACAATGCAACAAAAGTCGAGCGATCTCACGGAGTGTGGCAGATTAAGGACTCGAAAACAAATGTGGCTAGCTAGGGTCAACAGTAGCTCAGTGCAATTTGCCTTCTTAAATAACAAGCACTCCTGTAACTATATGTCTTTTGACGCCAGTCTTATGAAATGTTACTTGCAAATGACACTCTTGCTCTTAACACGCATGGAATGTACCGTCCATCTCGCCTCTATAACAGCACTAATTACGTCGGCACGGTGCTTCCCGCACAACCACAATCCCGGAGAAACCCTCTTGATGTTCGTGCACAGGCCGTGCACACTGACGCATCCCGGCATAAACTTGTTTCGCGCGACGGCTTTCCCGACTTTCCCGACATCCGCGACGTTTCCCAGGAAACATTTGGTTCAATTTCTACTTCTCAATTTCCGCCTCCCTCCGAGTTGCTTCCTCCCAGAATCGTGGCCCGTTCGCTCGCCGTGTTCCTCGAACGGTTGGTGGACCCCCGAAGTTTTTGACAGGTCCGCTCTCCATCAGATGGGGGGACCTAATAAGCAGAGATTTCGACGAACTTCGTTCGCACGAGCGAGAGATCGCAATGTTATGGTCATCGGTAATCGCCGGGGATCAGACTCGTCGCGAGAGAGAGCCGAGATTAGACTAGGACTCGTAAGATTAATTTTCAGGGGTATACGTGCCGGCGAATGCGCCAACAATTACGTCGACAGCGACGACAGTTCAGAAAAGCGCGTGTACGAGTTTTACGTCTTTACACGAGAAGTCCATCTTGGATCGTATTTTTTCACACTTGCGACATTCGGGCCCTGTCTGGCATCAGAAAACCCCCGTGGTTTTCGCGCGCCTTAAAGTGCCAGCCGTCATCTTTGATTAGTCATAGCTTTGCGATTTCATAAATCCTCGAACGGGACACGAATTCGCGAGCGAATTTTTCCCCTTTGTGTTGCATCTTTCAAATTTCTATGAATAGTGCTCTGGAATTATCGGAGGATTAAGTACACGCGTGTGGATATCCGACAAATATTACTCCAGTTACCCGTAAACATTACCATTGAATCTGCACTGCTGTCACAGAGTGACCTTTTTTTCCGTAAATTTGTTTTCAGTTAGTTTTTTTGCACTAGCGCGACGGGAAAAAACTTTAAAATTTCTGGGCACACGCACGCAGTGCCATATTTTAATGTAAAGCAGATATTAAAGAAACAACTTTCCAGAATTTTTTTCATCTCGCGATAAAATGTGAGCTTAATGGAAAATTTTCAGATCGCGCCAGGACAAAGAACTTTCAAGTTACGGGAATCTTTTAGCAACGATCGTAAATTTGCGTCTTCACGCGAACGTCGTGAAAAACCGTACATACATACATACGCGCACGAACTCGCAATATTAAGTTCAAACGAAATAAAGCCGCAGCAATTTCGAAATTCAGGCTTCTTGCTTTTGCAAGGAATATTAACTAAGCCCGCGTGCAAACAGCCGCCGCCGCCGCGGTGATCCGCGGGCTCGATATAATTTCGCGTCGGAATTAAATTTCAATACGCCACTTTCCTATCCGCCGTTATAAGAACGTTTCTTTTTTTTCTTCTTTTTTTTTTCATCGGATCTTACCGCGAACGCGGATAATCGGCTCGAACGACGAAAATGCATTCTACGACGATGCACTTTGGGAGATCTCGGGATTTCATCACCGTTAGCAGACGTTCCACCTCGTTCCCGAGGCTGCATTGAAATAAAGTTAGCGAAACGTTAACCACCGTCGAGCCACCGTGGCCTCCCTTTCTGGACGTTGAAGTATTTCCCCCACCCCCGTAAACCCTCTGGCTTTTAACCGGAGTAAAGTCTCCTCCAGATAGGACTCTTCTGTACGACGCGATACGAAGTTAAGTTGATCTCGACAGTGAGATCAACTTCGTTAGAATCGGATAACCGCACCGAATTGCCACACGTCATATATGTACAGGGTGTATCATAAGTCACCTCTGGAGAATGAATCGACTTACTTTAACTTTGTCAATTCATTCTCGATGAGTCGTGACTTATGATACTCCCTGTATATTTATTTAAATGATACAAGTAAATCCATGTGTGTTATTTGTACACGCATAAACGTCTAAAACTGACACATCTGACTGAAGTTCGTTTTACATGTTTTGTTGCGTGTTAAATTAACGTTAATCGTATTAAATTAAAAGTTAATACGTTCAACCGTGTTAAATAACGTGATTTAAAACGGCAAGAAAATGTATAAGAATATAGCTTCAGTTAAAATAAACCGTTGAATTTGCAGTGTACAATTACCGAAATACACCGCCTCGTCCTATTCTCAGAGTATAGTCGCATAAATTCACGTTACATCACTTAAAAAATGCACGCATTTAAGTCCTTCGTGAGAACTCGGAAAATACCGAATGATACTTATAATACATATAAAAACCAGTAATTCTGAGCGGTTGGAAGAACGAGCCAACGGCCGACGAAACGTGTCTGCTTGGCGCAATTGGCGCAAGGGGTTAACGCACGCGAGATACGGTAACCCGGCATAATGATGGGGATATTAAAGTAATTAAGGTCTCTAAAGTAGTCGACGAGTGTTGTAGCATTAGGTATACACGGTCTCTCTCTCTCTCTCTCTCTCTCTCTCTCTCTCTCTCGAGAGAGAGAGAGAGAGAGAGAGAGAGAGAGGCTCTCCTCGAAATGTCAGGACAAAATGTCATACGTGATTCCGTATATATGCTCGTCTACACGCTCCTTTACAGGCGGTTCGATATTAGCTCCCGTTATCAAAACTCGCGTCTCTTCGTTCCACCTATGCGCAAAGGGATAAAGTTCAAACTTAATTGCGCCTCTAATGCGCGATCTAAATGCATGCGTGACGCGAGCAACGAGAGACTGCCCTTTTTTTTCTTGCGCTGTATAAAGCTTGTGGCATATTTTTAACTTAGGTCGAAAGCTTCTCTCTTTTTCTCCGGTAGAAAAAAGATATCTTTGCGAACTTTAATTAATATTGCCGTTACGGTACACCTTTGCATTTTTCTCTTGGAGTGCAATTTTAACTTGACGGCGCAATTTAATGGATGTAAATGTCACGAGAGCGTAATCATTATTCGTAATTATTTAAATGGGAGGGGGCGTAAGCGCGTGAATTAATATTTTCCTACTAGATAAAATGTCGCGTCGAATCAACTTTTGGGCCAACCTTTAACTCCCATCCAGTTAACACGCGAAAGGTCGAGAGGATTAAACCTAATCGTCCCGCTAATGCACGATCCAAATGGATATTTGATATTTGTCCCGCGGGTATCCGAAAGAAGACCGCAACAATGCGGGAACGGCAAACAACATTGGATTCCCTGTGTTCCAAATCTCTGTAGTAATTACGCAGCAAATTGTGCCGCCTGTAGCAACGTATACCATTAGCCGCGGCAGAGATTAGACACGTTTGCATTTTTGTCAAAAGAGCTTAATTAATCGAAATATGAGCAAAGGCAGAGAGATATTTCAAGCGAAAAGTATCTTCGGCAAAAAAAAACGTACGTGATAATGATTTAGACGCGTTTATCTGTTAACGCGCGATAAACGTTGCACAATTTTTAGTATCCCGCGATTTGCATTAAACCATATTCATCCGATGATATTCAAATTTAGTTAAGTCTACTGGCTGATTAATCCAATACAAGCGCGATGGCGAATATTACCGGGTGACTGTGCTCTCGACTCCGATATTTATTTCTGACGTGAATGAAATAAAACGCGAAGAATTGGGATTAAATGAGATTATAAGTGTATGACTGGGCGATCAACGAAACGTCGATTCTTTAATTGCCTGACGTTAATATCGGCTATTGATATCCGGAGATCACGGACGCGATTCTTCAATTAACGAATTATCTAGATTTACGTCGCGGTTGCGTGGATCGCAAAAGCACGGCCATTGAAGCTCGATCGTTTCGGTAATCTGGCGTTCCAAATGCATATCGATCTCACGAGCGCTGCGACAGAAGATTTACATTTTCTTTGCTCGTCCACCCTCTTCGCCCCCCTCCTACCGATTAAATTACATTACAATGCTCCGGGTCTGTCAAACGGCGGAATAATCCCGCAAATGTTCCTTTATCATTGTCATGAAATTTACCATCGTGAAATATTTCGTGAACGCGAATCCTTATGAATCTTCGGGGGACGGGCTAAACTCCGGCGACATCATTCCTTTGTGCCCTTTTACATTCATTATACAACATGCCGTAGACTAAAAGCAAGACTAACTGCCACGTTAATTCTCTATCTAAATGCACATTTATACTTCATGAATATCGGTCTAATATCGACTGCGAGCGGCAGTCGTGAAATCTGTCGAATCTTCGCAAGTGAAATGTGTACCGCGCTGGCCCGTCTTCGGTCGTCAAATTTTTATAATAGATAGACTATTCAAATTCGCGCACTTGGGCATTTACTTTAATGTCGATAAAACAAGGGACTAAAACCCCGCGCTCTCTTTTTTACTATAAAATTCACTAGACTACGACGTCGATAATATTATTGCGCCGAGACAGAGTGAAAAATTGTTCCCCTCCATTAATCGCGTTTGCTTTCTAATTAGCAAGATCGATTATACGTTTACAAGGTTGCCAAGAGTTACGGGCTTGTGCCCTGTCACGCTTGAGAACAACCGAGGGGTCCGAAGGGGTTCGTCTCGTAAAACTTTTAACTTCATCAGCTATCCATTTAAGCAACATAGTTAGTATATTTTACAAATTGATGCAATTTTCCATGCATCAAACGTTGGATTTCTTTACCGTTGCGCAACTAGCCTCAGTGTTACGAAAAACAGTGTAAAATGGATGTCAACGAAATATACAACAACTGGATATAAATAATGGATAAATGATTAAATACTTAAGAGAGGGAGATTACATGCGTGCGCGGTATTAACGGCAATCATCTTTTCACAGCGAAAGCGAGGGGATAAGTGCCTCCATTTACCACTGTTTTTCACCAATTCCCGATTGCAATTGGACAGCTGCGGAAACAAATAGAATCCGGGGGAGCTCAGCCAAGTACACCGGTACATTCGGGCAGTTACAGAGTTAATAGTTTGTGGATTTAATCCGGCGAATCCAGTCACCATTATATAATGGCACTGTAGATCGTTCCAGAGAAATGGTTGAATCGAGTGAGAGAGTCCCGGATTAGCGGATGCATCAGTGCTTACAGAGGACCATGATTAATCCAGCCCTATGGCCCGAAAGCCGATGAGTCGATGGCGCGGCCTGCAGGCAGACGAAGCGGAACGCGGAGACGGCGGCGGTGCGGTGTTTGCGAATTCAGATTGATCTGCGACTGCCAGATGCAACTCCTCTCGACGACGTGTAAATTCGCTTCTCCCGTCGTCGGGGATATAAATCGTCGGTGAAATGAGTCGGCGGGAAATACGGTGGAGAAGTACAACGATCGCGATCCTAAGTGCCAATTAGACGACGCCCTCGCCCGCCCCCCGCCCCCCCGCCCCACCGCCCGGTCTTATTGGAAGAAGATCGGATCAGTGTCGGCGACATTGATCGCTGAATATTGCTGAATATTATACGTATCCGCGTTGAACGTTATCATAATGAAGAACCATTACCCCTTCATTAAGGAGTAAAACGACGAATGAGCAATGAGCTTATCGTATATCTTATATTCAGGCACATCTCGATTTCATTTCGAGTATTATTTCAAGTTCTAGTTCGCGTAAGATACCGCGCGCCGTTAAATTCGCCGATAATTAACATACCGTTATTATTAATGAACCAAGTTACATTGTCTCACACTTAGCTGTGCCAGAGGCGGCGCAATTAGTTTGTTATCAATAAAATCATCTAGTTATTTTAATTATTGAAAGTGACTTGTGTCGCGACGCGGAGCTGTCTCGCCATGTTTACGTTTACGAAGACAGTCGTGCGCGCCTCAGCTCATATAATTAGAACTGAATCACAGATAACGATCGAAAGGAACGACGCGACGCGACGGTAGGAACCAAAAGGTAATCGGCTATTCGACTTTAAGCCCAGTCGGGCATTAATTAACGAGTCGCAGTTATTCGAGTCGAGGAGCCGAATGCGCGGACCGAAACTTTACAATTAAAATCTAAAGCGGAGCCCTGAGCTCTCGGTCGAAACTATAATCTTGAGAGGACTATGTTCAATCACTCGGTCAACCTATTATTATATCCCGGGGCCATAACTTAGTCCTGCTTTCATGAACACCTATTATAGCGTTGCTATACTGAATGTTCCAATTCCGTCGCGCAACCTGTCAATTGCATGATTGACCGAGAAGATGTAATTGTTTCAAAAGCAAGACTAATAATGCAGCTTCTATACTAATTAAACTTCCAAATATTTAGCGAAACAGGTCTCGAGGGATTAAATAGATCATATAAATTATAGGTCATCTTTCGATGAAAACGGAGTTCATTCCTTTATTACGAGAACCGCAACGGGCGCTTAATGCATTCGGCTACAATTACTATTCGCCGCCAAACGTTATTTTCATCGTATACCAGTGGACGTAAGCAGTGAGATATCCGTCCGTTCGCGATCAATGACGGAGAACATTTGACATCCGGTACGCCTGACGCGACAGACGAAAAGCTCGTGGCCGGATATCGCGTCACCTGGGGAAGTAAAAGGGTTAATGTCCGCGGCGGCGCGTATCACGTGTAAACCGGGAGAGCCTGGAGAGGCGCCGTTATCTCTCTCGCATCGTGACGAGCATTCGAGCATTCCGGCATAGTTGCAGGCTGTTATCCGTCATCTTAATGCATAGCCGGAACACCGAGCGACGCACCGCTGGCTTATAAACGGCGCGATTATTCCGCCCTATTCCTATCCATCGGGCTTCCCCTATCTTCGTATGACCAACACCACGTCGTCGTCCCCACGTAAGCAATGTCGGCCGTGGACGGGTCCGCGTGGTCTCTATATAAATGCATCGATTTGAATTTCATGTCGGGGCGAGCCCCGGCTAAGGATGAATAGTTTTCAATACCTTTCCTCTTGTCGATCCTTCGCGATTCCAGTACGCCGTTCATCGCGTATAAATCTTCCCTCGCTCTCGCAGATGCTCGCTATTCTTCGAATTTCGTAGTAACTGTGTTTCCGCGAGAAGCTGCACGCTAATATATATGTAACTTATTTGAAAAAATATATATATATTTGAACGATTGATTTAACGATCGATCGTTGAGAGAAGCTCTATCTACACAATACAACTTGTGGACCAAGAATAATGACTATTATTATGCTAATGTTTTATATGATCGACAATTAGAAGCCAAATAACCTCTATCGTCCCTTAGTTAAACAGCCCTCAATTAATTCTCGATTGATGGAATGTAATTCAAACGTTGCGGAAGCCACAGTGCGAACGGCAGATCAGTACTCAATTGCAATTCGGGCATCAGCCTCGTGCATGAAACACAGTTGTTACAATATTGCTTCAAATTGATCAGAAAAATAAAAGATTTGCAAAATCATATTTATAGAAAAAAAATGTTATGTGTGTAACGATAGAATTTCTTATATGTAAAAATAATTTACAATTAGATTATATAAGATACAATGTTAAGTGCCAGACATTATTGTTATGATACGAATAGCCAATTCAATATTTATTTGTACGTATAATAACTGTCATTTTTAAGTGCAAAAGATATGAAATATGATACTAAAAGCGACACCGCAAATGATCATAATGATATCATAAATATCGTTACGCGAATATAATGCGTAATAAGCGTTTGGTATAAAATTAAACATGTATAGAGCTTGTGCCCCAAATATCAAGCTTGTGGCTTTCATACATACATCTTACATGCCGCGGACATTAACGAGCTCTTCAAAAAAATTGTGTAATTAAATTGAATAATTAAATCGTATAATATACTCACAAATATAAAATTTATTTATATTTTATATTTATGTGTGTGTATACAAGGTGTCCCATTTTAAATAATGCATTTTAATATCTCTTCTGTAACTCGTCTTAGACAAAAATAATTCAGACCAAAGTTATTGGCTTGAAGGGGGACACGTGATTCCGATGTAAGCCGAAAATGTTGTGGATGTTTTCGTCGTTTTAAAAAAAATTCAAAGGCGACTAATTTCTTAAATAAAACTTGATTTTTTCATTGAGATAAAGGTTATAGATCTTGTCGAGACGTTTTCAAAACACTATAATGAAGCTCTCCTTCGTTATAAGAATTTCCTGAGATATTTTAAATTTTGTCATAATATTTTTCACGAAAGAGAGCTTCATTATAGTGTTTTGGAAACGTCTCGACGAGATCTGCAACTTTCACCCCAAAAGAATCATATTTTGTTAAGGGTGTCCTTCGATGCATCATTGAGAAGTTATGCGCCCTTGTTCGATCACCTGAATGGAGTACGTCACTCCAGTCAACACTAGAGAGGAGTTAATTGAAAGGATCGTGGGAGCTTTTGATCAAATCAGGAACAATATTGAAATGTTCCAAGCAGTAAAAAATGCAATGCTACACAAAAAATTGTTAGACATCACGCGCAATACTATCGTGGAAATTGTTTACTTCACAGGCAATCCGAATAAAAATAAAAAAAATCTTTTTTTTATTTTTATATATAAGATATAAATATATTTTATATGTACTCTTGTATAAGGCTTCACAGTTAGAATGTAGTAAAAATGTATAAGTAAAAATAATCTAATGTGCCAAGTGCTTTTAACAAGACTTTGTCAAAGCATTCTTTTTCGTCAACATTTTTATGCAGCAATTATAATTAATTGGTGCAGCTAACATAAATAGCATTTAATGTGAACAAAGTAGCGGAGCACTTTCATTAAAGTTCACAAAGTTAATGCCCTATTGTTTGAGACGCTTTTTCGTTTACACTGCAACGGCACCCTTTTCCGCGCGACATTCTTATTGGTCGCGCTTTCCTTACTGTCTCGAATGCCAAACAAATATATGCTCGGAAAAATCTCTCGCACACCAGCTTATTTATAACCTAACTTCGCGCGCGCACACCAACTAGAAAACGAATAAAAATGTAACCATTTATTCTAACGAGAGTTTATGCGCGAACTTTGCATGACAGTTGCAACAAATTCGTGAAAAGCTAGTGCTGTGCGTATGCGTTGAAAAAAATCTATTATCTTGAGCGCACTTATTTGACGAACAGAATTTTGCATCGATATACAAAATCAATTTACGGTTATGAGGCAAAAATAGATATTTGTTATCTTAATGCAAAAAATTTGCATTAAAATTTTTGTCGGTATTATATATATATATATTCGATTAATATCATTAATCATTCGAGTATATATTTACAGTTCTATTACATATTAATCGGGGACAGGGGAAAGGCTGATGAGCAACCGATCCTTCAAGTCGGAAACTTTATCAAATTCCTCCTTGAGACGCCGTTCTTCCTTCACGCGGTTTTCATTCCCTAATTAGTACTTCGCAAAAGCCATTACCTACATAACATTGTCGCTAAACCCACTTTAGCTGACGACAGCTGAACCGGAATTGCAAATAAAGACCGAGTAAGATCGTACCAGCTTGTACCCCGATGAGTATTCATTTTTATACCTCTCTACGTAATTTTACTAATTAATTAACTAATTGCTTCGGCTACGCAGAAGGATTCTTCAGGCCGCCGTCTGAAGTGCGGCGGTGTAAAGAGCGCCGGGGAGAGATAGAAATTCATCAAATTTTTTTTCGTGGTTTGCCAACGAGGTCAATGGGTTAAACAACTCGACCCATTATATAGTTATTCCCGGATTCTCTTTTATTCCAGAATATTTCTATGAGTGATGGTTTTAATCTCGTAATATATCGTATCTCTTATATGCTATAAAATCTGCTAGTACCAACGACATGGAAAATTAATAGTACAACACTGATTATGCAAATACTGAGAATATTAAATTATTTTAATTTTAGACGCATCAATGTAATTATATATGTAAAATGTACAGTTTCTTATTTTATTCTTATTTTATTCTCAACCTGATCTGACATGACGGAACTATCTCAGACAATATATAAAAATAATGAAAATATGAAAGATAGATATATTCTCGGTTATACGTATAACGACGGTGTATTTGCATTATTTTAAAATTTTGTCCGACCGCTACTTCCTAACATGCATCGGTAATACTTTCGCATTAATATTGCAAAACTGTCGCGTCACTTAAAGTGACTTAGCGCCATTTAGATACTTCTTATCACGAGCAGGGGGGCATTCGCGCCGGTAACTGTAAAATGGCCGCGCGGAATTTCGTAGCCAGTTCCTAACTACTTATTCATGAATTATTCTCATAAGTACGCTATAAAAACACATTTTATGATCCCTCAAAGCGAAACTTGAGGTATAAGAATACATCATGGTTCATAAATAGATTGTCTGATCAACAGTTTAAAACGTTAAACAGTAACACTGCGATGAAAAAAGATGTTATTATTATTTCCTAATTTATAGATATTTGTATCTCGATTTCTAAAAATAAAATACTATTAAAATTGAAATATTTATTAAGGTTTTTATGACAAGCGTGTTGATTCATTCATAAAAAAAATAAATTGGATCAAAGTAGAATTGATTTCTTGTTAATAAAAATCTAGATTTATTATAAAAAAGGCTTTAACTACATCTATGTGTATTTAATGTTAATTATATAAACAATATGGAAAAGAGAAAAGGTTTTTAGAGAAATTTGTTAAATGCAGCAAAAATATTGCGGCAGGTTTAATTGACACATTGATAATGTACCACACTTTAATGAAGAGTTGATCAGCGCTTAAACGTACGTATAAAAATTCGAATTACCTTGTATCCGGCGAGATCTTGAACTACACAGGAGAGAATGGCTTCCCTTCCCACCGGCGCGGTTACATTGGTTATTGGCTCCTTGAATTTAGGATCTAAAAGGGAAGATAAAATTGCATTGTTGTAAAGAAGTTTGTATAATCGACGCATCATGATAAAAGAATTTGTTTACTCTTAAAATAATCAAATGAAATAATATAAACGTTTGAAAATCCTTCAAACATGTCGGTACATTAATTATGTATATTAATTAATTACAAATATACACTGTTTCTATAAATAGTGTGTCGCTTATATAAATATCGATGATATTTTATTTGGATTTGCCTAATTTTCTATTTAAAACGAGTAAACTGACCTATTTATTTACTGTTTAAGTTAAAAATTCAAATTAAATAAATTATCTTACTATTGATTAACATCAAAGTTAAATATATTTGTTGCTGTCGTTGCTTTATTATAATTAAATTCTATTAGAAAAGATAATTTCATTATCTTACTTATTTGAAATACTTCTTATACACTCAGAAAACATTTAATTAAGTTAACTTTTAAGTGATGCTATTGTCACATTTGGCCTTATTTTTTTTTAAATATATTTATCTATGTTTGATTTAAAAATTTAAATTAAATAAATTCCCTCGCTTGTTGGATTAACATCAAAGTTAAATATATTTCATGCTTCATTAAACAGATTCAATTAAAAAGGATAATTTGGTTACATTACCTTTCTTGTTTGAGAAAAATACCTCTTATATTCAGGAAACATTCAATTAAATTAACTTTTAAATTACGCTATTTGTCACATTTGGCTTTATTTTACTTTAACGTTTTTCAATGTTTATTGTTATTATATACACGATTAAAACGTAAATATACATACAATTTGTACAAAACATTGTATCAATCGTGAAGACGCTAATATCGTATGGTAGACGCGCGGAAAAATTATATCCAGTGATATATATGGGGCAGCAAAAGGGCGTCGGGCAGAAAAATTGCCAGCAGCACAACGTGAAAGATAAATGCGCGTTTGGATTGCCCGTTACAGATTTATTTCCCAGCAATTTAATGCGATATTATTGGACGCACTCGATGTGGCGCGCAATGCGATCAGTTTGTGCGCGCGCCCCATCCGCCTATATCAATAAGGAGTGAATATCGTCGAGTTGCGAATCGTAATATGACTGTTGGAACGTGGAATAAGGAAGACAGATGTCGCGTTTGCGGAAACGAGACGAGCAATGGAGGCTGGGCGCAAGCCCAAGATGCAAGTTAGTCATAGACAATTTGGTAACTTTGGACGTTAGCTAGCCGACCTCCTGTCAAACGGACATTGACCACCTATTATTGATCATTTGTAATCGAACGTAAGCATATACGCGCGTAGAATACAATCCGCAACGTACAGTTTATGACAATGACCTACACAAATTTCAATTATAAGTCTTTGTGTGAACCGGACCACGTGTTATATCAATATAAGAATTTCCGCAGTGCAATAACGCACGAAATTGAATTCGATGGCAAATTGTATAAAGTACAAATTGATTTTTATTCGGATTGATAAGTTTTATTATATCATCGTTATTGAAGCGAAATAAATTGGTTAACTTGAATGTACGCGTGTAATCGCGGGGAAAAAAATTAAATTAAATTTGTCGGCGCCGGTGTATCTTTAACCAAATGTGAAATGTATACGTAACAGGAAAGAGGTAGGTGCGCACGGCGCGCAAAAAGAGCGATCAGCGTAAATGTATTCGATTAAAATTCGACAAAGTGTAACGGTATTTCGATACGTGTGTACACGTATGTCGCTCTTCCGGCAATAGAATGTAAATAAAATACAAGCTCCTGTGTGCCGTCACAAAAGTGTCATTCTGTTTCTCCGTTGACGATAACGCGTAAATGTCAGTCAGCATCGATCACCGGCCAAGGATATCCCCGGCCGCCGGTATCGCCGATACGAAATTATTCCGGCGACTGCATTACGATATTGTCCATCAAATCGCTTTGGTCAACGCGCAAACGGCACGGGCGAGCGCGCTCGTCGCGCTCGCGTGGTTCAACGAACGGCAAACGTACGCCACTGCCACGAGAGCGAGAGACCCATTAAAAGGTCAACATCCATCAAGGGCCAAAAATGCCCCACGGAGATTGTTTGCGAGGGCCGTGAAGCGAAACGGGGAAGCGCGAGCGGGGGGTGTAAAACCGGCGCGAACATAATCGTAGATGGCTCCGTAATGGGAGCATAAGGGAACTATAATTCCGATGGAGAGAGAGAGAGAGCTATAGAGAGAGAGAAAGAGAGAAAGAGAGAGAGAGAGAGAGAGAGAGAGAGAGAGAGAGTTTCTCGTTCATCGACGGCCCACGAGCCCGTGGTGTGGCTCTCACGGGAAATTCGGCCGACGCGGCGCTAGGAACCTTCGCTTCGGCGCGGGCATTGATGGATCGGACTTACCCGCAGAATGGCCGTCCCGGGGTCCGAAGTGTTCCGGCGAGAACTGCGAGGCGAGGGCGAACCCGGCGAGCGAATCCTTTTTTCTGGTGAACAAGAAAAGCGCGGCTCGACGGAACGGCTTCTGAATGACATACGACTCTCACCGTCCGTCCCGTACTCCTTATTCGCGAGAATGTGCGAGAGGATAGGCGCGCGGGTTCGACTTTCACCCGCATCAGGCCTCTTCATCCGCGTGATCAATTGGATGAAATTGCGCGGACCGAAAGAGAAGACCATAAGGTAAACGGCCCAGTTACAGGCACTGTCCTAGTTTCCGGCACCGACGGTACATTTATATTTGTAATAAATAAAGTTTTCGTCAAATATTAAAAAAATTACAAGCAAATTAAAGAGCGTTTTTTACTGTTGATTATTGCATAAACACTTTTTTTTTTAATGTTTCGTACTTAAATTACCGACAGTGAATGGGGCGACTCGCGCGTTTCAGTGGCTCCCGAAGGGCATTCCTAGGTGACACACCTTAGTGGTAGCGAACGTCAAACTGCTGATTTTTAGTATTATGTAAGTATTAAAACGTCATAATGGTTATATGAACATGTTCAGCACGAATCACATTATCGATTAGATAAGTAATAGTTTATCTGTATGTTAGTTTTTCCCTTAAATTCCCGATGCCAAGAAGTGCGTCACGTAATGAAGGTTATGTTTCACTTTTTGGCACAGAGTTTGTAATATGTTGCATCATCAATTTTGCTTTATTATTCTAGAAATTGAGGTAGATTTATTGATACTTGTAACTCGAAAATTTATGATAAAAAACATTTTTTATGAAAAAAATAATTCTAATGAATTTTTATGAAATTTGTTTGAAATTTATTAATTATTCAACACATTTTGACACTTTACGCTACAGATAAAGTTTGTTTTCTGTGTTTTATTTTCACCTGTCTTATTTTTTGTATTTTAATGTAATATATAAAAAATCTGTTGTAACAGAGTAAGCACAGATAGAGAAAAAAGTGATGGAGACTTTGGACTCTTCGAAGGTAGCTAATTTATCTCATATATCTTATATTATATGTAGTTTTTGCATAGAGGTTGACAAAATATAATACCTACAAGAGAGCTAATTAGTAATTAAACATTGATTATTACAGTTAAAATTATACGCAGGACAATTTAAGTAACTGTGACGTCTCGAAGTGCCGAAAATTGGGCCCGTTGGTGCCATAAAGTGCGGCAGAGCACTTCGATAGTGCCAAAAACGCCGGCAGTAACGAGCATTATAAAAATAATTATTTATTTATTAGAACTGAATGATTTAACTAAAAATATAGGTGAATCTTACTCAGAAAGCTTTAATGCACGTGTTAAAATAGTTTGTTTGGGGTTTAACAATATATCGCGTTCGTAAATAATAGAAAATCAGGGCCGCTGCTATAAAGGTGCCTATAACTGGGCCGTTTACCTTACAACGTTTTCTGAGCGTAGACGGAATACTATCGTGTTCTTATACTCCGGGAAACAACTCGCTGTTTAATCAAGAAGTTCTCGGCTAAGAGCGAAGTAACTAATAGCCGCGAACAGATAATGTAATCGATCGTCCCGGAGAAAACGGCGACAGTAAACGCGATTTATTCTCGCGTTTCAAGATTCGCGGTGTAATCGAAGTATGGAAAAACCTGCGGGGTTTCGCTTCATCATATTCAACTTCGTCGCGATTTCTATAAAATCGTGCACTCTATTTACGACGTTCATTGTATTTCCATCGAACGATAACGCAATTGCAACGACTTGGAGTAAACGCTACCACCGATGTAAACGTCACCAAAAGCATTATCCGCGATATTTTACCCCGATTAACTTTGGAGCTAACAAACAAAAAATGCGTTCCCCGACATCGACGATTCAGAAGTAACGGGGCTTGCATTTTTCGCGATCCTTACCCGCGCTATATACTTCCCGCATATTGTCGCCCGGCATGGCATTTTAAGTTATAGCCGGCGAAGCGTATGTAAGTAATCCAATAGTCGGGCATTTCGAAAAAAAAAAAGCGAGCAAGAAGAGCGGCGAGCACGCGAGAGTTAGGGCACGAGTGGATGGAGAGCGATAAAAAATATCACGAGCGTGTTCGCCGATGCACATCGTCACTAATGCACTTTATGGGACGAACGTCAAAATATCAACGCGTCCGGATTTCGAGCACGAGAACCGGCTGCATTGAAAAGAAAAAAAAATTTCGGTCGTTCCCGCGACACTCACGATTCGAAATAAGTTTTCATTTATATGATCTCATTCATATCTGTATACGACCGCGCTGGCACAATTCGGGAAAATAATATAAGCGCGTATATCATTGCGAGAGAAATATATTTTCGATACGCGCGGGTGGTATTATAGAAATGATATATGACGAACAATAAAACGACGTATAATTAATAAAAGCCAGAGACTAAAGATAGAAGGTAAAGGATTAAGGCTTCTCGTTATCAGCAAAGTGATGATTATGTAATTAATCTCCTAGCGGTATATCTTCGCCGTTGTATTAATAATTCTCTATCCGTAAATAAACCGCAACCTTGTCTATTGCGATCGTTCGTGAAAAGCCGGCATAGCCGGGAACCAGTGAGCCGCGTTGAAACACCACCGCAACGTGGCATTTCTCACCTCGGCCGACTACGCTTCCCTCGATTTTCGTCGCTTCGGCTTCCGAAGTGGAAGCGCGCTCGAAGCGAGGTCAAACGGAAGAATACACGAGAGACGAAGGATCGTGGTTCTCGGTTCTCCGTGGGCGAAAAGAATTTAGAACAACGGAAGTCTTCTAGACACTCCTCCGCATGATACCGAAGGATTATCGTCGCGGGGATGGGAAATCGCGCAGTTTCTAAGCATCTAAATCGTCGCGTGGTTACGACACACACGCGGAATGACGAGAATTCTCATCTGTAGAGTTCGACAACGCGCTTGCACGCCCCTATTTATAGATCTTCTCTGGCATTTATGGCAGTCGCTGGCAAATATGCGCGTCGCGAAATCCTCGAAGCGCGAGATGCTTTATGTGTACGCGCGTTTTTCTCTCCCCTTTTTCACTTTGTTTGTCGTACTTCGAATTCTTGAAAGCTCGCCTCTTTTGTGACTTGCCTCGCGTAGCCCTTCCTTCCCCCTCGCTCGACCTCCTCACCCAGGTCGACCTCCGCTCTCATTATCCGACCCGTCGCGACTTATTTGAGTTGATTCGTGCGCTATCCTGCCACTTCCTGCATTCCGCGTGCATGCCCCTTTGATTCTGGTTCGCTGTCCATTATTCGGAAATACCGGTAGCGCGTTGAGAATTATTTACTTTCATCTTTCTGCTCCTGTTTCGATCATTTACAAGGCTACATTTACCATTTCTTATAATTCTTACCGGATAATAAGCAATCGTTTATATACAATCTAGCGATTATATACTTGAGTATTATTGCGAATATAAATGTTACACGAGGTAAATAAATTTTTAAATCTTATTTATAGACGCGCCTCGGTTGAATAATATCGACGCCCGGAGCCTAATAAGAAATTTACTCGCTCCCTTTCTCATCGCGACGGCAAGCTCTCATTTCTTCATTCTCCGTCTTTATTCATAGGTAGAACATTCCCTTCCTTTTATGCATCGTCTAATTCAGCACTTGGACTTCGTTTTTCCCTCTCGTCGTTCTTCCCTTTCGCACCGCGCCACCACGTCTCTCATCGTTTCCCGTCCCCTTCTCATTTTCTCAAGACTCAGCGCGGCCTCCGCGCGTCTCTCTCGGTCCCGCTTCCTATACTCGTTCTCATTTTCATCCCTCTCTCGCGCTCGCAGAATTTCGCGGCTCCTCGTGAACCCACGTGGTATACAAGGCGTATAGCATAATAACGAGCCATGAACAGCGCAACGCGTCGGCCGCTTTATTTCACCATTTCTGGAGTCTGAAATATCTCGCTCCTCTGAAATCACTTCGCGCGGGCTAGCAGTAACTTCCCTTCCGCGCGCCCCGGCTCACCCTCTCTCTCGTTCTCTCTCTCTCTCTTTCTCCCTCGTTGCAAACGGCTTAATGTCTGCAACGGTAACTCATTCGAAACTCATTCCTTGCGAGAAATAGTTCGTGAGAATCTACGGGGAAACACGAGAATAGGATCCGTGTCCAATTTGTTGTAATAATAAACCGCGACGCCGACCACGAATTGATGCACCCCCGGTCCGCCACGGAGATAAACGATGCCTCGCGACAAAAGAGCTTTCAAGTTTCAGTCATCGTTAATGTTAAATGTTGAGCCACGAAGATCGTTGTGCACTCTCACTCTCCTATATCTATTCCGCTAGCATAACACGACTCGCGGGGGAGCTTCAGTGTATCAATTATTTGTATATGTATTTAGGTTTGACGTGAGAATAAATATAGAAAAGTATTTAATTCGCGCAGCGCGGAATAGCAAACGGTGACCGCGGGAAATCGTTTTATCCGCGAAGAAAGAGGTCACCGGCGGAACAATTAATTATTCCGGTGTCGTGTCGTACAACGGAGCGGTATGTTTGTACCGCGATATCACTTGTGTCACCGCGTTTCAGGTTTATTGCCACCTTGATGTGTTGGCAAAGAAGCAGCATGTGATACTTGTAACAGATTGCATTTCGTGTCGGGACACACTTTGTTATCTGGGTTTACACTTTCATGCACCAGGAACGACCTCACGTTTCCTACCTCGTGTCGGTCTATTTATTTTGGCCACTTGGGTTTTCAAGGTGCTGTCGACGTGTTCGTGACAGCGGGCTCTTTTCAAGTTCAGCAATCCGGCCTGCGAACTATTGTTGGATAATGTCAGCTGATATATGTAAGGTTGTCTGCGACGGCAGGCACACGTGGAAAATATTCCCAAAGTATGCGCACAATGCCGCCAGAGATATTTTTATATTATTTAAAACGCCGTTCAACACCCTCTTTCTCGACACACCGTGGAGATCGCGTAGTTTCACGTGATTTATACATCATAACCATTATCCGGGAGAGTTAACGCCGAATTTCATATAGCAAACTTATTGTTGCACGTTTATAATTTTTTAACGCGTATTTAGAGTGAAACTCTGTGTACTGTACTATGTTAAAAAAATATATGATTTGTTTTCCGCTAAATAAATTTATAAAGAGAGCTATGCGAATATTAATACGCTCTTGAATAATTTTATCACACTGCTTAATTTTATCACAATGCTTAATTTTATCTTTTTCCAGTGGAAATTAAATGTTAGATGTACATATCATAATATATTTTTAAGAGGCAAGCTATTTAAAATACCGCCAGGATGACTCACGGAGCATTCAGCATGCCTGATCTTGCACACTTATGCTTGTAATAGCAAATCTAATAAGCACACGCGATAAAGTTTATAAATACATTATTCGAGGCACAAAAACATCGCACTTTATATATTTTACATTTGATGAATAATGATGGCTCGTGTAAAAATTTAGGTCACCGATTCGCGCAAGTTTATAGAATAAATCGATCTTCGATATACTTTCTTTTTCAAAAGACTCCGCGGCAACGAGCGGATTCAAATTAAAGGCTCATTCATTTGATTTAAAATAATAAGTAAGTTATGAATGTGAAAGTTTTCAATCACTTCGGTACCGATGGATATTTGTCGTAGAATCACTCGCAAAATATAGACACTACTAGTTTATCATGCATTTGTTTGTTTTAAAAGTGGATCAATATTTTGAAGTAAACAATTTAAGCAATTAGCATTTTGTTACTCAATGTTATTATAGAATCTCAATCATATAAAATTGATGCAATTTTCCTAATAGATAATAAATATCGACTTGTGTGAAAGAAAACTAATACGTTACTACGTACATAAAATAAACTATCAAATAAATGTATTAAAGATTATTAGGTTACGTTACTTTGGAAAAGAGAAAGAGAGGGAAAGGGGAGAATTCTATTTTTTTTTATTTCTTTGTCTTTCCCTCCGCGGTCTTGAGAGATGAGGAATCTTAGTTCGCTCGCACGATTCAATTACTCACGGGTTCAAAAGCTGGCAAGGGAGCATGCCACCGAAAAAAGATTACCCACGAACAATAAAATTACCACATCGAGAGATCCATAACCCGGCCTCGGCGAGACCGATATTCCACTGTCGACGATTCGCATTTCTGAGAGAGAGAGAGAGAGAGAGAGAGAGAGAGAGAGAGAGAGAGAGAGAGAGAGAGAGAGAGAGAGAGAGAGAGAGAGAGAGAGAGAGAGAGAGAGAGAGAGACCCCTCTCGCAATTCCCGGCCTAAGATGATTTACATTCCGTCTACCCGATTGTACTCGTCAGGGAATACCGTAACTCTCTCTCTCTCTCTAAAGAAGGGAAGTGCGCGATTTCTGACGCATCTCCCCCCCCCTCTTCTCTATTTCTCTCTTTCATCACTTCTCTCTCCTCTTTCCTCTCTTCTCTTCCCTTGTAAGGTTGCCGGTGAAATCTCGCGGAAATGTGCATCGCATACGCGTTCACGACATGTATACAGGCGCGCTTACGCGGAGCATTCAAGATACTACGTGCTATAAGTTATCCACCGAGCGAACATTTGTACAATACGTTATATTTTCTATTCCCTGGCGTCCTCCCGCTCGCTACCTGCCACCCCCTCTCCCCCTCCACCGTCCTAGGGTTCATTCAATGCGCACGTATTTCGCTCGAGCGATTTTCATATCGAGGGAAATCGAGCTTCCCCGTGAATTCTTTTCCGTCTCTCCCGTATAGTTCGCTTCCCGGGGAAATTATAAGTTCATAATGACCCTTGCCCGCACCTGGCTTACACGGTACAATAAATGTAAATAGTACAGTCATTTGGTAGTTTTGCCTGGAAAGTTTTCCGGGAGTTTTGAAAATTGGTAGATTTATATATTTCGATGTGCTCTTTCCGAATTTCAACTTTGCCACCTCGTATCTTTGCCGCTCGCGCCGCCATATTGGAAAAATGGCGCCTAAAAGCAGTTTTTTGACAATATCTCCTTCCCGACTCATTCCACGATAAAAACGTTTATATACAAAATAAAACTAGAGAAAATTTCCTACAATTTATGTAATAACCATTTTTTTCGTAAAATTAATAGTTTTGGCGTACGAGCGCCGCAAAATGTAGTTCAACACGCGTTTTGGCCTAAAAACTCATTTCCACACCACCTTGAGGTAGAGTAAGCGGCGCGTTTTTTTTTACCGTGGTATCCCCAATAAGCTTAGTCCACATGCAATTCACTATTCTAAAATTTAGCGCATTCTTCTTCGCTTCGCTGTTCTTGATGGATATTGTTTGTCAAATGTTAAACAAGAACGAAATGATGCTCGCGAGCATTGTGAGCGATAAGTGGAACGCAGCCCAGATGTTGCGAGTTCAACATCTCATCTTATTTCTTGCAAATGCAAAAAAAGATGTCAGAAAGCCTGTGGATGCAGAAAGGCTGGGTTAAAGTGCTCCGTTATATGCACGAATTGTAGTGGTACCTGTGATAACTCGCAAGTTCCATCACAAGATAGCGACGAAGAGGAAGAAACGGAGACTATTTTCGAGCAAACGTATGACGAAATCGAGAACGAAGAGAATTGCGATGAAACTGATAATCCCATCGCGGATGATGTGGAAGAAATTTCGATCAGTACTAATGACGAACTCGCACCTGGTCCATCAAGAACAGCGAAGCGAAGAAGAATGCGCTAAATTTTAAAATAGTAAATTACATGTGGACTAGGCCTACTGGGGATACCACGGTAAAAAAAACGCGCCGCTTACTCTACCTCAAGGTGGTGTGGAAATGAGTTTTTAGGCCAAAACGCGTGTTGAACTACATTTTGCGGCGCTCGTACGCCAAAACTATTAATTTTACGAAAAAAATGGTTATTACATAAATTGTAGGAAATTTTCTCTAGTTTTATTTTGTATATAAATGTTTTTATCGTGGGATGAGTCGGAAAGGAGATATTGTCAAAAAACTGCTTTTAGGCGCCATTTTTCCAATATGGCGGCGCGAGCGGCAAAGATACGAGGTGGCAAAGTTGAAATTCGGAAAGAGCACATCAAAATATATAAATCTACCAATTTTCAAAACTCCCGGAAAACTTTCCAGGTAACCGCTTCTTTTGCGACCAAATGACTGTACTATAATGCGAGATATAAAAGAGAGAATGTGCAGCTCCGCGGTTTTGCGGCCCGCAGATATTTCCTTACAGTTAATTCTCAACGAGAGAAACGATTCGCGTTCGCCTTTTCACCTTGTTACACGGATAATCCCCCGAGACAAAATGGAATGGAGCACTTTATGACGTGACAATATTTGAGTCGCCGTAAAGAAAAAAGATAATTACATATCGTTTATCGTATACCTTCGGAAGAGGATGTGGCTACCTTTTTGAGATTATTGAATGTACCCCCGTAACTACTATTATATGTAATGAAATTTTCCCCTGAGAAATTACTTTTGCATAGAGATTACTTTTTTGAATTAAAAACGAATCGATATAACGATTTGTATCAAATTTGGGATGTCAATCAACATTACGTCCGACGTAAATAACGGAAACGGTGGGGAGAGGCAGACATTAATTAAAACTCGAAATATCTTGGAACTTTTAATGAACCTCGGGATATCTATGGCGCGAATGATTAATCCGTTATATTTCTGCGGTATGCTTCTCTGATCGCGTATCTCGAATAAATATATTTCAGATTTTATTACGGAATTTTGTTATTTGATAACGCGTAATTTAAATATTAATTAAAATAATGCATATCGCATTACTTGAAAACCGCGCAGATTGCAAATTACGATATCGTCCCGTATCGCGTCGTATCAATTCGAAATAAAATTCGAAGTGTAGCGGGATTGAATACCGAATACTGAAAATTCGCGTGTTATTTTAATTTCGCATAATTCCATAAACGCTAAATCAAAGCCACATCACGTTAAAGAGCTTTCCGGTGGAAACAGTCAATAATACTTTGCAATGAAATTCGAGGGAAATCCCCCCTCGTTGTATACTAATGGCAAGCATTACGTTCGTTCGTTATCGACAAAATCGGAAATTCTATCAGCGTCGCTGTATTTCGCGGCAAGATCAATTGAAATTTTAACGCAGATACGCGCCGCTCTTTGACTCTGAGTAACAAGATCGAATTAGCCGGGCCTCCTCATCCGCCGTGCGTCGACACGCGTTGGCAAACGTTTCGTTTCGATGCTTCGCCCCGGCTGTACCCGGCACCCAGAAGTTCGGCCCTCTGACATCCACCTTTTCCCTTCCCCCGTCCGCCTCCCATGCAGCCGTTTTCACCGACGAAATTCCTCTTAATTGCATACGGTAATTATTGTTTGCGCGCTAAATACGTCGACACGCACAGCTGGAGTCGTCTCTAGAATTACGCTACAAAGTTTGTCATAAAGCGCTATAAACGCCAAGCTAATTCTAAAATAAATATAACTGCGCGACGCAGTAAAGATGCATAAATGATAAGAGAACGCGGAGTGAGAAAGAGATAAAAAGACATTTATATTGAATCTCTCGTTTACGGCGAAAAGCTCGACTGTTTGATAAAGTGGCATTAATCCTAAGCAAAAATAAATAATTTGCACGTTTAATAGATTAAATTGGAATCAATTATCTCCTTAGCTTATTACAACTACGCTAAGGAGATAATACTCGAGAAATGCAATCATCTCGGCGTGATACATACATATGTCGTATCCTCGATACCTCCTGCCACACACACACACACACACACACACACACACACACACACACACACACACACACACACACACACACACACACACACACACACACACACACACACACACACACACACACACATACACACACACACACACACACACACACACACACACACACACACACACACACACACACACACACACACACACACACACACACACACACACACACACACACACACACACACACACACACACACACACACACACACAATTTCGAGTTTCATCCCGCTAGGAATAAAGCAGCACTTAATTGCATACAATAATTATTGTTTACGCGGCAAATACATCTGCGTGCACAGTCTGCCGGTGGAATTCTCTGTCTAGAATCCGCGTGATAATCTCTGCCTTGTAAAAGACGTTGATCTCTCTCTTCGCCTCAGAAAGAGAAAACAACGGACAAAACACGATGACGCAGAATCGTGATTACAGCTGCAATACTTATTGCCGCATAGGTAACATAGTGCTCTCTACTACTTTAACACTAAAACTACCAAGGTGATCAAAATAACTTATTTGACATACTTTTAAATTATTCATTTTCAAAACATTACAATTTCTGAAATTTTCTCTGATTTTTATTGAAACACACAGATAATTAATTTTACAAATTTGTTTTCCCTTCTTTTTATTTTGATTCTTTCAGTAGAAATAAGTTTAATCTTCAATTGTTATATAGTGTTAACGAACGCGCAGGATTGATCTATGCGAAACACTTATTCGAAGTTATCGTCGCTCTTATCAAAAATATTTTTGCAATATATGTATAATGAGCGCTTGTACGCACGCAACGCGCGGCACAGCCGACAGTTTAATGCACGGCGCGACTAATTGTTCGTAATTAACGCTCATGGATATGTCGTTAACGGCCCCTCGACGGGGCCACGTGACGAGGACATCGTGAGAAATAGGATCCATAAAACGTGAGGAAACCCGAGGAAAAAAAGTGTAATATAAATCGCAATCGCAACGACCATACATATTCGCGATACATACCCGCGGCACGTGAAGTAATAAAACGTGCGCGCGCCCTCGCCGGGCCCCAGCACAAGACTTCTCCCTTACCGTTCTCCATTCGAGCGGTCAGTCCGTCGATGGCGTGGAGCCGACGGTATCCGTTCCGCCGGCGTCATTAAGCCCGAGAAGTACAATGGCCGGCTGGTAAGATTTAACCGCGGCGAGAAAAGATTACGGGCGTCGCGCCCAAGGGGGAGGGGAGGGGCAACATGCCCGCGACTTTGTTAACGTCCATGCCCATTACGACCCGGGCATTTGTTCTCTCTTTGTTCCGATCTCTCGTAACTCGCTCATGCCCATGGGAGGAAAAGGGGAGCGACCCCGTTCAATGGATAATGGATACAAGCGCACCATGTACGAAGTAACGAATGTAAGTAGAGCTATACGCTGTGCTCTCGGTATTGCTTTAAAAACACCCATCGCCTCGTGATGTCTCGAAAGAGAAGCCTCGAGAAGAGGCCCAATCCAGTTTCTTGCGTTTGGGAGTCTCAGTTGTCCATCGAAAGACAACATCTTAGCACGCGCTCTTCCGCTCTTCACGTCTCATTTTTAAACGGTATACGAACAGTGCGTATAATTTCTGTAAACAAATGGCACTATCTTATCTAAACGTCATTGTGGCCACCGTTGCGCATCGCGGGTTTTACAGACGACGCTGTTTGTATCGTTAACATTTGATGACGCTGATGTTGGTATACTGTCGGCGCTGCTGCGTTGGTCTTCGTGACGAGTGGTCTTGGCCACTTTGCGGGAACCGACGGTAGTGGAGAGTTGACGGAGGAAGAGTCGGCAGCGAAGAGGACGAAAGAGGAGAGAAAGAGCGGGCGAAGAGGGCTGACGAACAGAGGAATTGGAGCAAAGTTGAAGTAACTCGCCTTCGAAGAACTGACTAAGTTACTGCCGATGGAAGAGGGTTATTAGAGGGTTATACGACGGTTTTATCTCGTCGCTATTTTTGTGACTGCAAAAGTTAAGACACAGGTATATATGTGTCACAGACCAAGGTATATGTGTTGGCGGAACGGAATGTCGAGATACAATCAAAAATGTTTCTCAAATGCGATTTTATATTCCTGGAAATGTAAAATTATCACAAGCACAGAATTTTTTTGTGATTTGAAGTTCCTATTTTGGTTGATGATTAAGAAGATACCGAAATACCTCAATTTAATTGAACGAGTGACCATAATTAAAAGAAAAACATTTGTTTGGTAGCGGATTCAAGTTTTCATTCAATTTCTCCTTTCAACCGCTGAGCTCAAATGAATAAAATATAAAATTATGTGACTATTTTGCAGCTACGGTCTGAACATGACACACAAAAACTCAAAAGCTTAAAGAATTTATTCAAGCAAGCATTTATTACAAGAGTTAACTTAAGAAAGCATTTATTATTAAGTACTTTCTTTAACAATAAATGCTTTCTTTCAGCAGCAGCGTCGCAAATAACTTCGTTATGTAATGCTTATCGTTGTACTTGTTTATCACGCACGGAAATGGGCAAGAAATGTCAGGTGAGACAAGCAACAAGTCGTAAAAAATTTACTCTAAGAATCGGATGTTTTTCCACTAGCGTCCTACATAGGAAACCGTTACAGTGAAATTGTTCAGCTCTCGGTGCTTTTAAAAGGCTGCGGTAATGGAACTTACAGTGAGCGCCACAGTTTAGACAAGCGCTACGTTTGGGCTGTGAAGAGATGCCCCTTTGAAAAACTCGGGGATTCGTTTCGTCCCCCACATAAAATATCTCTTTTATACGAAATCCACGGCAAACACGGAAAACGCCGTTTGAACGGGCCGAAATTGCACGGTCGAACAATAAACGATAAAAATGAATCCGCAAAACTTTCCTCCTGTACGTTTTTTCGACTCGACTAGAATTGTACTAGAATTGTGAGAAAACGCAGTGCTTTTAAAAACAGAAATTTCCACGAATAAATATTTAAATGTCACGCCCCGATATTGTAGCTGAATGAACAGATCCTTTACCGAGAAGACCTTGGTAAAAAATTAACGAGCACAATTAATAAACAAGCGCGCACGATCCATATCTAACGATAACATTCTTTAATTTAAGTGACATTACGTCGCGGAAGAGAAACCCAGTAATAGTTGCAGCTATTTAAGCGTAATAAACCTAGGAAGATTAACCGGGTGCATGATGAAACGGCGCCGGAGCGAAATCTCTTGGCGAACAGCGCGCAACAGCGTTGTCGGCGTCGTCGTCGCAGCCGGGGGTGCATTTCACGTATGAATCGCGGGAGCGCGTCGCATCTTAAGAGGGATTTATTAAAAGTGCCCCTCAAAAGCGCACTTGCGTCCGACCGAGGAGCGTAATCAAAGCTCGGGGAGAACATTTTGCTTCCCCCGTCGGCGGCAGAGGTAAAGTGAGTCGACGACGCGCATACCCGCGCACGTAATATCGGTAAGACATATTCTATCGTATTTCCAGATTCGCAGTCAACCGTGAAATAACATCGTCAGACGCCGCGCCGGTTAAAAGGTGGCCGCATAGAGAGCGTCGAGCGACCGTATTCGGTATATCCGAAGCCGAGCTTATATCCATTAAGTCGACGGTTGTACGATAGCTTTATTGTCCGTTGGATAATCGTAAAGATGTAATGGCCGCGGCACGCGATATACACACGCCCTCCCCCCCCCCCGCGAGCCCGCGAAACCGGTTTTACGACCCACGAAGATGCATAACGCAAAAGTCGGGCCGTAGATCGTGTATGAGGCCGGCCGCGCGATGCTATAAGGGCGGTAGTAACCAATCATGTGATATCCGGCCGCATCCGCGGCCAACTATTGGCCGTTGTAACTTCGGTCGCAAATGTTTATTGAATTACTCCGGGGGAGTTAGCGCTAATTCGAAGGATATTACGAGATAAATCCTATCTGCATGTTAATAAATTGACAATATTGCAAATATCATGTATTACTATGCATTAACGTTTAGATATTGCATTTATGTAAAATACTGATATATTATGCCGCCAAAATATATTTGTATTATACATATTGCGTTGCCGCTGCTATTAATTAATACGCCGATGATATTGTTGAAGTATTATTGGGAAAATTTTGCAAAATAATAGAGAGACAGCAAGAATTAATAGAAATCGAGGAAACGAGGGGCATAATATAATATTATAAGAAAGCGGAATGAGAATTGCCTCAATCAGCCTGAATGGCTCGAGTAGCTTACAACGATCGATCCTTACCCAAACCTTGTTACCTACGTAATGCAATAGCCCTTAAGGGGTAGCGCGGACATATACTATAAGTATAACAAAGATAAGCATATTAGGGGTGGGATAGCTGAGGAAAGTTGAAACCCGTAACGCCGAAAGAAAATAACGTGCACGAGTAAACCATATAAGCTCGAAATAGAGAGGCCGGCGACACACCGCGGAATCCATACAATACGTCAGATATATATCTCTTTTAGCGCTACCCAGAATATATTTGCATGAGAAAACGGTAGAGGAAACCGTGACAGATGTAATAATTGCGTTGCCAATCTTAGCTCGTCCAGCTGCGGCTGAACGAGCGCGTTTTAATTCCGCACACTCGATATCGATTAATCGATCGCGAGGAAAATGTATAATAGGTAACATAATATCGCGCGTAGATTTGTACGGACGTTTCAACGAACGTAAAATTAATGGAACGGAAATACAATACGTCTACGTTAATATATATATATATATATATATATATATATATATATATATATAGCGCGCTTTCCAACTTTCCGTTTTATGATGTGACTTTCGTTCTACCGAACTACTATAGAGACGTGAGGTAGACGTGAAATCTTTAGACTTGAATATACCGTGTAACTGGAATAGTCATTAAAATATTATACATGTATGAAGGGAAAAACGATCGATGTCCATCCGGAGTAATTTCGAGAAAAACGCAATTTTAAGTTTCAAGACATCTCAGATATCTTAGGAAGCTGTTGAAAAAAGTACTTGGCAGTGAGTATCGGAATATATAGTGTTTATTTAGTGTTTAAATTGTTGGATTCTGATAGTTCTTCCCCACAAGCGCGTAGACTATGATATAGTTTTCTTCCAGCACGGTACATCTTTCGGCTTTATTTCGAATGAATTGTAACTGCTCTTAATCAAAATAGATAAGAATTATGAAAGTTCTTTGAAATTGCCACAAAGCAACATGATCACATCAATTTCCACAAAAAGTTAAAAAAAATGTACATATATTATATATAATTTACCTTTGTGTGTACTGCATAATTTATATTTCATAAAATTATCTCTAAATGTATAGGTATCCATGATTACGGTTGTTCTATGATTTACTGTTAATGAATTGTTTATTAAACACCGTACATTAGCGGGCCGTTATTGACGTCAATGATTGTGGACAGTCACAAGTTGTTAAGAATAACCCTGACGGAAAGGCCAGAAACGAAGAAGATTATCTTGCGGTTGCGATTACTTTGGCTTCACCTTCCGACGTATCACATTCATCGGCTTGATGTTATCGATCTGAGCCATATGTATACCGTCAAACTGTACGCTCGATTGGTAGAGTAGTTGTTATTACAAATCACATATATAGACTATATCGTTAAATATTTAATTTCAATTAATATTTAATGTAAAAAAAATAATTAATTAAAAAAAAATATACATATACTATTATCAAATCTAATATTATCATGTAATTTATTCATATTACATCTATATACATCCATCACGTAAACGTTGTTATCACAATATTAAATAAATTACGATTTACGATTGCATCGATTACGGCTCTCGAAATATGCATTCGACGATAAAAAGTTAAAAGTGCGCCACGTATAGAGTGCAAACGTTGCGTTGTATCGTTCCGTGTTTCCATAATCAGATGAAAATCGAAATCCCGCCGGAAGCGATCGATCCCGGCGCGTTCCCGACCGGCGCCGCGCCGGCAGATCGGCAAACACAAAGCGGCTGCGGGTGCAGAAAACGCGGAAGAGCGACGGAAAACGGTTAATGCCGCGCCTGCACTTGTCCGTCGGTTTAATTAAACGCACTTCTTTCACGAGTATTTTTGCTCTCTCGTTCTCCTCGTCTTCCCGGCCTTTCGGCTCGTCTTTTCGCCTCTTCATCGCGCGTTATCCTTCCACTCTTATCTCGCCCGCGTAAGGCACTTTTCCACCCGTATAGCCGACTAGCTTCTTCACTGACTGCGGATTTATTCCCGCGCCAGACATAATACTCGCGTAAAACATTTAACGAGTGATAGTATTTGAATAATAGTATTGACGTCGTCCTTCGTGTATGTACAATTAACATTATTCGTCCTTTCGATCGCGAGAGAGACGGAGTTGTCTATATTTCAAAATATTATTTTAAAAGTTTTATGGAACTCTAATTACTCTTGCCAAAATTATCGACATTATACGGCAGCGTAAGAAGCTCTTGCGAAGGGCATGCACGAATATTCGCAAACGACCGTCGGAATGAAGTGATCGTGCAATTATGGTGTAAAATTTCATACGTGCCAAAGTATGTTACTTTTTCCAAATTATGTGATTTTTCTCATTTGACTCCGTTTTGATCGGCTGATCATGCGAGTCGTCGAGAAAGGTTACAAGTGAGGTTACATCTCCTTTTCGATTGAATTTTGACAATTACTGAGAAAGGGTTTCAAAACGCATGACAGGGGTGTCAATTACTATCCAATTCGGCTAAGAAAGACGAGCCTCATAACCTGCAACTACAGTGATTAGCCAGCGGCTTGCCAAGTCTTCCCAACCTTACCTCGACCAAAAAATGTCTGCTCGATTACCGCATTTTCACTAAAATAAACTAAAAAATTAGCAGCGAAATCTCCGGTAAACTATATATTTTATGGTTGCATCGGATTCTTCGAAATCTAATGTACAAAAAGCAATGTTTTTTCTCACTTCATCTAATCAAAAAATGCGAAAAATATGTGATTGATACCGTGATAGAGCCTTCTTTTTCTGGCCGTCTGTATGAAGTAATGCAAAATTTGTGTTAAAGAACTAGGTCAAGCTCGATGACGAATGTAACCTCCTTCGAACGAGATATCTATCGATATTAAGAGAATTACCGAAAAGTGAAGACGATTAAAGTTCTAGTCACTTTTCGACGTGAAGTTAATGCACTTATAGAATAAAAATACTTCGTCATCTTATAGACAGAAGTTTAATTGCGGCAGGTAAGGAAGCGCGATATGCATAAAAAAAGAGACTATATAGCGAGACCAATTTATCAGGAAGGAAGTAACTTGCCGTTTCAAAATTAGTTATAAATTATTAAAATATTAGGCTCGTTTTATGCAAAGCAATATGAGAGGATAATGGATCAACCATACGAGATAAATACAAGATATTACATTAATAAAAAACTTTATTCATAATTATAATCGACATCAAGTAGACGTTTCGACTTCACTGCTAAATTAAATAACTAAAATTTAGTTATTGATTATTAAAATATTAGGCTCGTTTTATGCAAAGCAATATGAGAGAATAATGGACCAATGATACGAGCTAAATACAAGATATTACATTAATAAAAAAAAAAACTTTATTCATATAATTATATTCGATATCAAGTAGACGTTTCGACTTCACTGCTAAATTAAATAACCAAAGTTTACTTATTAATTACAATATTTCGTTTGTTGACGATATTTCACGAGGCAGCAGCATATAGCCGCACAATAAGCAACAACGCAAAACGATTGAACAATTTGATCGAGCTGTTTCTCGCTTCATCACGATGCGATGAGAAAAAATGCGAGACACCGGCGGCAGTAAGTCGAGAAATAGGTACACGAGTGGCTGAAAAGGGGAGGATTTCTAAGGGCTTGATTATTACGAAGTTGTACGCCGGCACTCTCCGCAGCGGCGTAAGTGGTATATACAGACTGAGGGTTCTCATTTACCGCAGAATCGTGATAACAACTCTGCCTCTGGTCCTTCCCCGTTCGTTTCAGCCGTCTCACTATGCGACAACTGGAGATTCGATGCGCCGATGACTTTGCCCGCGATCTGACAGCTCTCCACGTCGTCTGGCTTCGCGTCGCCACCCTCGACCGTCAATTTTGTCAACCGCCAGCTTTCACAATGCACCATCGTGAAATTATTCGGTCGGAAGAAACGTGTCGTGAGTCTCGCGAGGATCGTCTCGTGGCGCGTAATCGAGGTAAAAATTCGACGGTTTTCGTGTAAGATAAAATGTTACTGGCGAGAGACGCGAACGCGACTCATCGCGGTACACGTTAGCCGCACGCAATTCCGGATTATTATAATGTGGAATGTCGAGAAACGATATTCTGGGAAAAAAAAATATTAGAAACAGTTTAAATCGCGAAAGTTCCCGCTTTATCGAGGACAAAGAGCAAATAGATTCTTGCATATTAGCTATTTTCTTTAAATCGGACTCTGTGAGCAGAGCTAGGTAGAGTGTATTGCGTAAGATGTATCATACAGAACATTTCTGGCTGTAGCAAGCTTTTTGATTCCAACCAAATATTTTAATTTATAATCTAACCATCTACAGAGAGGGAACATTTCCTTTCTGCCGTCCAATCTCTATTCATACCTTGCATTATTCCCATTCCGAGTTCGACAAAGCCGAGTAGTTTGCGAATTGCCAGGTTACATTTAATTAAAGATTGCTCCATCGAATTCCGAAATTCTGAGCGAAGACGGACAGAGACAACGCATTTTATTTCATTTCTTAATTTATTTAGAGAAAGAGTCACGATATATAAGAGAAAAGTGCAATACTATATGCGGCACTCAAAATACATAAAGAATAGCACATGCTCCATTCTTCATCCAAATTTGAAAAAATTTATTTTTTGCAATATTTTATCGGGATTTGTGCGTGAGAAAAAAGGTCGGCAACTTTATAACAAAAAAGTCTCTTGTTTCAAAATGTTTGAGAAAATTAAAATTAAAAGAATCATGATCACGCTCTTTCAAGACGATAATATCTCGACCACCGCAATGTCAATTATCTTGGAAGACGGAAAACGTGTGGTGGGAAGCGATGTGAAAATGAAGCAAACCAATGGCGCAATCATGAGATCTGGGCGTCAATGGGACGTATTGAAGATGCACCGAGCGTCTGCAAAGCGGCAGATGAAACGTGAATAGAGGATGTAAGCAGATAGAACCGATCATGTAATACATTCCAATCGTATGGCTCCTGGTGCCCGAAATTATTTCATCTCCCTATGAACGAAATTAGGAATATATATTCCATTCTAGGAATATACTGATCGAGAAATGTCACTATCGGTAGCATATTACAACAAATAATTAATTAAAATATTATATGTATAATATTACACGACAATTATATACGATGATAAAATATGATAAAATGTGAGACATCTATTTACAATAACTGGACGATATTTTCCGTGTAACGTAAAATATTTCTTTTTTTGTTTTCCGCAATTGTATAAATAGATGTTTTTTGCGTTATATCCCGCTGCTTGCACGCCTGCGGAAATTAAGTTCGATTCCACCGTGTGGAATCAACTATCCGCAGTTTTGTTTATATCGAACTGCCCCAAATATTTACAAACTACGCACGACGCGTATGACCGAAATTTTATTCGCATGCCCGCACTGTTTACAAGAGAGCGTGGGTTGTAAAAACAATTTATGCGGAATAATAACAACGACCCACAACTAATCGACAAACAAATATAACCGCTCGTACCAGCGTTACAATTAAATATTTCAAAGGCACGGTCATCGCGATCTCGTCAACGACATTGACGCTAAATACAAGACGTTTCTAACATGACCGACGAGGCGCATCAGGATTTAACCGTGGCGCATTTCATGTTTACGGATGGGGAACATCGTTCGCAATTAAAATGTCTTTCGTCTTGCGAAATTTCGGCTCGCTGGAGCACGTCGTAAATGCGTTCGAAGGAAACAATATCGACGAGCGGCTCGATCAACGAAGCGCGACAAGGAGGGACGTATTGTTAAACTTTAATTAGAACCAATTTCAAGCGTCACTCAAAGGTGAACGATCTTACCGTGAAAAAGTAATAAACGCTAAAAAGAAGATCGTAGCTAATTAGTGCCTGGTTTGTCGTCAAATTATACACGGCTGTCTTGTGAGAACAACCGAGGGAGAAGCAACTTCTTAGTACAAATCGAGTCGACTGTGCAAAGGGATCTTGTATAGAAATGTATGTACTATATAGATTACAATTAATAAAACGAGTTTTTCCATGGCTTTTCTCAAGAGCACATATAGGTATCTGTATAGTTTAGTGACAGATATAATCTCTCAATCAATCTTCCACGATTTTTTCACGGACTGTTCTCGATTCTCATCGTATATACGCGGACGACTCGATATCTCGATCTGACCGTTGCGTTTTATCCGCAGCGTGATACATTGATGCATGCGATTGTGTTTGCCGCGCCGAGCCGAGCCGAGCCGGGCCGAGCGGTTCAAATCGGCCGGACAAAGTCTTGTGTAACGAACTGAGCAACGCCGACACAAATAATGGAGGTTTTGTTTGACGAACGGGGTAATTCGTTTATCTCCTTTTTTCAGCAATCCGTCAGGTAGACCGTGCTACCGAAGCCGGGGAGGGAGAGAGGGGCGGAAGGCCCCATCTCGAATCAAGCGGGATTACGCGCATTCGTTTCAGCTGATCGTAAACAGTTATGTGTTAACACAACGCGTGTCCATCGTTGTGCACGCGTACGTTTGCGGAAGCGCGGACCTGTTTGATTGTACAACCAACGACAGCAATTTGCAATCGCGACGAGACTTTATCGCGACGTCGGTCAGTTTTAACCATATGATTCTGACCTCGGCGTACATACACATAATTTTTTTTCTATGTCATCGCGACTCATCGATATGGCGTTTCTTGTTCATCGTTCACGCTCCTGATTACTCGGCAAATTAAGTTACCCGGTAAGTAATTTACGAAAACGCAGCTGCACCATTTAGTTGTCATTGATTATTGTGAGAGAAGCAATCGTCAAGACTTGTCGACAATATATAACGTAGAGATATCGATCGCAAATAAAGAACGTATGTTGTCGCGTCGTTTCTCCATTAACGCGATACGAATAAACTATCATTCGATCCGAATGATAAGATTATAATCGGCCGTGCTCTGTCTCATTGAACCCCGCGATGACAAACAAACGCTCAGCTAATCCCGTTGTTTCAGCTACAACGTTCAATGCCTATATGATTATCTGTCGTTAGTCATATCATTCGATCAACGCGCGACGTTCCCGATGATCGAATTCATCGGCATAATTGAACGGCCGCGCGCGCGGCCGAACCGTTCGTTCGGTCGCGGTCGAATCGCCGCGTACCGGCCGTCAGGACTGGAAAACAGAAGGGACAATCCCGGTCGCGGTGTCAACCGCGCGAACGTCGGATGTAACGCAATAACTGGCTACAAATCCACCCTTTCGATTTCCTGGCCTAATAGCCCGCTCGCGGATGCATATACCCGCTGCACTATTCTCGACACTCCGCAGAGTGTCGTTTCGCCGGCGTGATTAACACGCGGCTTATTGGCCCGATCGCGACAGGGTTGTTCGTTCCGACCGGATGAATCGCCGGTCACGAGACCGAATCAGTCTCGTGAATCTATACTCGACAATCGACGTACGCGCAAAACACGTGGAAGAGTCGCGCGAAAGTTGTGCCCCGCCGATTAAACTGAGTTTTTATTTGAAACGAATTTTCGATTCTTTACTCTCTAAAAGTCGAAGAGTGAAATATCACACAAAACGAGTGAAATGCAAGTGTAACGAAAAGTAAAAACTGAGTATGTGCCATGCACTTCGAATAATTTGCCACTCTAAGAATAAAGAGTAAAATTGCGCTCTATAAGTTGGAGTGAAATCGCATTCCATTTAATTGAAAGGGCACTCTTTTCGAGTGCAGTAGAAGTAGATCAATGTTCATTAGAAGTGAACTATGTCACTTTACAATTTTGAGTGGAAAATTTCACTCTATTAGAGTCATTTATCAGTCAATAATCTTTAATGAATCGTGATTCACTATATAGCTTTAGAGTGAAATCGTATATCACTCCTATGGTAGAGCAACCGCTCTAAAAATTTCAGTAAAAAATTCACTCTTACCTTATGTGCCCGCATTTATTCAAATTAGAGTGACAACCCTCTCTTTTGGAGTGACTATCGCAATCACTCTAATATATCAGTGGCGAAACGACTCTATGATACTTAAAGCCGAGTATCGATTGCTCTAAATGATCCGGGAAAGAGTATAACTATCGCGTTCGTTCGCCTTCGGTAAGCTGCAGAGATATTTTGCTCGAAACGTTTCGGGGAGATCGAAAGACACGCGAGTAACGTCTGGCAGCTTGGCAATCAGATTAACCGTCAGCTCGACGTTCGTCAAACATTTCTGCATGCCGGTGCATGCAAGTAAAGAAGTTCACGCTCGCAGTTCCGCGATAGTCGGGATAACGGGACCGCCGGTCCCCGTGTGTGCGGACCGTGGAGTACGGCTGTAATATACGGCATATCGCGCATCGCCTCATTTGTCGTTTTCGGCATTTGCTGACTGGCACTCGGTGCCGAGATTGGCCGCCGCGCCGCGCGGAATCACCCCCGATTTCCACTCTGAATTATAGCAAGTACGATTTACAAGCATCGACTGGAAACGAGCGCAAAAATGAAATGGTAGTCGCGGCGGCCGGCCGTTGGACATGGATCACAGGGCACGAAAATTGCGAACGACGCGGCATAAAACGTGCGTTCCCGCTGATATGGCTCTGCGCCCAAATGCGTAACGTATGATTTCCATTTGTAGACGTCCGCGCACCTATATAGGCGCTGCTGTGTGTGCGTGAATTTCCAATAATTCCCAATTTAAGGATTCCGATATATAAAAGTCGATACGCAAAAAAAACGCGGTATTATTTTTGCGCTTGATCTAAATTTGTGATTTAGATCAACCGCAAAAATCGGGACATCATACCGCGTGTATCGATCTGTCTAAAGAACTTGCGGTTGCAGTGGCATGATATTTCAGTATATCATGATATTCTGATACTTATATATAGGTCGTTCTAAATTAGCGAACCAGCATACCGCGGAAATAAACGATGAACAAATATGAAATAGATTTTGACGTCACCAGAAATATCCGCGCAGAGTGACATAATAATGCTAAGAAGTTAAAAGTGCGCGCACGTTTATCGAATTACGATGTATCGATCTGATCAATTACGATCTGACATCAAAATCAATCACACAACACAGCAAAAACGAACTAGGAAAATATACTCGTTTTAAAAACGTGCATTTTTACGAAAAAGTATAGTTTAATAGAATAGAACAGACCGTGGATTTTTCATCCCGGACCAATAAACTTGCGCTTCTAATTACGGCATGCCAACTGTATCCGATACAACGTGATGTTCCTCCACATCGATGATTCAACGCGCTAATACCGCATGCACGGTGGTGCAGCTTTTTAGCGTGGCCTAAATTTCGCGCGTTTCGCAGGAACGCACGCCGAACGAATAACAAAAACAACAATTGACATCACAAGTGCCATCGAAACGGAACGCAGGGCGGAAGATAGTGGCACTAGTGGGAAAGTGGAGATCGTGGAAAAGAAGCGGAGCGTGCGTAACTCGAGTGGCGCGTAACCCAGACGTCAATCTCTGAATGCAATAATGCATCCGGCATCCCTATTTAATTTACATCTATGCGCATCGCGTGCACACCCCCAATTATCGACGATGGATTACACGTCGCGGTATTATAATTAAAATCCTAGCAATTACGTTAAATAATTATCGGTATTAAATTAAATTGCGTTTCTGATATTCGATTCGACTGTCACGGCTGGTCGGCTCGGCACGGGCCTCAACGAGCTGCACGCATTTTAAAGAAAAACCCCGCGTAACGAAGGCTACTTGATAGAGATAAAAGAGCTAAATTATTGAAAAGGAATACCGGAAACATTCGTCTTTTAAGGACTTTTTCGTCAGAGAGCGGAGAAAGTTTTCTCGTTATCGAAATAATCGCTAAGAAACAAGAAAATGCAGTCCTCCATCTATAATAATCTATATTGTTAGAATATCAACGTAAAGTCAGAATAACGTATAATTATTTGAAATAAAAATTATCATTAAATACATATTTTTTACATTGAATACAGTTTTTTATTATTTAATTTTCGCATAATTTTTACGATATCAGTTAACAGCGTATTTGTCGCATCTAAATTATCTAACTAAACAATATTTAACACATCGATTATTAGACATGCCTCATGTGGATTCAGAAGTGAAAACGGCTGCATGTGCATCTTTTGAAAAATTATTCAGAGATAATTTGTATACATCGCGCGTTATGGCTTTCTTAAATATGTACATTATAGTAATAAATTTACTAATTTTTTTTGGTCTATAAAAAATGAATAAAAACTTCAAATAATTCTGGTATTCTCGACATTTTTCTCTCGTCGCAAGTTGCAAATAAAAAAATCCTCGCAATAAACGTCCTGCGTGTGGCTGAGATATTTCTATTTCTACTACTAGTCACGCGTCAAGAAGATTTGGAACGTGCCCGATTCGCTCGAGTAACTTTGGTAATGTAAAAGTTATTGTCCGCTACACAGTTATATATCCGCTCGCGAGACATATTACATATATGTGTGCAATAATGCACATAATATACAATTAATACTAATTGGGAACCAAATCAATAAAATCGTTTGTAAAATTGTTAACTGTCGCGACAAACCTGTGTACCACACACGTTCAAATGTATCCTATAATTTCCTCTTGTTAACGCTTGCTTTAATTATCGCTGCCATTTTATTCGTTTCATTTTGGATAATATGCGCTGTGCGCAATTTTTAATGCACTTTTCGATGTGACGCGCACATATCACGCTCCGCGCGCGAAAATGGCGACGCATGTGGAGTCTGGTCGGCGTGGAGTTGGGTACGATGGCGCATCGTAATTTATTAGCCGGCGTGCAAAATAGCCTTTAGTTCGTAATAATTGCACCTCACGAAACGCTGGTGCGTGCAGGGCTGACGTTGCGTAACACGCGTGCCACGCGCGTATACTTTCGCCGATGGGACACAAGCACACAGGCGCGCGCATGTGCTTTCGTGCGATGTTCATTAAAATCTACCCCAGCGGGACATTGCGAACTATTTGTTGACGATTTGCAGAAGCGGAAAACGGAGAAAGATTGCATACAGAAGAGAGAAAGAGAGAGAGAGCGAGAGGGCATGACGGACAAAATGGAACCTCATTTGGCCTCTATTGTGCAAAATAGAAATACAGGTATTGAAGCAAATATATATATATATATTTTTTTTTATTACACAATTTTGTTTGACGCTTGTAGCTCGATACGATAACATTTAAATTAATCTGTCGGCGGATAATTGCCTATATAATTAGAGATATACCGATAGTTAAGTCGCGCGGAATAGATGTAGCGGTAATTTTACAGTTTTACAAATTGTGCATAATGCGCCATCGCCGTGTGGTTAATCACCCGCATTATATAAATTTCGCTATTCCACTCCCAAACGGCGAGCCACCAGCCACCGCGAAGCTCATTCGCGCCGACGACTTAACTAACACTTCTTTCTATCTCGCGCAGACAAGATCGCGTGTGTGCCGGAGGGGGTTCTTGGCCGAACGCGCTCTTTTTCCACGCTCGCGCAGTTAAATTTCTTTGCCGGGATTTATGGAGTGCAGCCACTCGTCCCGGCATTATCTATACGGCCGGCAGGAGCTGGTCGTGCCCCGTTGATTTAAATCTCTCCATTCGACCGTCGCGCGCCGTGCTTCATATATGCATTCAAAACGCGTTACGCGACGTGCACCCTCCCGCGCCACGCCGCGCCGTTTCCGCTCCCCTGCCTGCGCGCGACTGCAAACTGCACGCGACTGTATCCGTGTCGATTCCGGCGCATACCATTATCGCGGGGAAAATATTTAATGTTCGGCAAAAACCGGACGACCCGTGCCCGATTTGTTATCGGCGCTAACCCTCTCCACCGGGGACCGGGCTTTCCCCCTCGGCTTTTTTGTCGGGTTAGGTCCGCGCCGCTAAGCGTTTTCGGGGCACGTTTCTGCCATGCTCGAGCCATGTGCGGGTCATTTCGCTAAAAAATGTGTTTTTTTATGTTTTGCGACGACCCAGTACCACGCGTCACGTCTACCGTGAGCAAGCTCACGCGAACGATCAGCGGAAATAACGCTAATTATTTCTGACGAGATAATTTGACAGTCGGCGTTTATTCAACTGAATATTCAGATGTTGGAACAGTGGTTTTCTTTTGTTTCGTGTATTTCCCGCAAAATTAATCAAGTCAAATTGGGTACAGCACGATAGCTATTTCTCGCTGACAATGTTGACTATCTCAGTGGCAATAAATTTTAGCATGATGCTGCATTTTATTGGAAGGTAATGCACGGGGGTAGTAACAAATTCCAACTACCTCTGGCTTATATGGCTAGTTCGCTGTAAAACGATGCAAGATTGCTTTAGAAGATATGAGCGCGAAACGATGCTAGTTAATGGCTGCCAGCCACCTTAGGATTGATTCACAGTTACTGACCTGAGCCTTGATGCCCTGCTGAGCATCAAGGATACACGCAACCTTTCTTGAAGTTGAAGCTAACGCTACATTAAATATTCAATTCGTACAACGGTAAAAATAAACATCACCGAAAGAAGATTGATATTACAAGATTGATTGCCGTTTCTAAACGTTCCACGAGCGCCGTAAAATTATAATGTATACTCTCATTAGATTATTCCGATAATTCTTTCAACGCATCTACGAAAGAATGTACTGAATTTACACTCGCCCCCCCTCCCTTTGCCGTTAAATAATTCTCTAAGATTCCGAGCGTCTCAAACGAGAAAGCTGTAATGAATCAACGTAACGAGAGTTATCTCGATGACGATAACTTATCTCCCGGTAAGGAACGGCGAACGGCTTTGTATTAAGCAACGTGGAGCATCCTGATCTATGACACCACTCACCACTTGCTCAGTATTTCGCCTAATAAATTCACCTCCGCCTCCAGTTAAATACTGCGTTTCGCGTTCCGCGAAGAAAAAATCCCAAGCCATGTTTCTAATAAAAATTAAAAAAAAAATAAAGTTACATTTCGCGAGTCCAACGTAACGTGCAATCCGAGATTCGCGAGAGAAAGGCAAACAGAAAGAGGAAACAATTTTTTCCGTGTACGAAAAGATCGATAAGACCTAGATTGCACGTATATGCAACTTATGTGTGCGCGAGGCATTCGGAGCGTATTTCCAGCGTTGACCGGTGGCAAGTTTACTTTTTGCATGAAACAAGATCTCCAGAGGAGTCCGAGAAATTCCACGGGGAGAATAGCCTAAGTGATGGAGTGGAGTCCGCTATTCCTGGGGTTTAGCAAATACGACACAGTTGAATAACCCAGTTGACGACCTTTTACCGAGGGAAAATCTATCATTATCCTTCAATAACTACGATTACCCGCGCTAATTCAATTAATTAAAGCGCTGCTAATTCTACGCTATTGTATGAAAGATAACGGCGAGTTACTTACATGAGTTTTCGCCGAACTTGCTGACCGGTGAAAAGAAAAATGTAATCTACGCGCGACAAGTACTGACACTTGATAAATAAATCTCATAGCGCGGAACTGTATGTTGTCGGAATACCGTAGGATTAAATTTCGCTCGAAATGTAAAAATAAAAAAATTTACATGTGTTGTGTATCACATAACATTTTAGGATATATCTAATATCGAGTCAAATTATAAAATCTATAAGTGACATAATCTCACACAATACTTCTATATTATCACGTAGAAGTTAGTATTACAAAAGTATAATATTTTCTAGTATAGAATTTCAATTTTCACATTAATTCACTTTCCTAACTACATCACGGTGTTGTACGACTTATTAAAATCAAATAAAAGTACATAATAATGGCCAGAGTTTACTCTTACTTATATCAAAAATGTTGATTATCGCGTTCTGCTTTTATAAATAAATTCCGCGAGAGCGGCGGTTGAAAGTTGGCCAGAAGAAACTTGGCGACTGGCAATAAGTCTAGAATATAATTACCTTCTGTGTTTGTGTGTTTTATATAAAGTGTCGCAAACTTTCCTGCCGCGTAAAGGTATCGTGTTGCCAATTATACCGGGTTTACGCAATTATTAAGGCCCGCCATTACGTCTAACATGCAAAAAGAAAACGCGCGCGACCGAGCAGTTTATTCGCTTCTACGCGACGTCGTCATCGTCGTCGTCGTCGTCGTCGTCGTCGTCGTCGTCGTCGTGGTAATTCTATAAATCACTTGGTAAAAACCCATCGCGTTCGTGCATGCATCGTAAATTGCTGAGAAAAATATCAGCTAATAAGTATAATAAAGCGACATTATTATAGTAATAAATATATCACGGTTCTTATCTATGATATAATTAGAGATGGTTTGTCGCATCAGGCCTCATTAGCATCAATTAATTATTAAAGTGTACTAACTACGTTAATTCCCAGAGTAGACATAGCATCGTCTTTAACTCAATGAAGTGAGACATCTTCTTGCTTTGAATTAATCAGTGATCCATAATCCTCGTCAAAGATCCAATTAGGAAGAGTCCAGAGATCCGTCCAGGATATCAACTAAGAGAACTATAGCTAGCAACTATAGATAACAACTATTGATATCGATTTTCTTTCAGCGTAGAACGTACGTTTACCCTCATAAAAGTATAATATATATGACTCTATAAACACAGACGCGCGTCAGAGCGAGGCACGTAAATAATTAGGCGATATTAAGTTAATTAGATTAATTGTTAATGATGCCAACACTTTGTGCGGTTGCAAAAAAGCAAGAGGATTAAATTTATGCTCCCGGAACCTACGCGTGCTGAGGATTACGGGATGCGCGAGAAAATACAATAAAAAATATGAATTATATAATATATCGGCGTAAAAATCCAGGGACTAAAAACACCGCGATAGAGCGGTCCGACTGATCGCGCGTATATATGTGTATGTATATAGGTCGGGTTTAATTCACATTCGGTTTTCATTACAATATTCAAAGTGCGGGTAAGAATTAAATTAATAATTCGCTGCGTCGCTTTTAAATTTTCATAGAGCGTGCTCCGTACGGATTCGAATGTATGTATATACGCGTAGGATGAACGATTCCAATAGCGACGGACTCGCGATTAATTCAAAAGTTAGTAAAATTTTAATTTTTCGGTGGATTCTAACCAGATAATTATCGAATGTCAGACTTGAATGTAAAAGTTTTTTGGTCTTTCTTGATTCTTAAATGCTTATACAGAGACATAACAATTAAAAAAAGATAAGTCAGCAAATGTGGGGCACCCAGTTGTTGATTAATCGAGCGACTATAATATACGCCTGAATATCGACTTTTCCCATTTGCACATTATGATTACAATTCGGATATCAGCACGATAACTTTTTAGTTAGACCGATCATCACGTTCATGAAATACGTACTGTACACAAGTTTCGTTGTTTTCTAAACATCCCTTTATCAAATTGTATATCATTTGCATTACAATTTATATCTTTTTCATCAAACATTATCGTTCACATAGTAATAATTATTACGACACGAACGAATTCGAAATGTTACACAGATCATTTGCAACGCGCATTGGTTAAAATAAATTATTTCTCGACAAAGCCGCGAAACCCGAGACTAGAAAGTCCGATGTAAATAGTATATCGGTAAACTTGGCGATAAAATAAAGCGCAAACGTATCGATCGAGGCGCGCGCGACATCAATATGAGAACGGCATCGCGACTGAAATAATTCTCAGTTGTACGATGTCGAGCGACGGGGATTAATTTTTTGTTTTTGTTTTTTCGTCCCATTTTGTTCGGGGCGAGTTGTTAAATCGGTTTGTACGGGGGAGGGTGCAGCGTACCCGAGCCCGAAATACACATCTTCATGCACGCTGATGACTACAAAGCGCGTAGGAAGATTAACGACCCGGTGACGGAAGGAGTTCGATAAATCACCCAGTGACTCTGCCGCGTTGCCGCCTGAGGTTTAGCTTTATTGTAAACCAACGAACTTATACGGACCGGGGCCGCAATATAACTTGGAGAACGGTGGACAATAAAGACATCGGGAATGAACGATCTGAAATGCAGAAACTTATTTTCCGCGTCGCGCGCGCCCACTGTGTGGTCCACGTTCATTCTTGCTCGCCGACCGCGTTTAATCCGCGAGAGAGCGAGATTGAGCCGCGGATAAGCGAGATTTAGAAAGCACATTCTAGCGTTCTTATAGTTTAACAAAGTATAACTTTGCCATACTTCAATATAATGTTTTACCGCTCTAACGCCAACAGCGTGATATTTGCGAAATTCCAAGGAGATATATCAATCTAATAAAGTTAACTATACATATAAATAATTGCATTATCTAATTTGTACCAAATGCGTAATTGCGAAAAGGATCGTTCCCAATTCAATATTTTAAGCTCATTAAAACCGTCTAACATTCGGATTCTTAACTTTCCTGTCCGGATATAGCTTAATTCGTATTTATACGACGCAATCAAGTATACTTACCGTGTCCGATTCGAATGAAAACGAAAAACAGAGTAAATTTGATAAAATTAACGATATGAATTTTGAATTAGCCAAAAGTTATATCATTTAATATTCTAATCCGCGTACGCATTGTTAATTTCTGGTTTGCGTATTAAATTATTAACAACATTATTCGAATAATTATTATTAATGTGGCATAAATGGGATGGTATTATGCGATGCACTGAAAATATTTTGCAGATTTATTGATCGAGAACAGCAGCAATATCCGCCGCGTTAAAGTTTCAACGCGATTAATCGAAATCGATATAAGCGGCGATACAAGTAACAATGCATATTTTATACCTGAAAATGTATATCCCCTATCCCCTTTTGCATTATATAGCTAATCATTTTATTTATTGCATACTATATATCTAATATATGAGGCGCGGCGAGATTTTAATTTAATCCCGCTTGATTGAGAAAAGTCTTGGTATTGAGACGCGCAACGCGCATTTATATTCACAGCACGGTGGTCAGCGATGTTTAATGGTAAATTCGCAATTATGCGGCCGATTTCGCGTAATACCATGTTACCCCGCAATATGGAAATCTTGCGCTGCGTGAGGATAATACCCTGTCATACTCATGAGTGCTGCATAATATCATATTGCAATACATTATAATCGTAGGTGCCCACGTCCGCGTCGGCCGCCGTGGGGGCCGTTCAACCGGCACTAACCTTCCGTCGGGGTCGAGACTTTTCTCCATCGCCGGGGAAAACGCGGTCAAAGGGATAATATCTCAACTCCTCGACAGATATCCCCGGTGTAAGTCAAAGGGACATTGCGATTGAATTTATCAAGAGACGCGCTGAGTATTCGCTGTGAGGGCGGGATTTCGCGAAGAAATCCGACTGCACTTCCTTTTTGCCAGTTTGAAACCAGATAGGTACCTCCTCTTCCGACCTCGTGCGAGGTAACGAGTTTTAACAGGTGGTTTCCTCCCTTGAAAATTCAGTTTGCTGTATCCAGAATAATCTGGACTAAAGGTAGATATACGCTCGCGCTCCTCACGCACACTTTGGACTCGTCAAACTTCCGCCCAGGTCAACCAAGCTAAGAGCGAAAAGAGGAGGATATTACCTACTAAACTTCACTTTAAATTTATGATGAAAACGGATCCGCGCGTGAAGATGTTGAATTTAATTCGTGTTTCAATTAAGATGAATAATAACAAGCGTATATATACTCGCGTATCAGAATTTTCTCCCGCGATATATTTTGTTCTATAAAATTAGCAAAGCGTATCACGCGGCGCTTATTACGCAACGTTTCATGTCGCGGAATTTACTTTACAACTTAAACCGTGAGTCATTGTCGTAACTGGTACGTTATTTTATCCGCATTTACTTTGCCTGCAAGAAATTTCGATATATATATATATATATATATATATATATATATATATATATATATTTATCTTACTTCGCTCGCGTTATTTCGTGTCTAAATTTTCGCGTCAGAATTATGAAAAATGATGTGATAACAGACTTATCTTACACGTGTACAAAAATAATTCTTAATATAATGCACAAACTAATTCCATATCTATCCAGTTAAGAACTATGTAAATTTTTATCATACCTACAAGAAACTTTCGTACATATGCATCCTGTGTAAAATCGCGCACGTTCCGCTCGCCGCAAATCAAATAGATCGGAAACAACTCGTGCGCGCGGCGATGGAAAGTCGGGACTCGGACATTCCTTCGAAGCGGCCGCGAGTTACACGAGACTTAATATCGTTTCGACTTTCGACGGTAATTCGTCGCAGTCGGCGCGGCGGCTATCGCGGACCAAAAGGCTCGATAAGGGGCGACGCAAGGGCTCGCGCGCCGTTTGCGTGCCGTGACAAAGCGCGATCCGCGTGTAAGGTGCGCGCGATCTGATGCGGTATCGCGCGAATCCGGTTGATACAAATGAGGTGTTAACCCCTGTTAGCTCGTGAGAGGATTAAACGCGGGGATAGGAACGCTTCGAAATTCATTGGTATACAGGGAAAATCTCGCCCGATCGCGGTATTGGGTCGTGACACCGAGTACTACGAGCGCCAACGTCGCGAGTGTTGACGTCTGCACGGCGTTTTCTGCAAAGATAAAAGGAGGAAATAACGTCTCTGTTGGTTTCCACTTTGAATATGTCATCACGTCCTTTGCGAGGCTCGCCTCAAAAGCAGAAACAAAGACACGCAACGCGCGGTGTGTCTCTGTTTCCTTCTCCATGCATTAATAACCATACTTAAACCTTTTCACTTGTATGCCAACTTCACATGAAAGAGCAATTATTTGCACACACCGCGTGCACATGTGCGCCCCAGTTCCAGTATTGTTAAAGAGCGTAATCTGATTATTTAAAGCTAAATAATAATAATATCGGAGCTCACACGATTGTACTGAAGCACACTGTAATATGCGAAATAGGGGTGTTGAAAAGATACACAAAGATCGTGAAATCTCGAGACCACGGTGAATTCATAATCTTCGAGGGAGAAGAGGAGAAGAAAGTTAGAACGATCCAAACATCGTTCAGACTTGTTCTTTGTCGCGTGTATACGTATAATTTAACGCTGGCGAATATCGCTGTGTCGATGCGATATACTATCAAAGTCGGTGTTGCATGCAGAAATATCGGTCCTCGGTCAAAAAATCTTTGCGCTTACTACCCCCGCATCGAAACATGCAAGACAGCCCGAACCCCCTAGTTTGCCCTCGCGAAATCACACGCAAACTCGAATTTCGTCACGTTTGTGCAGTAAAACTTACCGGCGCGCGCTTGCTTTGTCCAGAGCGTCGCCGAATATTGACTAAACATGAACGTTGTTCCGCTGCTATCCGCGAGGCATATTTCGCGTGATACAGCGCCGATTTTGTCGGCTGAATCGAAATTCACGCGGAACGATGACTCGCGCGCGCGCGCGCGCGCGTTACCATTTTCTTCACCTCTTCCATCTAAAGTTTTCGTACAGCGCTCTCGCTGTAGGGACCCGTGTAAAATTGTTATGTAAAAACCGTCTCGTCGGTATAGCCCGAGGCGTAATTTTCCCCGCCGAGTCCGCACGCGCGCGCGGAACAGCCCCCGATTATGTCGGAGAAAAATAGGATTAGGAGGAGGAAACCGTTTCTCTCCCCCTTTCCCTTCGCACCTAAAACCATTCCTAATGCTCGATGCGCTCTCTTTCTCTCGCTCTCAGGGGTGCGATATTCATATGAATGACCGGGCAGTCAAAGTGATAAGATATAAGTCGACGGCTGGTGGCCATCCACGGCTATTTGCATAATGTAGGCCCTCGTTATGTACGCCCATTAACCTCCGCGCCCCCTTCTTCAACGTCCGCTCGAAACCCACCGTCGTCGCTGCCGACGTTTCCCTCCCGGCACCGTGAGCCCCCTTCGCCACCGGTTCTCCGCCACCCCCCTTGAAATCCCTCGACGAGATCCTACAGGCCATTTTCCACGCGCGGGCCGCTCGAACGAGGAGTTTACACCTCGCAACCCTAATGCGGCGATGTTTTATTGCCGCGCGGCTCGGTCTTGCTCCGGGAAATCCATATTATTTTTACGCGGTTATTATTACACGGTGTAACGATACGTGTAGAGGGGCATATATATGATGAAAGTGGGCGAAACTGCCCCGTGGCGGTATAGTAATTCCGTTTTCTTTTTCGAAGGCTCGCTCGTCATAAAGGGAATGGACTATCTGCGAGAGAATTATTTTGTTATCCCTGCGGTAACGTTGTTACGAAGACGCGTTATATGAGCGCGATTCGCGCCGGGTCATCCTCGTATACCGTTAGTTTCCGCCCCAACGTCATACAGGGTGATGTGTCTTACGTCGCACGTTAATGAAACACGCACGTAAAATGACGTTAAAAAGTCATTCTTAGCGCGATCATTGCGGATAACAAATGTTAGAATGCGAGGAGTATGTATTATTGCGGTACTCGAGAGTCACCGCGCGCGAATAGGGAGTTTAGGGGTCGGAGAGATACTTATCTCGGCTACGTAACGGCCTGCGGGAAACAATCGCCGTGAGAGAATCTAATTTCTGGCCGCAGGAACGTTCTGCTTTAATCTCGAAATTTCTGCCGCGGAGAAATGATATTTTGCCCGGTAATGCAATTTAATGGTCGTTATGAAAAACCCCGCGGAAAATCGGCCGCGACGCGATGCAACAAACACGCGGTCGTTACGCGAAAGTGTCAATTTGCACGCCGATATACCCCGTTATCGCGGGATTTTGAATGTATTTATTACCGCGGAAGCCCCGGCACGGGGCGTTTAAAAAGAAGAGAAAAAAATGCGTCCGGGAGCGGCTCCCGCTCGTTACGCTGTTTTTTCTACGGTAAACAAATAATTAGCGTGTAAATTAATCGAAATGTATCGATGAAAACGAACTAGAAATAAAATAAAAAATTAAGCGACCCGACTGGCCATCTCTCATTTATTATACTAGACATCACAGACGCGCGCTTCGCGCGCGCTATTTAGCTTTAATATTACACACAACTGTCAAAATATGCTATGACAGCCGCTCACGAAGTTAGCGCAGCAACACAATCAATCAGCATCGCGGAAAAGAGCCAACAAAGCAATTCGAGACTTTCGAGAAGACTTCGAGAGATGCGAGTATCGATTTAACATGCCTTTTTTTAGAAAAAAAAGGAACTCACAACGTTTCAACCATAATCTAGTCCGTCTCAAGTGAGATATGTATTGATTAAATACGTATTTATTATATTTAATGTTATTGTTGCAATTTTTTCTCTATATTAAGTGGATATAAATACACATATATATCGTATATATACATATATATAACATTAACATGTTTTTTAAATCATGTTTATCTGCAATAATTAAATTATTTATATTAAACCAATTATTCTTTTTAAAATAAAAAATTTACCTGACAATGTGATTATTCCTTATCCACTAATTAATAATTTTCAAATAAATAATAATTTATGTATTAAAAACACATGAAGAATATAAAACGATGCGAAACTGGAAACTACTGGAACAGATTCGGGTCTGGACTAGTTATTTATTGGTTCGGATTCCTTGACTGCTTGAACAGATCGACTAAGAAAAAGTTTATTATAATGGACCATTTTCCCGAAAATATTACATACATGGATCCAACTTGTATCAAATATTAATACGTGATTATAATCGATATAATTGTATATATATATATGTATTTTTGTACAGTTATCTTCAAGAAATGACAAGAGATGATACATCTAATATTTGTAAATAGATTTCTGTTAGAGGATCTGATCATGGATTAATATTTTAATACTGTTTCTGATTGTTATCGGAATGAATTAAAGTATGGTTTTGTATTTTCATATTGTAATTATTATATTCAAGTCATTAAACTATTCATGTATTTTTATTTTCCCTCCAAATGTTTGCGAAAACTTAACTATTTAGTAGAGCTACATATAATCGAGTAAATGAATTAAATAAATATTATCACATAACTAAATGAATTAAAATCACAGTCCTTAAAAATACAATGTAGCTAATATGTATTCATTATAAAATAGATTATAATATATATATATAATCAGCTGTTTTATAATGAATCAATTGTACGATGAAACAAAGTTATTTATCTGGTTATAATATTTACAGTCCTTGAATCTGAATCTTTTAAACTAAATTGGACAATTCGTTGAATCTAAGATCAGATTTTAGCTTTCTTCCTATTTTTATCCGACACTGTATTACTTGTCGTAACTTTTCGTTGGATCAAAAAGTTCCCATCTACTCGCTGGAAAAATGTGTTTGTTCCTCTCGTACCATGATCTAATAAGAAAAATAAAAAAATAACATAAAAGAGAATTATACAAAGTATTCTTTTAATAATAAATACCTAAGTAAAACTTTTCCGACATGTGATCCCTCGGTTTCGACAGAAGCATCGTGCATAATACGAATATCATCGTAAACGTCAAATGTGAACAGAGGCCCGCTCTTTCCTCGTGCCTAATCGCAATATTACATACATTAAAATAACATGCCAACATTGTGATATTGCTTCATAAGTTTTATCATTTAGTATATTTACCTTAGTTACAATAAAATCAGTTATAGTTGCAGTAAAACGTATAATGGTGCGGTAATATAAGATTCTCCTTGACATACATTAACTGATCTGCCATTACTGTTTTAAGCTCGCTGAATTCACGCCTCAGAACTTCTAAACATCTCTGAAGAACATTATATATCATGCCAATGTTACTCCAAAAGTGACACTGGAGTATTTTAATAACTTAAACGTTCTCTAAACCACTGAGACATTCACCTTTCTTCATTATAACACTCCGACGATGGTCAGATCCATCCCAATAACTGAATGTGATCTCAATTTCTTCTTCCTTCAACGCGTTCTGCTTTCTAGCCCATTCTTGTCTCAATTCTTCCCTAAGTTTATTTTCCCCCTCGTCCCTTTCCCTACTAGCAAAAAACATGTATCTACATCTGGATTTTTCTAAATCTTCTTAATCGCAGGGTCATCAGATTGCACATTTTCTGACTGTGGGGATTTTTCGGCATTGTCTTCGTTAGAAGACATCAGATAGCTTCATCTTCGTCTTCGTCCAGATTAAAAGATAAAGCTTGAATCGTTTCTTCTGTTTGTTCTTTTCTGTCTGCTTCGCCGCTAGTGCTCTTATCTTTTCCTGCTCTTTTTCACGTTCCTTCTATCAAAGCATAAAATACACGTACAAAAATACAAATTATGAGATAATCAGGATCATAAGAAGATTGTAAGAAATTACTTGTGGGTATCAGGATTTGTGAATGTTCGCTCAATTTAACGGCGGATTTTCTCTTGCATTCCGTGTGACCGACGGTACATGCACATAATGTAAATATTACAATCCTGTGTTTGGGATAAATTGAAATAGTGGTTTGATTTTTATGAAGAAAGAATGGACGTCGACATAAAATCGAGCTGAAAATATACATTTAAATTTTGATATAATAATTGTGTAGAGAGTACACATACATTAGTGATGTTTGCAAAAACGTATCTTTTATGCGTTTTTTCTTTAAACGGCGAAACTTCCACTTTTCGCTTGGCGCAAATTTCTCTATCAACATTAGGTTGTTGTAATACATTGCTCTGTAAATAATTTTGACTTCTGGTCGTTATTCCTTTCCTCAAAGTTGCAGTGCTGTTTTGTCGATTTTGTCCGAGTAATATCTTCGGTGGTGCCATTTTTCAGATATGACGAAACTTTAGTTTTTTATCTAATTGCTATAATTCACAAACATACATATAATTAGTTTATATATATTATACATAGTTTAATTTATATAGTGCATAATATAATACGGAATGTTTTAGAAATAAATTGTCAAATTTGAGAAGCATATTCTACTAACAATAAAACTGGAAAAATTACAAATTTTTTTAAGTAACATCAAAGAAAAGGGAGACGTAAAAAGAAGGAAGATAAGAGAGATAAGTGATTTCGAAGTACAACAGATAGCAGTGAATAAAAGAGAGGAGGACATGTAAAAAAATGTATATATGAAATGAAAAGAGAACATTTTTATCTTTTTCTAACTCTTAAAACTGGAAAAGAATAAAAAATAAGTTGAACCGATAATAAAATAACTTACGATAATTCCTTCGCGCGTAAACGGGATTGATCTCCTCGGCATCAGCTCCCTGCCGTCAATATATACCTGTGAACAGGCTTCCTTGATCTCCTCGGTATCAGCTCTCTGCTGTCAATATATAATACCTCTACAAAGTAAAAATGTATTGTATAATCAAAATACTAGCAACGTGCACAACTTCATTTGAGGTTATAAGTAATTGGGTACAACATTCATCGCACGATACTGTTAATAATTGCAAATCGGAAACGTACCTCGAGTCCAGCTCTTCTGCGATCAACGAAGTCGGGATCAAACGTGTCAGTCGTCACTTTCTGCCAAGTGTAGAGAATCTTCTTTTCCGGCAGCGGTGGTAACACGATGTAGGGATACGAAATCTCCAGATAAGCACGAAGCAATTCAATTCAGTATATCGCCGGCACGATTACGGTGTTATTGCCGTTTCGCGTACGCGCGTATGCGCGCGTTGTTGCACCTAAAGGTCGAGTGTCAATACCGCGATTTTTGACGCTCAAGCCGCGCGATTGCAGCCGCGCGGCACTAATCGCGCGACAGCAGTCGCGCATACTGTTGTCAAAAGCGCGATGAGAGTCGCGCGATTTCACAGAGAAAAATAATTATTCTACAGCTAAGGAAAGGAATATTTTATTTCTTTGAAGTAAGTTTTCTTATAACGGTGAATATTTTCTTATTAATAGTTTTTAAATATCTTGACACAAGTTTTTGAAAAGCCAGAATCTTGTTTTGAGTAAATGTAATACTTACAACGACTTTTTATGGTAGATTTCCGGATACATAACCTTATCAAATACTTATTAATCTGCAAATCTACAATAAAGTCATTATAAGCATTAAATTCAAAACAATATTCAAACAATATTCAAAATCTACCATAAAGTCATTATAGAATGATTATTTTTCTATGTGCAGTCTTCTATGAAACATGGAGGAAAAAATTTTAATGTTTCTTCATGCTATTAAAGAAAAAAAAGAGGAAAAAATTACATTAATATTATTATTTTGTGAAAGCTATAGAAGTGCTCCAAATGATTTGCTTATTGCTAGAGAGACAGAAGAATTTCAAAAAATTTTATAATTTTTATCTTGTGGATCATATATAACCATTTACAGTTGTTCACCAATTCACACAGCATAAAATCATTCATGTTGTGGAACGTTATAATTTAATTAAAAAGTAGAACTTGCCAAAATATTAGCGACTAAAACTGCTTCAAATACAATTGAGTGAACTGAGCCGCGCGGCTAGACTGCTCCAGGAGCAGTCGAGTCGCGCGATTCTGAATCGCGTCGCCACAATCGCTAGAATCGTACGACTAAAAACGCGAGATTGGCAATAGTTCCGTTGTATTACATGCAAAGCAGACATTAATCAAAAACGCGCGGCCGCAATCGCGCCAAATCGCGCTGCAGAAACGCCTCGTGTGAACAGGCTCCTTGATCTCAGTATCAGCTCCCTGCTGTCAATGGGTGCGTTCAGCCGATACTCCGCGTAGCCTAGCAATCGTGAGCAGTCGCTCGTTTTCGCTCGTTTCCTCTCCTTTGACCCAATGGATTAAAAGGAGAGGAAACGAGCGAAAACGAGCGACTGCTCACGATTGCTAGGCTAGCGGAGTATCGGCTGAATGCACCCAATATAAAAAATAATATAATAAGTTATTAACCTGTATGTATAAACACTCACGTAAACGTAGTATAAACAGTAAATAAAATAGTACAAGTATATATAACAGTAATATATAAAAAATAAGATAATAGGATAATTAAATAAAACAATTACCTTGAATTAATCTTCGCGTCGCGTAAAGAGTCAAGAGTCACGGTCGGTCTCGCTCCGCGCGTATTACCGTGTCTCTCGAGATAGATTATAACTGATGAACTGACTGACAGCGCGCTAAACGAACGCAGTGTCTGCACTGCACTGCACTGCAATACTAACGCCGCTAGCCGCCAGTGTCGAAAAAGTGAAAGTGACGTTCTCTGTTTGTTACATGTATGTTATAATGAATGAGAGCGGTTGACGTAGAAAGTATCTTGAAAAAATTTTTTGACATTTGGACTTTGCGTCGCAATATCTCCGCTCGTAGGGCACGTAGCGGAATATTATAAGAGGAAACCCCCCCCCCCCTAATTGGACCCCAAGCTATCGATCAAGCCTACTTAGAACTTGATCCGTTCACTCGTTATCGAGATCTCAACATCTCGTATACTCGCAACCCGTCACGTCGCGTAAAAGAGTCACGGTGCGGTCTCGCTTCGCGTGTACTTGGCGCGAGACACTACCGTGTCTCTTGATTATAATATCTAACGTTGAAACGTTGTGAGTTATAATAAATGAGAATTGGCCAGTGTCAAGTCGCTTAATTTTTTATTTTATTTTTATAATATTTATTTACTGGCGCGAAGAAAACGAATTAGCTCCGGGAAATTGGGAAGACACCTCGAGTGACGCTAAGAACCGGTTGTTTTTACAATATTTATTAGCACCACGTATATAAATAAAACATTTGCGGTGTACTGACATTCGCGTATTTCAGTTATTACTTTTTTTCCAATATCGTGATGAACTGTTGCTGGAAGGCTTTTTACGTCATGATTGTACCGCAACGCTGAACGCGATCGAAGGCATTCCCCCGGAGTAACGGGCTGCAGCAACAATTTTTCCGTTGTTTGCCGAAGGAACTTTTACCAGAATTTGTGAAATGACAAAACATTTAATTAAACATCTTCATATGTCACTAATAAATTGCGCGCGTACGTGTGTCAATACTTTTTTCCCCGCCTCGTGAAAAACCGCGCTTTTTAGGTATATTTACGAGATCTTCCGCTAACAATAAATCGCCGATAAATTTTTCGCTCGCAACGATTTCCCGGGAATTCCAGCACCAATGATTGCCTTGTCTCCGTAGAACAGCCACGACTTTTCAGCAAAAGAACCGAGGAATGTCCGCGCTCACGGTCGCACGTGCAGGCACGTTAACGGATATAAAACAGCAAGGGAATGAACGAACCCTTTAATCGAGATTCCTTTCGGTGCAATTAATAAGACATGCTTATATCTCTCTCCCGGGCGCTTAAATCACCATTCCAAATCTCTTGTCGCGCGCTGACTTTTCTCTCAGACTTATTGTTTTCCACCATAACGGAAGACGACCAAAATCTAAAAAAAGAGGAGTGCGGCACGGGGGTTTATTATTTATCTGCTTCTTGAGTCCTTCCATTGTGTCCGCTTAACCCCCGTCCTCTGACCGACCATAATCTCGCGCGCCTCGAACGTAGTTAGGAGCAAACAATGCTGTGCGCCAGAAACGAACCACTAATTAGAGGAAGCGGCGAGGGCGAGCCGTCGTATTATAACGTGAACACGGATTAACTGCATTAGGAAATTTGAAAGTGGGCATACACCGCTAATACCTTTAAACGCAAGCTGAGAAAATAACTTGAAAAAATTGTTCCTTTTTTTTCTAAATAACGTATATTGTGTTCCTTAATTAACTGTGCTCTTTCAAGTGACTGTTACGTATAGTTTAAAAGCCAGGAAAGTAAAAATTTAATCACGCTCACACAAGCAATCCTCTTGGGTTTCATCAATCAACGAAATTATATTTATATATGTAACTCAAGTATATCTAATCATCCCGAATTCATCGCGGAATCAAATTTTAATCCAAACTTAAGAAACTTTCTCGCGGCAACTCGATGGTTTATTTTGAAAATACTCGTGCATTCCTCCGACCGCGTTCGGCGTTACCTCTACGCCTCGTTAAGAGTTTCAGATTACATTGTGCCAAGACCTACGGCATTAAGATTTCTCGCCGTAAGTTCGACAACGAGAAGTCACAACGTTGTGACTTCCAGCGGAGAGAAAAGGTATTTCGGGGTCAAGAATTTTTCTTATGAATTAATGGCCAATATTTTCTCGATAAAATGCCCCATTCGTAATCGGTTTCAATTTGCAACAAATTGACGAAATAAATGTTGCAAAAGGAAATTAGAGTTAAGTCGTTACGTTCTTATGTATAAAAATAAATCAATTCTAATTAAACGAGTACAAAATGAGCGAATTATACAGGAATACTCAACGTAGGTACAAGTCATTAATATTGCATAACCACTTCCGGTCGTGATTTTCATTCGGTGCCCGGAACTTTCCCGTAGTCTATGCATTTGTTTTGGCTCCTCGCGGGATAGAATGGCGAGACGCAAAGTCAGCGCATTTTTTCAGACGACATGCCGTAGTAACCGAAAATTTATGTGGGTCAGAGCGCGTTCGTTCATTTTCAATATATACGATCCTTCCGCGCCAAACTTTAAGGCCCCGCACTTCAACGAAAAATAATTTTGCCCGAGCAATGGAATAGAGCTTCTGACCCTTTTAGTTATTAGTTCAATAATTAACTTTTATTATTTATTTTTACGTTATTATTACAATGTATAAAATTGGATAAGAGAACACTACGAAAAAGGAAATTTTTGCAAGAAAGATAACTATTTTAGCGTACGTTCAATTTTATGAGGTCTTTTAATAATGGTTTACAAAAAAAAATATTATGTGCAATAAAAATGTATATATTACAGTGTTCGATTTTATCATAAAACAAATACATAATTATCTCTGATAGCAGATCTAAATTACTAAAGTATATATTGAAGTACTAACTTCAAAATACAGCATCTCCTCTCGGCAACGGAGGCGAGTCAACCTCCATCACTTAAGGGAAAGCATTAACCTTATTAGGGCCGCTACTTTCCTATTACGCCTTGTTATTTCTCATTCATCTTAACAACATTTCCATATCCCAAATTGCGATCCATTATTACTTACAACTTACGAGTTCCCGTATAACAGCTCTGCCATAATCTCGTCTACTCACCTAAAAATAAAAAATAAAAATGCACGTTAGAGAGATGCTATAACAGCAGAGATAATAGTGCGCAGTGAAATACGATAATTAAAGAAGATATTCTCTTTTAGAATCATCACTTTTTCCCGAATTGATACGAGTTTCAAAGTTAAATCTCATTCTGCTTTATGTAAAAAGAAAGTATTATACAAATTTATGTAAACATCTTAATATATGTATAAACCATAATGATGGAACACCGATAACGCAATTATTTCATCTCAAATATAACCATAATGTATTAAAAATGGTACTCATTAAATTCTTTTAAAAAATGAATATATACAGAATGGAATTTGCTGATTAAAACTTGAAAAACACATTATTTGTATAATTATTTTTATCACAAAAATAAGATTAGAAATCGACGACAAATAAATGGAATAACAAAGTATGCAGAAACTGCACAATATTGCATCTTTCGGCCGACGTATATTTTTTGATTTTCAATGCTGATGGCTAAACTTTCGTCTGGTTGATAATACCAAAGCTTCAAAATCGCGTTCGATAAGCGCACGTGAATATTTAACAGAATTAAATGCAGTTCTTAAAGCCGGTGAAATTATAATCCATGAATTTTGAAACAACGTTCGATGCGCGCGTATTACGGAGAACACGAATAAGTTTTGAATGAAACACGAGGCATCGGATTAATCTCATCGATTGGACGACAAAATGATGCGAAAAATTAGAACATCCCTTTGAATAGCCATCCCCCTCGTACGCGCGCGGTTCACGCTAAGTAAATCCTAAAATTACATTTGTCCGTTTCGCAAAATGCAATAAATTTACATTGATAATTATTAATTCGTAATATTTACAATTACCACATGTACAGAAGCACAATCATCGAAAACTGGAATATGAAATAATTATTATAATTTCAAGATATATGAGTTTTCATCTCTTTAAAGCTCTTTATAACGTGTCGGGAGAGAGGGGGGAGAGAGAGAGAGAGAAAGAAAGAGAGAGAGAGAGAGAGAGAGAGAGAGAGAGAGAGAGAGAGAGAGAGAGAGAGTGTGTGTTAGATAATTTCACCGAACGCAACGGGCACATTGACGTAAACGTTGAGTTAGGTAACAGACAAGCAAGAAAACTCGAAACGATCGACAACGTCGCGGGAGAAATGGCGGGACAAATTGACAAGGCGAACAATAATAGGATTGATTGAGACGCAAGACGAGATTTCATCGACAAGGAGGCGAGCCTAACCCTCGATAATGATGCCCTAAGAATGAGTCGGCCATTAGGATAGGAAGCCGAACGAGCGGCGGATTAAAGCGGAAGCCGTCATACATTCACGTAAAAGTTGGACTAAACGATTACGGCGGCGATGAACGGCCTCGGCTATAATTAATTCCACAGATCGATCAATTAGTATCCCGTGTGTTTTGCGTATGATTGTACAGTAGAACGCTGACACAACGCGAGCGGCATAAAATTCAATTCGAAAATTAATGGAGTTACACACTCGCTCTAGATAATAGGGAGAAAACGCGTTTGAAGTTGTAACAGCGATACACACACCAATTAAACGGATTACATTAACATTATGTAATTGTCCCCGCGTACAACACTCGTAACAGAAACTAAATGCAATGTTAAAGCATATTTATACGTAGTAGACTTTTGTACTTGTTTGTTAGATGGGAAATATTGTGTACTTTTATTCTGTCAGGTGTACTCAAAGGTATGTAAATATTTACATCTGTAAATAGAAGAGGGACTGTAAATGTTACATGTTACGTTGTACGGCGATGTTTGCATGCAAAATATACGACTATTTACCAAATATCTCGACGTTCCCATAATTTTGTTACACATATTTTAACAAGTAAAAGCGGCCCGATATATCTTCATTAAACGTTACTCCGGTTTATCTGCCACAATGGTATGTAACAATTTCATAAAATAATTCTGTAATTAAAAAACACGTGTGGAAGTTTTTGATTGTAGAAATTCTTATTACAGCAACGCGTTAAAATTACGTCTAAAAAATAAAGAGAGTTATATTGTACGAACTACATCATCGTTGTATTTGCGTTTCCGTTAAAATTATTATGTTGCTATTAAATATTAAAATATGAAATCGTTAAAACATTAAAATTATTATTATCGCGAGAATTTCCAGTTTGCATCCTTTGAGGCGACGACGCGACGCTTCGCGCCAATTTATCCTTTTTGAATAGACTTACATAAATTCAGACACGGGTTCCCCTTGGTGGGAGATCCCGTATCTATTATAGACCATCGTTGCCTCTTATTATTCGTGGCTGCACCACGTATCATATATATGCCATCGATACGTTTCTTCCGAGAAAGCCGAGTTCGACCCCACGTCGACAACGACGACGCCTCGTTATTTATTTGTCGTAGCCTCGTAATGATAAACTTCGGTTGCGGTGGTACGTGACCGTGCCGTAGGTGCTTCCGATACAAGGGAATCGCAAAGACAAACATCTATATAGACATGCAACACGTGTCGGTAAGTATCTAACATACGGATAGACAAGACGGTAAATAATTTAGTGCCCCTAGCTGGCCGCCCGGCAGTCTGCCGCCCTGTCTGTAAATCCGCAATATACCCCATCGCAGCACACCCTCCCTCCCACCCCTTGCTTCACCGTTCCACGTCAACCGACTTACCCTTACTTCCGCGAAATCGTCCTCGCACCCTCCGCCGACGCGAGTCAATTACGCCCCTCTCCCTCTTCCCTGTGCGTGGCGACGGGGCGTAATCGCGCGACTAATTGACACGAGTACTTTTCGGCAATGTCGATAAGCCGCGCGACGCGATTCCGGATTAACAATAAACCCGGAAACGTAGCGCGCGCCAAAGGTATTTCGTGTCGCGAGCATTTCCCGCGATTCCCCTCGCGCGGCCCTCGCCTCGTGATTGCGCGCGCGAATATTGTTCACGTTCGATGCGTACGCTTAACTCCTCGTCAGAAATCAGACGGGAGCAAAAGCAAAAGGCGGCAAGTGCAGCCAGCTGTCGCTGTCGCGTATGTATCGTCGCGCGCGTTAATAGAATGCATTCGCGCGCGACTCGGAGCCAGGAGAGGCAGAAAAGCTGGCGTCCTTCGGCACAGGCGTGCCAAAAACCCTTTGTTTCCTTCCGCGTGCGAGAAACGCCAGATGAATCCCCCCCCCCGCGCACTGCAGTTGTTAAGACGTTACAGTTAAGACGTTATTACGCTACAGTTATCGCGTGATATTAAATTCCGTAAATTTCGTTTGCAAGGAGGCGTGATGCCGCTTGACGTTGTATTGCAACTTCGGCTCGTTCGCCGGCGCGGCGCGTTCGCATGGATCTCGCGTGAAAACAAGGGCGACCAAATGATAACACCGGCGTGACCGGCGCGATCGTCGTAGAAACGAAGAGCAGTTCACTGAAAACGTTAACGTCTGTGATTGTTCTATAAATCTGTATCTCTTATAGGTAAAGGTAATATATAAATAACATACGTAACATGAACTACAGTATCTCAGAAATAAATGCACATTTATCGATAAAAGTGCGTTTTCAGAATACAGGCCAAAGAATCGTATCTCTATTATTATGTATTCAGGTAAAACAAATACAAGGTTTAAAGTTTTAAATAGGAAAAAAAATGATATATATTTTTTACAAAATAAAAGTAACAACTTCATTTATTAAGTTTTTGATAAAGTAATTTGATTGATATGTTTAATATTACAGCTGCCAATAACACGCTGTACTCTTGGATAAAAAATTACTATATATAAAAGTTTCCAATATGACTTTTTCTCAACATTGTATATTGTATCATAGCAACTAGTAAATAATAGACACAAGACGACGCTTTACCAAGCTCCTGTTTTATTGAAAAATGTATTAACTCGATTTTGACAAAAAATAAAGATACAATTATTTACCTCGTAGGTACAGAAATATTCTTCGTGACTATCATATCATATTAGCTAGAAACAACATCGCTGACATACTTAATATAAAAAACTGCAAAAATATTTAACATATTACAGTTATATGTGTCATATTAAGATTTTCGGGACTTGTTTTAGATTACTGGACGGAAAAAAATGGAAGTTACTTCAATTAAACATCGACGTCACGGGCTGCCACAAGCATAAATAGTTAATTCAATTGGATATTATTGGACCAAATATTTATTTAAATATTAATAATTTTATTAATTAATTTTTATTAATTAATAATTTTATTAAAACAATTATCCGATGTTTTTTGTTCATTATAATATTGAGGTTGATCAATAAATTTTATCTCAATAACACTGATGCTGTTGATGCAACATCATTTTTTTTCCGTGTGCGAATTTAGCGCGATAAATAGTAATAACGCTGTAAATGGAAACAGTCGATCAACGAGCGCAGATAAAAATGGAAATAAGAATGAGACATTGACGCGCGCGCTACGTGCGAACAACACAGATGCGTCAGCGGAAAGGTCGGTTGAAAAGTTACCGGCAAGATCAAGAACTTCCTCGCATCTTGATACAACTTTCCGAGGAGCTTAATCCATTTCCGTCTGCACGTCCTGGAAGCGCGTTGGATTTACAACAGCGTAATTTATAGGGTCGTCCTCTTTTATCCTCGTACAAAGCTAACGCTCGGAACGTTCCTCGCACTATTTGAATTATTCCGCGGCATTCCGCGGTTATCGCGAATCGTATAACAAAATTGTACAGAAATTGTGCAATATACCTCAGAAAATCTCTGTCGGTGAGAAAATGCATCGAAATATTTCGCGGAGGAATGATTCAGAAGCTTTATGGAAGCACTCTGCGCGCGCTGTTAATGTTTATACCGTGTAATGCGTAAAAAATGAAATTTGAGCAAGAGCAGCAGGAGTAAGATAAATTGCATAATTCAGCGCCTACGTTTGAAAATGTCAAAATATTAAAAATAGCATTGCGCATCTCTTTCCGAGAGAGCGTACGGATAATAATAAACTGAACACTAATCTCGCTTCCATAAATTCCGTGCTTATAAAAAAGAGTTAAGCAAAGTCACGTTTCATTGCATTCTATAATGCATTCTAAAATTAGCTATAGAGTTCACGGAAACGACCGCGCTACGCGATCTCGGGAATTACAGTACAGGCGATCTTTAAAGCGTGTCGCAAAATGTCTACCGCCTACCGCGCCCTTTCGTGTTCCGCGCATTCTTTTTCCCCGGGCGCGCGGCGTTGTAAGGTGAAGGGTCAGAAATCGATTTGCTTCTGGAAACGATTCGATATGATAAACCGTCCCGATAACGTAGCGCGCAACAAGCGAGGTTTACAATTTACCTTTCGCCGCTGAAGTTCGCGATAAAGTACTTTGGCGAAGTATGTAAGTGATCCGCGATAATGAAGCCATTATGTATCGCGTTTAGCCGCGTAGATTACAAACTTGAAAATCTATATTTTAATTTGATTACGGTGCTCTCAACGTTAATTCCGACATGTTTTACACATTTTCGGTACACGTGCGTTTTTTCCCCTCCACAAAAGTCCCGATCGGAAAGCAGAAATGGGTAATCGAAGAAGTTCGGCTCGCGTTTGGCGAGCACACACTGCACGGAGAGAGTAAACAAGTCTTACGGTCACTGGACTCTTTCTACTCGGAAGCCAATGTCTCGAACGTGTAATGACTACCAATCCGCTGTGCTCAAAGTAAATTAGAACAAGTAGCGAGTGAAAATGGCCAGCAAGAAGTGCAGAGAGCATCTAATGTGTGAAAGAGTTCATAAAGGGTGATCATAAAAGTGCGCGGAATTTTAATAGATCGAAGAGAATAAATTGGGCTCGAATTTTTTGAAGGATGAAAACGCGTTTCTGCAAACGTAATCATTCTGTTTAAAGAAGAAAGTTCTTTTTCTCGCTTTGGATGATGAACCATGTCGGTTGACCACACAAAGTGATACATGTAAGTATTCCAATCCCGATTAAGAACGTTGGAAGGTTTCATCACGCAAATAGGAACGGAAGTCAGACTTACATATATAGAGGAGTAAAAACCATATAGCGTGGTGTAAGTCAAATTTTTTTAAATATTTTCTCGTGTGCATAGATGCAATCTGTACAATATATAAATTGCATCTATGCACACGAGAAAATGTTTTTAAAAATTTGACTTACTGCACCACTATGATTTTTACCCCTCCATTTGTAACCTCAGAAGTAAAAGATATCGTGTGTTATTTTTGTACATTCAGAGGAAACCATCAGGTTTAAAGTTTTAAATAGAGAAATGATGTATTTTTTTTAGATATAAAATAAAAGTAGTGACTTGATTTATTAAGTTTTTAATAAAGTAAATTAACTAACATGTTTTTAATAGTACAACCAATAACACACTGTACCTGGTTTAAAAATTAAGCACTATAAAAATTTTTAATACGACTTTTTCTAAACCATGATACAATTTAAGCTCCTGTTGTATTGAAATATATATTAGCTCTATTTTGACAAAAACTGAAGATATCTCGATTCTTTACCTCTAAGGTACAGATATATATACTGAATTATAATTGAGTTCTAGACGAAAATTGTAGGCAATTACTCAATAATTAGTAAGAAGATCAGATTAAAAATACTGAAATATTATTTGCGCAAAAACTACTGTCGTATTTGGATCGTTCCGTGGAATACAGAACGATCCAAACAGTGAATAAACCGGATGTTGATCCTGCCTGGAATGATCGTCGAGCAAATTCGCCGTAATTCAGCGGAGCATGCCTGGAAGACGCCTAGCAGCTGGTGCCAGTTTCGGATTACGTATCGTCTTTGTAGATTCCGCCAAATACGTATTCCCGCCGTCTGGCCGGCCTGGCACGCCATGCGTTATGTTAAGAAGTGCAGTTAATTACGAAGATAATTTCGAGTCGTGTGTTTGCGTGCTGCACATAACGAGCTTCCGACTTCGGGAGTTTCTGCCATGCAAGCCAATCTGCTTTAAACCCACCGCCCAACCACCGTGCCGCCGTTGCCGCCGTCGCCGCTGCCACTCTCGTCTCTAGCGTGGCGTCGATGTGCCAACCATCGGCGCACCTCCCCGTCAGTACGATCGTTATCAGACAGATAGATTTAAACGAAAATCTCTCCAATCGGGTGTCCGAGAAAAGTCTTCGACACACGATCCACCTGGATCCACTGGCATCGGAACTCCACGAAAGGAAAGCCAAAAATTCGGAATCGCGACGCGCCGAATTTGTGTCGGTGTCCTTTTTTGAATTAACGCCCGAAAAGGGAGAATATGTGAAAAACGTCTGTGAATTTCGCGTTTGTGCGAAAACTTTTATCGTTGAAAATAAACGTTACACCCGCTATACACACGCCGCGTCAAATAGATCTTTCCGGGTGGTCTACATACATTTCGTGTAGCTTTTGCAACACGCTAAGTGTGCGCACGCGTTTTACGTCTTTGAACAAGATTTTCGCGGGGTTGCTTCAGAGAAAAGGTTTATTCGTCGCGTTCTCTCATTTTTCCTCAGAACTGTCAGACGTTAGAGTGCAGTTTAGTATGCAGAATACGCTGAAGATGCACGCCTTCGTTTTGGCCTCACATTTAGCGTGAAACGCGATTGTTGCATTTTTATTTTGCATAACGATGCGCTTGTATATATGTAAAATAAAACAAAAACAAGTAAACAAAATAAAGTAAAAATCTTTTTACTCTGTGAACGTAAATAAAATGTCGCGGTAATACCTACATTAATGATAAAGAGATGACAAATTAAGATTAAAATGATGAAAATAAGAGATCACGTAAATTTTAATGAAGTCTTAATGCAATTAAACGGCAGGAATTTCGACTCACGCATTTTGAATATCAGCAGCTCTATTTGTTAAATGGAGTGCACTATTGCGACATATTTTCGAATAACGTTTCAAAGCGTGCTTTGCGTATAGCGTTGACGTTGCCCTCTGACCTGTTTTACTAGCAAAACACCTGAAGAGCCAATATTGTTCGCTCCGCGTCCGTAAATGCGTCTAGTAAATCACTCCATATGCCGCCATAAAATATTCGTAATATGTCTACATTTGTTTTGATCCATGCGTGATAACCGTAAGTTATTCATTTGTCTTTAAGTATTTATTTTTTCATTTTTTTTTTTAATAATTCCGCATTTATTTAATCGAAATAATGCTGCCAGTGTTATGAGTTACAGTTAATTTATTAAATTTCACACGTAAAAAATTTTATAATAATGTCTTTCACTTTTTCCACGGGGGAAACAATTTTCAGATCAACACCGCTCGAGCATTCTTTAACATCTACATAGAGTATCCTGCGTGATCGGCGCGCAGCGAACCTCGTGCTGCTAGAGCGAAGTGGCGCATTTTTCAAGCTGTCTAATTATCCAGCTCTTGAAAAAGCCCGGCGTTATTCAATTTCATCGAAATTTATTCGTTGAGATAACGTCCAGTAATTTTTAATAATATACGAGTTTGCTGCGTCGCCAATAATGAAAGAGATCTCCCGCGTTCCGACGGCAGTGAGTATTCAAAAAATCGTTACCTCCGCGGTGCTATTATGTATAAATTTTTCTATCGTATCCTTCTAAAAATTCATAACAATCGTTTTAAGCGCATTACCGAATTCTTCTCTTTTACGATTGAAACTGGTGATGAAATTCATTCCATTTTGTTAGCGCGGATTGAATGAATCGGGAATCGAATAAATTTTGAGAGCACGAGATATATGACTGAAGAATACGTAAACGTCGACAAAGGAATGTTTATTAATTTTTCATATTGCACATGATGCCATTGACGGCGGGAATATGTTCGATATTTACAAAAGGGGATGCTGAATGCTGGCAATTTCGGCAATACATTCGACGAAAATGCATAATTTTTCTCTCTCTCAGCATCCATATACATACATTTGAGAAAATTTCAATGCGTTCGCAACCTGCACGCGAGACATTTCCAGCTCTCACCGTTAGAGTCGTTCATATTTCATTGCCACTTTAGTCACTGAATTTGCGAGACGCACGAATTCCCGTAAATTATAAATTGAGTGAAAAGACGTGCATTTATATATATATATATTGTATATATATAGACGTTCGAAATTGCTTTCGCATACGCGTATAATGCAACGAAGATAATATATCGCCGTATCGTATATCTATCGAATTAAACTAATGAAACTAATCTCAGCGCTGATTACGAGATTAGTTTGCGACTGCGAGATACAATTAAACTCGCTCGAAGACGAGTCTTTCCTTTCTTTATTCTGCAATTGAACACGGCGCACTGTCCCACTTGTTTCCCCTTGATTTCTCAAATTCACCCCCCTATAGTATCATAATGTCAGCGCTCGAGTTTAGAAGAGTTGCCAAGTCGTCGCGCACTTTGAAAGTTCTTTCTCGCAGCTGCGGCAGATTCCGTGATCATCGAGCTCTAACAGCCATTGCTCATCGGTGTGCCGGTCGACCGAGTCAGATAGATAAATTAGCAGTTTAATTTGCGTTTAATTAAACGGTGCCGTCGGTGTGCTCTACTTAGAATAATATACGTCAACCAACAGTTTCCTCTTTGAAGTCATTTTTACGATATCGCAATTTCATACCGTGCAAAACGGTCGAAGTGCGTGGAGAAAGTTTGCTTTCGAAAATTTTAGGAGTTTTTCCAGTAAAACGATTTAAAAATTTCGCTAAATTTTTGTTCGCCAACAACCAGAAATTATAGCTGTAACACATTTTTCAGTTTTGTTCATACTTTATCAACACCAAGTAGTCAACGCTGATCGAGGACATTTAATTAACTATTTTATCTTTAATCTCATTCGAACATGTCGCTATTTTCGCTTGCTGAGTTAATTAATATTTAACCCCTACAGGACCGGCCCCTTTTTTGGACGATCTTTTTAGTTTTGATGCTATAGAACATTTTTTGTCTTTGTCAGTGGGTTGAACTACGAAAAGAACGGCGTCACTCCAGCGCCTAATATTAGACTTCCAGTCCCGGAGAGGTTAATATATTCCTATTTTTAGTCACACGCGAGATAAATTACAAACAAATTAGAAATTTTAAAAGTGTTTAACAAAATATTTTGCTTCAAAACGCGTATTTAATTATTTTAATCAATAGCATGTATTTAATTTCGTCTTTAACCCCCGGAATCATCGAAATGTCTGAAAAACATTAATGCTTCAGTAAACAATTAATTTTCCCTACCATTTACCACTCGCTGTGTAAGGAAGAGAATCGATAGAATCAACCAGAAGATCGAGTAGACGCGAATGGCCGAACGCGAAATAAATTAACAATTTAATTTGTGTCTAATTAACGACTGTCATCAAAACGTGGGTACTGCCGTACTATACGGGGACCGACGCTTCCGACTTCCTCCTGGGTATTGATTACAAATTCAGATAACATAACAAGCTAACGAGCGATAATTATCGCGCGCGCTCTCCCGTCCGAATCTCTCGGCGAGTTGATTTAATCAACTTCGCGTACGCACGCGCGTGTACACGTGCGCGTGCACGCGGTGTTCCGCGCGCACTACCTTTGACATTGCGCGCCGTGCCGGTTTCCGATTATATATAGGAACCGCCGCCGCGCCAGCGTCGTTTCGCCAATTATCGCGCGGACAAGGACCGGATCAAGGGCGGCCTCGAGAGGTGGGATCGCGTTCCCTCAATCCGATTTATCGGGCGATCGATGGGCGTACGCGAACGGGTGACTGCACCCGCCGCCGCCACCGCCGCCGCCGCCGCCGAGCGCATTATCTCTCGGATGAGGGTTCGATATCGCTCTTTCGCGCGCGATACCAATCTTATTCCTCGCGCAAGCCGAGAATTTCCACGACTATTTTTCGCGACGCTCTGATATGCCTTAAGACGTGAACGGATGTCCCGTGAAGGAAGTTCACATCCATGGGAACGAATCACGTGCTCGTAACTGCGAGCGACCCCGACCGTTTTTGTCCGCGACGATGCGGTTTCAACGGATGAAAATAAAATTTTCAAGCGTTGTCATACTGATCTTTCTCTCCTAATTGTTTATAATAAATGCAACCTGCTTTGATTCTACACAACTTGTCACAATTATAAAAAAAATAATAATACGCATTAATTAATTATTATCTCCCGGCGCAAAATTCTACGTCATGATTATATAATTGCTCTAATTTAACGTATAAGATGGTAAACTTTCCAAGCACGTGTAATATAAAATTAACGAGGTTAGAAAATGATGAGTGTACTATTAAATGTATTAATTAAACATGCATTGTATTGGAGCATTAAAATAGCCACTGAATTTAATCTATTGAAATTTGATAATGCAATTGTGCTATGTTAACCATCGTAAAAAAAAAAAATGAATATAGCGGAAACCATGCGCGTTAAGGTAGTCGTCTCGTCAGGGCATGTATTAGATAAAGTTTTCGATTTCGGATTTTATATCAAATTATATGATCAGCTTTGCAGTCGATTTTTTCTGTTACTCTTTACCGACTATTACTCTAGAAAATCGATCTCTCGAAAATCACAAATTTTGCATTACTTCATACAGACGGCCAGAAAAAGAAGGCTCTATCACGGTTTCAATCACATATTTTCGCATTTTTCGATTAGATGAAGTGAGAAAAAACATTGCTTTTTGTACATTAGATTTCGAAAAATCCAATGCAACCATAAAATATATAGTTTACCGGAGATTTCGCTGCTAATTTTTTAGTTTATTTTAGTGAAAATGCGGTAATCGAGCAGATATTTTTTGGTCGAGGTGAGGTTGGGAAGACTTGGCAACGCCGCTGGCTAATCACTGTAGTTGCAGGTTATGGGGCTCGTCTTTCTTAGCCGACGTGGATAGTGATTGACACCCTTGTCATGCGTTTTGAAACCCTTTCTCAGTAATTGTCAAAATTCAATCGAAAAGTATTTTTCTCACTTGTAACTTTTCTTGACGACTCGCATGATCAGCTGATCAAAACGGAGTCAAATGAAAAAAATCACATAATTTAGAAAAAGTAACATACTTTGTCACGTATGAAATTTTACACCATAATTCATAAAATTATTTTTCCCTTAGCAAAAATTGCCTGAAATATATTTCTGAACGTAAAAACCTACAAACAGTCACATGACTAACACGTAGCGAGACGCCTACCTTAATAATATTGGTACGTACGTCAGGCGGTTCAGAAGTTTACGCGCGGAAAACAGTACTCGCGCGCCGGACAAATAATCGTAGTGTATCGATAAATATGTATGTGCAAATATATATGGCAGTATAATACGCCGCCACTTGATTCCATGCGAAAAGTACATTTATCTGAATATTGTTTTGAGGTCGCAACGAACGGTACCAGCGATTTGTTGTAGTTGCAAAAGGTGGTTAACCAAATTACCGTTCCACAAACCAATATTCCACTAGAAATATGAAAAAGAAGATGCAAATTTTTAAACGCAATTGGCGATGAAATTCTTTTTCATCTTCCCCCCCCCTTCTTCGGGAAGGTCCTTTTTCTGATTTTGCATTCAGAGGATTTAATGGCATTTACTTGTAATGGCAGAATCCGAATCACATTAAAAAACAGAAGTTGAAAAAATTTAAGATCCGCGTATGAAAAAGAGAGCGTATATGTATAAAATAGAAAAAAAAACATTATCTTGTAACGAGCGAAACGAGATACCAGATTGTATCAAATAAACAATGTTGTTAATATCGCATAAAAATATGTAAAAATTTACAATAAAAATAACTGTCGCGCATCATTTATCGCGTCTGGCTCTTAATTAGCCCATTTCTCTTATATTCGTGCATATTATATGTTCCTCATTTTATTGACATATAGTTATACATGTGGAAGTGTTATACAGTATAGCTATACACATTTGCGAATAGAATATATAAAGGAGAGAGGAATACCTATATTCTCATATTCCAAATTATCGATTAATCTCTAGAGGTTCACTCTGGATTCCCAGGAATCCACGATCCGCCTAGCTTTACGAGAATACGAGAAATTCCTAAATCGCCTCGCCGTCGTGTTACAACGTGCATTTACTTATTAAAGGCGAACTTTATATATATGCGATAATACCTCACTTGCGAATAATAAATGTAGATATAATCCTTTGATTCGTAATTGCCGACACTTTCTTTTGAATATTGGACCGATTAGATCAGAATAGATTAATAATTAATTACTAAAATAGATCAAATTATCATGCACGATTTGACTAATCGTGCTCTGCGTCAAGTGTCACATATTATATACATAAATATAGAATATGCAAAAATATATATGTATATACGAGATATATATCTACATAGTAATAGATCTTTCAAACCTTTATAATTATATGTGAATTGTCATAACATTGTATACTCCATATTTAAATATATTTAAAAACGTCAATTATAAATCTGCTAATATTTCTCAAACACTTTATATATCGAAAAGCTATTCAGCTGTAATTAAAAAAATTGTTATTAGTCCACGAGACCACAGGTCCCCGTGGTAGCGTCAATATTAAACGTGGTTGGTCTGATTCTGAGTTTCAACGATATATCGTGTAAACAATATAAAAGGGATGATAATTACAGGCGATCGCATGTATCAGACGCGATAATGCGGAAATTAATCTCGCACTTTGCTCGTTCAGGTATGAAAAGGTGTCGCGATGCAAATGTTTACCCGGAGGGGATCGGCGCTGAGCGATACGCGCGCGCCGCAAAACAAGTTCGCCTCGTCTATAAGAAAGGGAGAAAAAAACAACGACCAGCGTCGAGAGAACCTGAAACGGGGGTGCGGCGTCCCCCGAACTCTGGCGGGAGGGCACGTATTTTAACGACTCCTCTTACGAGCGTAACGTGTGCGCTCGGCTCACCGAGCCGTGTTTTCTAAAAATAAGGTTCCGCGCGCCGTCTATTCCGGGGTCAGGAGGGGTTAGGGACATAATGAGTCTTCGTGGCGACAACGGCGGTTTACAAAGAAATCGTTGGCCAGATCGTGCGCACGGCCGTCGCGGCACCTATGATTTGCGACGAAACAACCCCCGTCCCTGCTCACCCCTTTCCCTGCACCCCTAATACGCCTCGGTGTCGCAACCGTCGCTTTCTTGTCCGTGCGACGGACGTTTATTCACGTGAACCGTTATGCGGCATCGTGTGGTAACTATTCTGCAAGCTTGTATGCGCGCGCCAGACACAGTTGTAGTCGTCGGAGAACGGATGGGTGAAGAAAAGGGGGCACGCCGAAGTGGGCGTAAAGCGCCAGGGTGTGTTGCACGAGATTTTTGTGGTTGCGTGTGCCGTTGCATGACGCCTGTATTACCCGCGGCATGCCACCGTCGCTTTCCACCCCCTGCCAAACACACTAATGCTTCTGCCGATATTAACTCGGCGATTCCTGACCGCTTCTAGGAACTACGCCGCTATTTTCGGGGTAAACGACGGGGTCGCCGCCGGATTGGGAAGGGGTCGAGAGAAAGTCGAGAGGGGGACGGCGGACGGACGGGTGGTAGCTTTAATGAGGCGGGGACGTCATACACACGATGCTCGATAAGATCCGTCGTCCCCCCGCGACGATGGCGATAGCGATAGCGAGGCATAGCGTCAGAGACTGATCGTGAAATTTCAGCAGAGTATTTTTGCCTAGGCGTAAGGCCGTGGCACATAGAAAAACTTAAGCAGTATAAAACTTAAGCAATAAGGAAATCGACGGTATGGATTCGCTACCGCTTAGGGCCGTGCCTTAAGTGCTTGACTGTGATTGGCTGATTTGCTTACTGCTTCAGTTTTACTGTTTAAGTTTTTCTATGTGCCACGGTTTTTAGATCGCGGCGCAGATCTGCGGACGCAATTTGTAATACATTTAGATTTGCCAGACCGCATGAAAGTCCAATACACTCTTCGGCGGGGATCTTATTATCACAATCTCTCGCGCGGACGGCGATGCTATCACCGACTATCCTATTACGTAAAATTATTGAAGTAGCGACGTCACAGGCGGAAAAATATGTAATGCGTGAACGACCGAAAGTATCATTAAAATGAGTCATGTCAGCGACATGCTAAGAAGCTTAGAGGCTTAGCAGTTCCTCCGGAACGGCAATTTCTTCGCGCAGGTAAGATGTACTGCGGTCCGCCATAAATCGCGTTTTAATTTTCTCCGAATGTGTCGCGGGATAAGTAAGCATTAAGCAACATCCCCCAAATTGCTTTATTATTCTGCATTGCGCCGTTTTAACTTCGAGGACGAATACTTTGTGATTTCTCTCTCTCTCTCTCTCTCTCTCTCTCTCTCTCTCTCTCTCTCTCTCTCTCTCTCTCTCTCTCTCTCTCTCTCTTTCTAGAAGACAATGAAATAATAACCGAATACCAATCGGGATTTAGGAAACAGCAGTCGTGTGAGACAGCAATTCAAAGTTTTATCGAGGAATGGAAGTTGATAATTGAGGAGAAAAAAATGGTAGGGGTGTTATTCCTGGATCTTAGGAGAGCGTTTGAGACAATAGATAGGGTAAGATTAGTGGAAAAATTATATCAGTATGGAATAAGAGGAGTGGTACTGGAATGGATAATATCGTATTTAAGTAATAGAAAGCAACAAGTTAGATTCAATGATATATGTTCTAAAATAATTGAGACAGTATATGGCGTGCCACAGAGATAAGTATCAGGACCTCTATTGTTTATTTTATATATAAATGATATAGTTAAAGTCTGTCCGGAGGGAAGTATATTTAAATTATTTGCAGATGACACGACCGCAAGTGTAACAGGAGAAAGTTGTGAGGAATTAGAAATAAAACTAAATATGGTGCTCGGTATACTTGAAGAATGGATAAATGTGAATATGTTAAAAATGAATGCAGATAAGACCAAATATATGATAGTTAGAAGTATAAGGAAAGAAATAAAAACAGACATAATAGTAAAAAGTTTGGATGAAACTATAATTGGGCGTGTCGAGATAGCGAAACATCTGGGTGTAATGATCGATAGTAAACTGTGATTATATGTTAAAGAAAATAGGGAAAAAAGTGAGTTTTCTGAATAGAATAGGAAATGATATATCGGCGTACACTAGATGTACTGTGTATAAGTCTATCATAGCGCCTCACTTTGAATATTGCGCAACGATGTTAATAGGCATGCATGGGTGAGACGCAACTGAATCGACTGCAAGTGGCACAAAACCGTGCCATGAGAGTCATACTGCAATGTTCGCGATATACAAAGGTAGAATTGATGCTGCAAACCCTTAAGTTTATGAATGTAAGACAGAGGCTAATGTACAATGTATGTATTTTTATTTTTAAGATAGTAAGAGGCATAATGCCAAAACATTTAAGTAATAGGATAGAAATAGTAGGAGATGTGAGTGGACGGCAAACGAGGCAGACTGAGAATATTAGAATTCAATATCGCAGGACGAGAAGCGCACAGAAAAGTATATTTTATGAAGGTTTAAACATGTATAACGCCCTGCCGATAAAAATTAAGCAATGCGAAAGAATTGAACCTTTCAAACGTAGGTTAAGAGAATATATTGTACCTCATGTAGAGGAATTAATTTAACGATATTTTATGTAAAAAAAATAGCCGAGAAGGCTAATAAAGCTCAATCTCTCTCTCTCTCTCTCTCTCTCTCTCTCTCTCTCTCTCTCTCTCTCTCTCTCTCTCTCTCTCTCTCTCTCTTATCTCGCTCAAACTTGTAAATTAACATCCGAATCGCTTTTTCGCCGACGTCCGCGGTTTCCCTTGAGAGAGAGAGAGTTATTAATTTTTTTTCATATTATACTTTATTTATCTGAAGCACCGTCTGAAAACGCGATGTCTATCGCTCTCAAAACGTAAAACGTCCCGTACACATGTGCCGCGATGCATTTCTGGCTTTCGCGAAATAAAATTCCAAGTTGAGATTCTGATATCAGGATTTTTCTCCGCGACGTTTCGCAATCCAATCCAAACGGCCCGATAGCTCGATCCGATTCGCAGGTTTCCGATGGTATATCGACACCCCGAAACTCGAGCCCTTATCGCGACGATATCGTGAAATTTCTGGCGATTTCAGGCGCGGTTTCGGGCCCCCGAGAATAGCTTACACGTACGAGGTACGTTACACGTGCCCCCGAACCGTCTCCAAACGCCGCGCGGCGCCGCCACCGCGAAATCCGGCGGCGAAGTCGTCGCATGTGCATGCGGGCGCGCGCGCGTCGAATGGAGTGCATGAATAATGGCGGTACGTGATTAAAACTTTCGTCGTAATTTCCAGCACGTAAAACTTCGCATTAACGCGGGAGGGGGGGAACGGGGGAGCGGAATACGCGTGGCCGTGCATACGAATCGCCGTAGCGCCCGATGATCATTATGAGGACCGATCGCGGGTTCGCCACGACTTGCGACGAGTCACGATCTGTCCTCCTTGTTTCAACTCGACGAGTTCAATCCGTCTGTGTAATCGTCCGTTTAATTTCCCCGGCTCCCACGACTGGCCCGTTTCGGAAACACCTCGTATCCATTGTATTCGCCGAAGAAAAATCAACGGCCGATTGGGCCAATGCGTTAACAAAAGAAGCCTCGATGTAATTTACCACGTGAGACTCTGTGCGGTAGAGTTTTGCAAAAACTAAATAATAATAGCGCACGGTTGGCTGAGGCAGGAAAAATTAACAGTTACGAGCACCGCACAGACAAATAATTTTTGTTAAAAATTTTTGTCCTTTAATTGTAAACGGTGAAAATAACAGAGGGCAAACGAGTTGACCAATAATGCCGCTTTGAAATCCAACTCTCTTTCGAAGCGTAATTTTATCGAAATATGTTATCTCATCGCTCGCGGAATTTATCTGAATTTTTATAGTGTCATGAATTTTTATGCTAAAGCGCGATATATAGTAAGCGTAATAAGAGACAGAGAAAAGTAAGATCTCAATATCATTTGAATATTTAATTTGATATTTGTGAACCGGGTCAGATAAATCTATTTTTCGCTTTATAATTTGGTGAATTAAATTAGTGCATTTTTTAAATTCACTTATATAAAAATAAAAATAATGTAAAAAGCCAACAGTCAATATAACAAATTTTAAGAAAAATCGGTCAACGTGGACACGTCGTATCGGGTAAAATCGAACCAGAGCACATACACATCTATGCAATTTGGAGAGTGATAGTTTCGTAACGCGTTGGGGTTGCAGTCTGTCTAAAGTTATCCGAGAGCCACCACCAATGCAGTTTACTATCTATCGCGTCCTAGAGAAATTCCAATCTGTCTTTTCCTCCTCCTCCGCCTCCACCACCCTCAGCCCAACCCTCATCCCAACCGTCCAATTCCCCGCAGGCTTAGCCGGACTTTGAAAGAGAAAATAACGAGCGTCTCGCTCGCCCCGCGCTGCGCGTCAAGCACTGCTCCGTTCCCCCACTTCGTCCCCCAGCTAATTCGTTCAGAAATAATAGTCCGACAGTCCTCAAAGCGACATTGCAGTTAGGGCGACTGTCGTAACGTAAGGGTGACTCGGTCTGTGGAACTAAAGGCTTATCAGAAATTGCAATCGTCCTGGCTATGTCGCGATGAGTCTCGCGAATAATGCGACTGTAAGTTCGACATGTCTGATTTAGCGTCCTATATAATTGGAGCCCGAGGTCTCGCTTCGTTATTTATGTGCAATCTCGATGGCGGAAGACGGCTGTATTGACCTCCCGTGACTCGTCGCGGCAAACAATAATGAAAAAGTATTTGTATAAGTATTTGTTGGAACAGTTTTTGGTAACTGGTCTTTCGTAACAATTTGCTTGGCTATCGGTAAACGCCAGGGGTTGGGAAGTAACGCGTTATTTGTAATGGCGTTACAGTTACTTTTTTTTTGGTAACGGATTAATAACGCCGTTATTTTTTTTTTGTAACTGTAACGGTCACGTATTTATATTTCTTCAGTAACCGTAACGAATTTAATAGTTACTTTTATCGTTACTTTTTACATTTTGAATCTATTTATGGCATAATTTTTGCATATTCAATCTTCAGTCTTCGACCGATATTTCGTTGTTATATTTAAGATCGAATTAAGGTAAATGTATCAATGCCTGAACACGTACCTATGTCTGGACATTTTTATCATTTTAGTCCTTAAGTAAGTTATAATGCAAATTAAAATCAAAGAATCAAAGATAAAAATATTTTTCTTATATTATATTTTTATCTTTGATTTTAATTCACGTCATACTTATTTATAAACTAAAATGATAAAGGTGTCCAGACATAGGTCTTAAGTGTCCCCGGTATTGATACATTTACCTTACAGAGCCATATTAGTAAAAGAACAAACTTTATGAATACCGGCCTTATCGCTGCGCTGCGCTTTTTCATGTTAAAATTTTTCAATATAAAATTAAGGGTACAAAAAAAAGTATAAATTTAATGAAAACTAAAATTGTTTTATTTGCATTTTGAGCATATAAAACCTTTCTTCTTAAATTTTTTGTGATCTTGTGATTTAAATGATAAAATTTTATTGCTTTTATTAATATTTTAACAAAAAAATATTACAAAAGTAAATTTTTTATTGTTCGTTATACGATCCTATTTCTCTTATTATTATTTATTCACGTCGCCTGAGAAAGACGTTTCAAACTATTATTAACCGGTTATTGCGATAAATATTACCACATGCCTCGGTAGTCGAATTGGTACGACGCCCTACACGGAATGAGGGAGGTTCCAGGTTCGAACCCTGGCTGAGGTAATATTTTTCGCAATAAATTTCTTTACAGTTTTTAGATAATTAAATCGAGTCGATTTAATTCCGGGGAGGGAAGGGTTTTTAATTCTAACAATTACTGTGTTTTAAGTCCGACAAATAATCGGCGCGCAGTTCGTTGGAAAAATTATATGTATATATATAGACATATATGTATACAGAAACTAATATAAGGCTTTCAAAGACCTAAGCTTGGATCGCATGGCTTTTGATTCTAATTGTAATTTTTTAGTTTGTGATCTCGTTTTAACATAAAAAAAGTAATGGAAAAAGTAATAAATCGTTACTTTTAAATTAATGGTAACGGTAACGAGTTACTTTTGAGAAACAGTAACTATATAGTAACGATAACTAGTTACTTTTAAAAAGTAACTTAGTAATACAGTAATACAGTAAAAGTAATACAGTAAGCAATTGTATTGTCTTAGCATAAAAATACATTAGTTTGCAATCATTGCCCGAAACGAATAATTCTCGTCAAGTTTCTCTCTCCGCGTCGCATCTAATATCAAGATCGATTCTAGACACAATACTTGAAAAAAGGTGATATACAATAATAAATAATATTATGTTGGCTCGTTACGTCATTGCGACTTTATTTTAGAAATGTGGGACATTCTACAGCGAGCCGATTCGCCGACAGAAACATCGAACGACGATTTACGCGAGATAAACGGCGCGCGTTTGATTTTCATTGCAGAAATTATACCACGGCGCGTTTTAATGCTCCTCGTGTTTGCCGCGTTGCATTAACAATCGCTTATGATTACACAACGCCGCGGGACGGTCCGAAAACCGAAAGCCGGAGACCCGACAAACGTTCCTAGTTAGTGACACAAAGCAGCAATCGGAACGCGAGCCGTCGGAACAGTGACACATGACTCGCTTCGTTAGGCACTTTCCGGTCCAAATGAAAATAATTACCTTTTTGCTTGGAGCACGAATAGGACGTAAGCGAATTAACGGCACCCGTATACACAGAGCCCGGGCCATTTGCACCGATGTATACGCGCGCGCGTGATGCGCTCGCGAAGTCTGAGGGACATCCGAAAGGAAAAAAAACGAAAACTGCGAATGATAACAAGTTTTTGCAATCTTGGCAAGGAGAGGCGGGGCGAACGAAGAGATTCTACGTTTAATAACTCGCATCGGGGGCGCGACGCGAGAGAAAAGGAAAAACGTCGCGTCGCCGTCGTTGCGGTCGCGGGTACAATTAGCGAATACGTCGCCCGCGCGGAGGGTAATTGCCTCGAAAACGTATTTCAGACCGGGGAAAAGTTGCGCCGTTAATCCGCGAATTCGTTCCCCGAAAATGCCCGTCCGAATTAATTGCGAAAGACGACACCGAACGAGGTTGGCCGAGCTGTGCGGGGGGGCACAGGAAAATTATAGCGTTTCGCGACGCATTCACAATTAGTAACGTTATGAAGGGGGAAAAAATAGCGCTGTTACTGCATTATGCGATATATAATTTACCGTGATCTTTTACACACACAGCTGTGCGAGTAATAAGAAACTTGAATGCTGCAAACGCGTATTATATTTCGCTGAAATTTGTTAAAACGATATTTATAATCCCGTACTGTCCGCGGCGCTGTAAACCTCGACGTGTCAAATGCGACGCGCCGGATACAGCTGGGATTTGCGTTTTATTTATTTCGCGGATGTGAAGCTTTTCGCACATTGTAAATCGCGTCCAGACTCGTTCGTCGTCGTTTAATAAATCTTGTGTATTTTATTTCGCGCGCGGCTAACGTATTCGTGAAAGGGGCGAGTCGAGATTAGTACGACGAAGGATGAACATTGGGGTTTCATGAAATCATCTTAAATATTTTATCTTAACTGTAAGCCGATCTTCAGTAAATCCGCGCAACAAGCGAACGGTGCGTATTACGTTGTAATCCAGTTCCGCGTTTAACAACTGCCTGATCAAGTCAGAGCAGAAATCTTGCGGCGCCAGTCGCGGTTACAATTACTAAATGCGATTAGCTAAATGGGCGCGCGACTGCAGGCTGCGCGCCCTAGTACGAACGCAATTATTGCAGAGATTAATTTTGCGAGAGTTATCAGGTTTAACTGCGAGAGCCAGCTTACTTCGCGACGGGTTGAGCAACAGCATCAGACGTACGCGAATCGCGGAAAATACTTCGGCAAAGTAACGTGAATTAAACGTCATATATCAAAGGGTCACTTGGCGGATTTAATCGCTTAACGAGATTGGTGTCCTCGATAAAAACGAAAAGAATTAAATGTTAAAAGTATCTTACAAAATATATACGTAACATTTCTGTAAAAAGAAATGCCATTGTCACAATAAATTGCACGCTAGAAGAATAAAACTAGATCTTCCCTTAACTATATAACATAATTAATTTTTAAATATCTTATCACTTTTTTGCCAGTTATACATATATTAATCGTGTCTCGATAATATTGACGGTCTCTTACACTGAACTGCAGAACGAGCGTTATTCTTCGAGCCGTATTCCGTGATTTCCTGGTAAGAAGTACAGAAAACGAGTCAGCTATAGCCGCGGCGACCTACATCATCTTCCTGGAACTTAACCTAGTGCATTCGTAGCTGAGTTTCAGCTCATCGTGGCGCATTTAGAACAAAGTTCGCGAACAAAGTCGTGCAATGACAAAGTTCAACAAGCACGTCGCATGCAAACATACCGAAAACAAGATTATTAAATATTCCGGCAAATCTGCGTTTATTTCGAATGGAGTGGCTGAGTTCAATGGCGTACCTTATAACTTTAGTTGAGTTACATTTGTTCCTCATTAATCAAATTATCCATTTTATGTATAAAATCTGTATGTATGTGTACATATTGCAAAATAAATTGTAAAAATATTTTTATGAAAAGAATCTTGCGTCTTGTCCCATCTCTCTATCCTTTTAACTATATAAATGCAAAAAAATGCGTGCTTGATGACATGTTAATGTCCTGATGGGAAAGAAATGTAATACGCGATATAAAACGTAAAAAAAGGTTTAACATAGATTGTAACGGAGTATCGACCTAACGGCAATTTTGTGCGGTAGGAGCTCACATGGTGTTTTTACTCACACTGCCACTTTATCTGATCGCTGCTAGCTGCACGCAGATAAGCGTATATTACAGCGCATTGTATACGATTTCCAAGGATATAAACTGGCTATCGTTATCATGCCGTACGACTGTATCATTCGTTAAAACGACAATTTATACAGCAAGCGTATAGCCAACCTGAAGTATTTTATAATTATGTAAATAATAAGCTATATACATATAATAAGTTACATATAGTTATCGTAAATAAATTAGAACAATTTCTTATTATCTGTCGTCTATTAATCCTATCCATCTAAAAAAAAAAAAAAAATTTAGAAAACATGCATATATATACACATATACCTAATTCCATTATATAGATAAAATTATATGCACAAATGCATAATTTTATTAGGCAGAGATTCTTCGAGATAATATTTTCAGATGCATTATACATCATTTCTCTCGCCAAAAATACTTTTACCGGAGATTATCGGGATATAATTTTAAACTTCTCTCATAGAGAATTCTTGGCACTGAAATTAAACCACATCGAAGTTGCACCGTGTAGAGTGCATAAATCTCATACGTACATTTCTAGCCGAGAGCCGCGGTAGCTGAAAAGTACGGTGGCTAAAGATCAAATCGTTGGGACCACAAAGGACCGTTTTTCCAACGTTCGAGAGGGAATCGGTCTCGAGCTGGTCTCCGAGACTTCAGGCCTCGTGGGGGGTGAGTTCGAGCTAACGAAAACTTTTCTTAGGGAAATACGATCGTAATCAGACCGTGCAGACCCCTTCCCCATCCAGTGGCGCGCACCCGGCAATCCCGACGCTAAGAACTCGCTAGTCGCTAGATCGTTAGGGGACGAAACTCAAAAAGCGTGTGCCGGTAATCGGGGTACGGATTGCGCCATTGAGATTTGTGACGCCTGACGGCGCGGCTAGACGCACAACAAGAGGATGTGTGTTTCTGTGTGTGTATGAGCGCGCGCACCTTTACCTCTACTCCTTTCACCCTTCTTTCTCTTCCGCTTTGTCGTACTCTCTCTCTCTCTCTCTCTCTCTCTCTCTCTCTCTCTCTCTCTCTCTCTCTCTCTCTCTCTCTCTCTCCCCTTCTGTTCACAACACGTCGTCCCCCAAAACCGCGAACGCATATTCCTGCCAGTGTCTCCATAAATATGTATTCCGTTTAATGAGACCCCGGTAGCACGGAGAGAGCACGGTTTATGAGCGCGAACGCGCGCGTGTAGTCACGTTGCGTACACGCAAACAAACACGCGCGACAGCACACGGCATAATGCCATTGAGCGCTGTGCGTCACGTCGTAGTGCCTTTAGAGTGTCATCCATACATTACTATATCCCGCGAGTATTATTTCGATGCGCGTGAAAAGATTGAAATGAGCTATCAAGAATTCGGGTCGTAAATACTCGGACTCGAGAGGTGAGGTGATTTAGTGATCGCAAATCACGAGTGTCGCCGGTTGTTTTCGTCCGCGGTTTCTGGATCGGAAACAATTGATACGTCTTTCGGTATCTTTTAAGGAAAAACGGGATCTCTTAAATCGGTCGAAGAATCTATAGATAATGGAAAATGTAGTAATTCACTTGAGACAGTCTATACCGCGTGTGAGGAAACCGATAGTTCGCCTCATCATCCCGCAGGGCGCAATTTGCGATGCCTCGCTGCTACGTCTATATCCAGTCGCGAAACTTGGGACGTGTTACATAAGTACGGTTTATCCGCGTTTTGCATAATGCGAACCCTTAACCTTGTACCCCGTAGGAAGCGATCCTATGTGCAATCTCAGATACTGCGAATTAGGTATTGCAAAGTGTATACCGCTAGAAATTTTACTCCCGAGGACGTGTCCCCATTTAATTAAATTGTTTAATTCCATTAATTTGGCATCGTTATATAATATCCGCACGTTACCCGCGTTTATTAAAATATTCTCTTAAAATATTAGAAACACGCTAATAAGCAAATTATATGATTTAGATTGATTACGTAACTTGTATTAACTCGTGTTTATAAGAACTTTTAATCTCGTGCTGTCGGCATCACTTGCAATAATTACGGTAGTAAGTTGCGGATGAACTTCAGCCCCATGATCGATCGTTCGTGCTGCAGGCTGCTTTGGAGCTATTTGCTAGCGGGATCGAGTGGAACGTGCTTCGTCCAATTTTGAAGTTTAACAAACTCTCTGGACGCGCACGCCACGTCGTCTTATTTAAATTACATCGTATAAGAGATAATCTTGCGTTTTCTTTTTCTGTTAATAACCACTTACCGTTTTCTAATTAAGTATAAACGATTAAGGGAATTTCCCCCCCCCCCTCTCTCTCGTGCGCCTTGATAACGACAGATCTACGATGGGCGAAACCGAGGAAATAAATCGCAATTAAGTTTAATCTCGAGTCGTGTTCCCTTTGTTCCCTGAGAATTGCTCGTCTGCATATAGGCGATATGATGCGACAAGCCGCGGCAAAAGAAGTGACCGGGGAAAGAGAGAGCCTTTTAATCGAGACGACCGCATTTAAGAAGACTTCATTTACGTTTCTTACTTTGGCGAGATGACTTAACTTCGGTTCTTCACTTTCATTAAAACTCGTGCTAACGCTCCATGGTCGAATAGTAAGATCCTAGTCTCCCAAGTTTTTAATTGAGGAATCGTTGCCCTTTGGACCTTTCTAATTAGTGTATCTCCTTTCCTCTGCGTACCGATAGTATACAGATAATTTGAGACAAAATTTATTTCATTATTATAGAATCGTCAATAGCTGCGTAATTATTTACAGTCAAGTGTAAATGTTTGACATAATTTACTAAAATTAAATTGTTTAATTCTTTAAAAAATGCAAATCTACAAATAACATATAAAATTGAGATAATTTTAGACTAATTTCATTCTAATATCAGCTTTAAATTGAATAGAGGTGTCAAAAAAGATTGCCGTTAATTAAATCTCTGCAGAACAGCATAATTTATTTAAACACGTTGTAGTAATTATTATCAGAGACGTGTTATCTAATTGATTTATTATATGCTTAAGTTGGAAATTCGGTGCTAATTTTGTGTCATTGATATTGGAAAAGTTTTAATTATGAAAGAGTAGAGATTGTAATAAATTGTATACGCACCGAGAAATAAACCCAAACTAATAAATCTCTATTAACGTAGATATTCCGTTTATGACAAATAGTCTCGTTGTCTTACCCGAGCGCGAACCACGCTCGAAAAGATTTTCGATATTTCGTTCGTGGCATCGATAATAAATCAACGGGTTATCAATATTCTCGCGCCTCATCCTGTACAAAAATGGCATTCAGATATAATGTCGCGGTTAGAATTTATTTCGTACGATCAATCTTTGCGGGCAAACCTGCTATGATTCACGAGATTAACCTGCAGCGGTTAAAGGAAATCTGACGGTTCAGCGACACACTCGCAATGAATTATATCGACTTCATGAGCGCGTTGAATAAATAAAACAAACCGGCAGATAACAGTTATTCAGTCAGATCAGGTCGGAATTATTGACTTAAATTCAGTCGAGCAATTTTTCTTCCACCACTTCAGCGCATCTATATAATGTCGCGCACTTCTCACAAAGGTATTACAATGCGTGCCTGCAGCTGCCTGCTAACAGGCGCAAGATTGATCAGGCGGCGCGAAAAGGTTTCGAAGCAACAAGTATCATTAATCTAGCGCCCTTCAAAATTAACTAACAGTCTTGCTGATACATAATTTTATTTTCGAGTGATAACAGCTCGCCGGATGTAAAGAAAAATTGAAATTAATTATTCAATGAGTCTTAACAGAAACGGATATAAATTGACGATAGCCTCTTAAGGCTATACGCTCCCGAAATCATCAATCATTTAATTCTTTAGCGTGAGAGCTCGGGTCCGTTGATGAAATTCGATGTGTTTGAGTGTCCTTGCACGCGCGCGCGGCTAAGTCCTCCGACTAAATCCGCTATGATTCACGAGATTGACCGGCGGTCGAGAGGATCCGACAGCAGCCTCGGCTCGCGACGTTTCGTAGGCCCATAAATTTCAATGCGCTATCGATCGGCTTCAACGAGTAGCCGGTGCGCGTGTTGCAGGCCAAAGAAAGTGTGTGCTCGCTTGTATACGGCGTTGATTTACGTCGGATAATATCGAATTACGATCGCGGGAGATTGTCGGTGTTCGGCGTGGTTACCAATGAAGGAAGAGGGAGAGTTGACGAGAGGATTAAAGCTAACAAGAATGGTTCTCTCGGTTCGGGGAGTCTCATTCGACTTGTGATCGATACCATTAATAATTTGCTCTATTTTTTCGTTATATGTAAATATATAAGAATTTCTTTAAACTTTAACGGATTAATTAAAAGAAGAATGCGCTTATCGCAAATATTCTCTTTAAGATAACCATTCAACGATCGTATCATCAATATATGATTAAAACGGGGAAAGCGTTCCCCGAAGATAATCCAATTTAATCACGTCATCGGAATTCAATCTCGCGACGATTTTTCGCTAGAAAGCGAAGTTATCTGAAAATTTGTCTTTATTCTACTATGTAGCCAATAAAGATGATCATTTTATATACAGTCGCAGAAAGACGATACGGAGACGAGGCACTGATAAGAAATTTATCGTAATATTTCTAAGCGGATTATATAATTCGATCACTAAAAGCAAGTCCCAAGACTCCAAGACTGCAGAGAAAAAACGTGTCGGCCACGAAGATACTTCGAGCGGGGGGATATAATAACGCAGATGAAACGGGAGCCATGTTCGTGAAAAGTAGATTAAAAGAGACTGAAAGGTAGAACACAGAGGGGTCATTTGTACCACGAAGCGCGAAGTCCGTCCCGACGAACGGTTGCGTGTTGCGCCGATCGTTGTGCCGAACCTGTCATTCACACACCGACCTTTTCAACCACTCCACATAGATAACTTTTATTCCGCGGTTACCGATCCCTTTGATTGAATTCGCGTCGTCCCGACGACCGGCTGTTTGCCCCCGCTTTCGATTTTTCTTTGCACCTTTTCACGCGATTGGTTTCAGAGACTCGGCCCGATAATAGAAGTCAAGGATTGAAGATGATTTTAATGTAAGTGTAACTTGTTTGAAACTGCATGGAGTGATGCGATCTGAAAAAATTATTCATTGAGAAAATAGCGATTTTATCACCAAGTTCGATTTCTCTCAAAGATTTTTTTTCTATCTGTTTTTATGAAAGAAGCAATATATATACTATCTGTGTGATTAGTTCAAGGAACATAAATTTTATATACCATTATCTCGCATTAGTAAATGGTATTATAAAAAAAACGCTGCAGCTCTCGTAGAAAATTTGTTTAAATTTTGCAGAAAAGATTTCTCAGTTTTTTTCTTCGTACATGAGCTTATCGAATGAATATGAGAAAGAACGCGGTGCGCGTCTATATGTGCAACGTTGCATAAAATAATTGATGAATCTATCTTCATAGAGATGTATAGCCATCGATAACCCATCAAACGTAAAACTGGACCGGCATTGGCCTAGGGCAGCATACCTTGAGGAAGACTACGCTACCATCGCGCATTTTGTTCAAAAATATTTTATCCTCTCCGAATATACCATTATTTCCTGAAGTAACGAAAAGTTCTGTCCGTTATTCTGACCGAATAACGACCTACAGAGTCGTCAGCCGATATGTAATTCAATACGGTCAGATACGGCGTTTCGTGTCGTCGCGATTAAATATTTTTCGTTACATTGATTCTTGCGGTACTTCGATACGAAAACGATAATTATGAAATAAGAGCGGATCTGTGCGGGGAACCCGCTATCTTAGGACTTCACGACGATTTAATATCGCGTATCCATTCAACTTTCTCCGGATAGATACCCCTTTTATACCCCGATTACAGATCTTTCGTTAAATCGTCGCTTTCCAAACCCTCGTTATTCTGAGTGATAAACCGTTTAGGGTCTCCTCATTCGCTTCGCGTCATCCTTTCTAGCATTTCCGTGAACATTTTCTCTCGGCTTTTCTATCAACTGCCACTAAACTCGAAACTGTTCCGAACAAGCTTATTCTTGGTCACATGACGCTCATCGTTTGTGTATTTCGGTGAATTTTGTTCTAATTGTCTTAGATCAGTCATGTCTTAAAATATTATATATTGGGTCGTATTATATGTTAACCCAGATATCGTCCAAGTAATTGAATTACGAATGACTCACGGTTCGTTTATTTAGTCTTACTAGTTTAATATCCTGCGGCAATATAATCCGTGCGCTCAAATTCAAGCGTAAAATTAAATCAACATCTTATATAAATAACATGCTATATCGCGCGCACGACACGAAACGTCGGTTAAAATATCTTAAACAACGTGAACATGTACCAATTACCGCAAATATCGACAGCTGTTATTATTCGTACAAAAGTATATGTGCTGAGAGAATATAACGTTCAACTGCAATCATATATAAATCATCAAATAGCTAAAAATAATGTTTCGTATCCACATTGCTCTTTTGCGTCACGAGAATTGCGTTTCAGCCGAGATTCGATTGCCTTGTAGAACATTGAGCCAGCTGGAAGGTACACGATTTGCTGACACTATTTCTTCTCGAGGGTCCCATGATCCTTTACGCGATCAACCGGTTCCTTCTTATATAGAACCACTTTTCGCGTGAACCCTATCAAACTTTTGCCACCTAAACTCGTTAAATGGAAAAATCTCGAGTTTATTTAATAGTGAGTTTTCATTTATTTTCTATGGAAAATATGCTTGATAATAAACCATCACTAATAACGTATTTTATAACAAGAGTAACATAATTTATGCAAACAATATCTCAAGCTTTGAAAGCGCGTCGTGAAGTTATCATGATAGCTTTTAAAATCTTCAGAGGAAAGGAGAATATAATAAAACTAACATTTTTGCAAAAATATGAAATGAAACTGCTCTAATTAATATAATTAAAAAGAAGTACTGAGAGACTGTCCGGACTAATTTAGAATAACCATCGTGTGCAACATTATTACGGTAATACTGCAAAACTAAAAGTTTTCCTATAACGCGAGATGTGAAAAACTGTAATAATTGCAGAAATATTTCCGCGAAGAAACTGCTCGCTTGTTTCGCGGGGGTCGGAGTTACGGGATCGCAAACGCCCGCAACCTCTCGCGCCGTGTTGTAACTACGCACATATGCATATACACGCAGTTTGCAGCAGCACAGCCCGGGCTGCACCGACAGTATACCGTCGTAAATCAATCTTGCGGCAATAGACGTTTCTCCTCGCGGTTACCGTCGGCGTATGAAAATTAAAACGGTATATCATGCGGAATCTGGTTAGAAGGGACCGCGATTTAAAAGAGCATTACGGCCGTGCCGTACGTTTCCTGTTCTCGTGTGCGCTCGCGCCAAAAACCAAAATTCATGTCGGCGAATAGCGGTCGTGGCGCTTGCAAATATAGCGGCTTAGAACATTAGGTACGCGGCGCGGGCCGCGGTTGGCGGTAGTATACATATTATCAAGGTTCTCTCTCTGCTTCTCGAGGGAATAAGTTAGAGTTTTATTCCCGACGAGATTAAAAAAGAGATACACCGTCGAGATGACCGTCAATTCAATAAAGCTCGAATCTTCAGTCAGTCGATTCAATAATTCGCCTATAAGCTGCAGCGCGGGGATATCATTAATATTGAAAAACAAATTTAAACAGTATATCTATTTGTTAAAATAGTGTCAATATTTTTCACGAAGTCGGAGAAATATAAATGCCGCGAGAATCCTCGAATACAATAAATTCCGGACAGTTACCACAGTCACGCGCTATTATCAGATTCGCGCTCGTACGACGAAATTAACGTTTACAGAGAAGTTTCCGCAGCGGACGGTTGGGAAACGCGACATATTATTTCATTATTACGTCGGCGAACCTTGGAAGAAGTCTTTTCCGTAGGATATTACGGGTTTTTGAACCGCGCTGAACTGTTATTTCTGGTCTCATTGTTATCGAATTTGTTCCCATCGACACGCTCGCCTCCAGCGGCGGTATCGAAGAACCGCGGCTCGTAGCCAAAAAAAAATTCTGTTTGTAAAAAATTACGATACGCTCTTCGAGTACGTTTATAAATCTGGAATATTTCGAGCAACGTGTATTACGTTAGCAAGATCATTTTCCAAACTTAATTAAATCTCTGTTAGATGTGAAGTCGGGCGTTAGAAACATATTGAGAGTGCCTCGATAACGGTAAACTTGCATAACTTTCGGAGCGTCGGAAATTTCGTTTACGTAATATATGAAAGGAAATATAATATAAGAGGTAATCACAGCAGCTGGTAAAACATGTTAAATTCAGACGGGAAAATGCTGGAAAAGTAGCTGAACACGAAACTGAGGCGTTTCGCGCTTTGTATCTCAACGGCCTGAATATAATCGCTGAAGTGACAAATAAACCTATACGAAGCGCTCGACGCGCTTCGCAGAGCAATAGCACCGCAGCCCGGAATTTGCAGAATTTATGTCGATTCCGCTACAAAACTATACCACGTTAAGATCGCTCGCCGCGTAACTTCCATCATGATACAATAATTTCGAAGTAATCTATATTACAACCCTGAGTAAAGCCCGATCCAATCTCCGCCGAACTCGATGGCGGTCCCTCTACAAACAATTTAAACATATAACGGGTTACCCTCGCCAGAGTAAATAACAAGGGAGATCCAAGGATACATCAAACGACGTTAATTTCGGGATCTCCTGACCGGTGCAAATTCCACGCATAAATCACAATTAGCCATAAACGTTGAAAAGGCCTCGCGAAAAGTCTTCCGCCAGCTGCACTCTGGACGATGACTGCAGCACGTGGCCGAAACGCTTTGTTGATAATTAAAGCTCCACGGGGAAACGGAGACGAAATGAGAGAGACGTCGTGGACAGAGGGGTGGAACGTAAAACGCATGGGGACGCGCGCGGAGCATCGGCAGAACCGAAGGGGTTGAGGGAACTCCCCTCTGACTCGGCAGTTCCGAGGGGTCGCGCTGTGAATGGCGACGTCACCAAGTGCCACGGACGGCGCCACGGATACACCGGGAGTCGCATAATGGGCAGACACTTACGATACAATTTATCCTGCACGGAATACCCCAGCAGGGAAATATAATTATGCCGGCGACGCGACATTGTGCTCGTCATTAATGTGTCTCGCGTGTTCCGACGCGACTGTCTGTTCGCGCGTAACACGCGTGAAAAAGCGAGCGCTGAATATTGCTAAGACGCGTCTGTGTGTGTGTGTGTGTGTGTGTGTGTGTGTGTGTGTGTGTGCGTTCAGACGCACGTCATTTCCTTCAGCGCATCGCGAAGAAGGAAATATCAGTTTGATTTCCCTTATTGGACACGCGCTATTTAAAACACATGCGAAGAAGATTTAAGAGAGAAAAGATTCAAGACATTTGAAATATTCTCCTTTAAATTACATCAAGATTAAAAATGCATGAAAATTAAGAGGTAATATCAAAACGCGACATTTGATCTATTATTGAAAGAATAAGTCTATTTGCTTTTCATTGAACATTTTAATCGCACTGACTAAAATTAATTGAGATCACTCACTTAAAAATATGACGGACATTAACTAGTCGAGAGAGTCGCAAAGTTCGAAGTTTTACTGCCGCGAGAAGTTTGATATTCACTTTGTGAGCACAAACTGTTCTCGGACTTAGAATTATTTCATGGCATGGCGAGTGTCGTTCATTTTGCCGTAGTTTTCCGCGGATAGCCGCGATGCACCGCGCGCGCGCCGCGGCGCCGGCCCGCATTTTCCAAGGCTGCAACGTGCAGCGCGCGGAAACTTTTCCGCCTAAGGGTTATTTGCCAATGCCACCCGCAATGTTTCTTAATTTAACAGCTGTTCTCCATCCGCTAACAAATAGGTTGCATGCGCGTGTAATAAATATTTCTTTCTCCTCGCATCGCCCTCGCGAAAGTTATTTCTAATGGACTATCCCTGCGTGCAGCTTCGAAACAATTTACAATTATCGCGCGTAATAACAAAAGTTGAGTAAATGAAGCCTCTGATTAAACGCGTTGCACGCATTTAATAGTATCCGGTTACACATTACTGAATAATTATACGTAATATTAATCGATGTAACGATAACGGAGCCCTCAGTTATATATATGTATGCGATTCGACTGCGCGAATACCGTTCGTACTGCGGATGTAACGCTCTCCGAACGGCGCGGCGCGGCGCGGCGGGCGGACGGGCGGTTCGATCCGCGTATTGCTGCAACGCGCGGCAGATATATAAGCGCAGATCGATGCAGATAAAGTTATGCGCTGCATGCGCGGCTTAAGGATCCATTTGCCGGGACGATATTTTACGAAGGGGCGCACGTCGCGGCGCGTTTCGCGATTTCCGCGGTGAACGGTGCGCCCCCGGGCTGCAATTACGCGCGCTCCTTTGTAATTACGCCGCGTCGTAATTGAAAATGATCGCCTACGACTAAGAGACTTTGATCGCGAGCGAGCGCGAGCTGCATATCCCGATACTCCTCCTGCGCACGCCGATTACTCGCAACGTTCGATATCGAAAATTGCATCTCCCAAGAGAGCGTTCTCTTCTTTGAGGAAGTGAGGTTCGCGGGACGACGTTGTTTCGGCGCTACGGGCGCGAAAATAATAGCGTGCGGGGATGATCGACAAGAGGCGGACCTCCAGAGAAACAGCGGATGCATTATTATATTATACTGAGGAGCTGATACAGGATTGATGCACGTCGCGCAGAATACACCATAATTGGAGAGAATTCCCTCACGAGCCTGTTAAGCCGCCTCTCTCGCCTCTCCCCGCACGATCGCGCCATTTTCGCGATTGTTATTCCCTCATTTACAAGGCACCTGACGATACACGACTCGCCGCTCGCCGCTTACACGTTACACGGCACACGTCCAGTATCTGGCAAGCATACCGGTTGACCGTTGTCCAGCGATTTAGCCGCGGTCGTTTGTGTCGTGTGACAACACGATGTTATCTGTATAACCACTGGCTTCTTTGCAACACGGCGCGGCGGGACTTTCTTCGCTGGAAAATTGCTGCCTGAATAACACCCACCCTTCCGCAACACCGTCGACAATGCGAGGAGGGGGACCCCGGGAGGAGTTGTATAGCGTTACGTAAGTCGTCGGCCGCGGTGATTTTAATTTAGGTACTCTCTGACGAGTGCGGATCGTCGAGATAACGTTGCGCCAGAATTTCCACGAACCTTTGCATGCGGGTCACGGGTTCCGTTAACTTTGCTACTTGTTCGCGTACGGTTGGACTCGCGAGATCGGATTACGTTCAGACGCTCGTTCTATGGTTGATTTAATACACACGAATTGATAACGCAAAGATAAAGAGAGTACTTGCTGCTGAATTTGCTCGAATATTACGACGATTTGTTTAAAAAGAACTTTTTTGCAATAGGAAGAAAAAGTATAAGAGAAAAATATATTACAGTCGATTTGATTGCGCGTACTTAAGAGAATACTATAAAAATAGAATATTCTCCTTCGCGTTGTTATTATTATATAACGATAAATCTCTCTCTCTCTGGTCGGTTTCTACAGCTTGAAACAATCCTGTTACGGTGAAACAATTATGCCAATTAAATATTTAATTATTTTAATCCTTTCATATTTGTATTAAATATTTGCAATCGTTTGCAAATGTTTTCAAGTCATCCATGTTGTAATTAAATTTATAATATATCGAATAATTTTTGAAAACAAAATAAATTAACAATTAATTAAAGAAAATGCCATTTTCGATCGGTCTGAATCTTGGTGGCCTAATAATAATATTTCTATGTAAATTTTGTATACTTTTTACAACTCAAAAATTGCGCGCCGATTATATATTTGTCGGTCTCAAAACACAGCTTTTTATTGGAACAGTAAATCCACCTAAATCGGTAGTCAATTTAATTTTTAATACTAATCGGCATTTTATTTAAATCACTATAAAGAATTTAATGCAAAAAAAATTACCTCAGTCAAGATTAAAATCTAGATCTTCCTACAATTCGTGACAGGTATCTTCATCAAAAGGCAATGAATTAAATAAATAATCTGATAATATACGGAAATGGCATAGCTAAAACACGGACAAAATTTAGCAGAATTGATCAATTCTCCCAAATTAGGAAGAAAATTATCTTCACAGACATCGCAAAATATCAGATTTCAACTATGTTCAAATGTATATATTCAAGATATTAATGAATTAATCTATAATGTAACACTCATATATTAACGGTAGATATAAATAATACAACACGTACATATATTATATACTTTATAAATCTATCTCCAAGTCCTTACATTCCTTACAGACTCGCGGTCTCTCGTGAACCAAAAAAGATCAATCTTCAACGCTCATCCTTCGTATCCCTTTTACGTGTGCCTTGCGACAGTTCTTACGTCATCCCTAGCTTAGCCATACCGACGACGACTGTTATATCCTCGTTTACTACCCTCGTGGCCGGCAATGAATTCGCCGCAGTGTCTCCTGCGAGGACACACTGCGGACCCTCGCGTCCCCCCTGATTTATTCGCGCGCCGTACTGTAACAATGAGATGTTATCTGTAACGGCGTGTGGCACAAGCTGCCAACCCCTTTTGGGCGACGGGGCTGCCTCGGCCGTCTAACCCTTCCTTACGCGGTGTCGGCGACTTGTAATACATTATATCGCAAACGCCTCGGTGATACCGGGGGCCTGGTTACGGTGCAAGGCGCTTGTTTATAGGCACCACCTTAGACCGCACGCTATTTCGTTCGATCGGGATTGCGGAAGCCGGAATGCATTACTGGCTGAATACCATCGTCGGGTTTTCGTTCGCGCGTATATATATACGGCTCGCGAGTTATTCTCGAATCGGACGTACGGCGCTCGCTCGTGCTCGTCGTATCGCCGCGGTAATAACTCCCGCTAATATATCGTTGGGCGCGCGTTAAGTTTATCCCCCAAAGACGGTTAGCCACGAACTGACTATTGCCCCAAGTTGCTGGCTCTTATCGCGCAATTAGCGCCACTTAACGCCGGATTATCGGTTTCTTCATCGCGATGAGACTCGCGTTATACCTCGATCGGGTTAGCAATGTGCTCTAAATGGAAAATTAATTCACAAAGGTGCAACCGTGGTTCAGTCAGTGCTTAAAGTAAAAGGAATATTTATGACACAATCGAGCTATCCGTGTCATGCATATATTATATTTTGGAAGCATTTATCTCACCGTTATAAAAAGACGTTATCGACAAATGACAATGTGGCTACATCGTGTACCGCACGAAAGCACTGATGTATAGGTATATAGTGAGATATTCTCGTCGCGTAATATGTTGCGGCACATTCTCAACAACGAAGGTATAGATAAGGAAATATATATACATGCCCAACCCGTTCGCTGATACCATCCTCGTCATCTCTTGATTATTGTTTGATGATACACAGCGAAAGGAAGAATGCAAAATAACTTGTCGCGCTCGATCGCGCCAGCGTTGATAAATATTTTTCCAAATTTCACGGATCGGCTAAAAGGTTTCGTTAACTACAACAACTTTTTTATCATTGCATCCATGCGGAATGCGCTAAAAAAAGAAAAGAGAACAAATAGTACCATCGCAATGTATATGTGTACCCGTAAATAAAGGATAAAGCGATTTTGATACTCTATACTGTAAATCCGTGAATTTCAAATATTTCTGAGAGAGGACAAACAATCTGAAATGAATGAAATGGAAAAATAAACCTATTGTCAAACAGCGGACAAGCTCAGATTAAAAATAAGTCGCTTATGAAATTGCATGTTGCGTGTCAAAAATAAAAACAAGATAAAAAGCGAAGGGAAAAACTTGTTATTTCCAAAAATAGATATATAAAACAGAGTTGAACGATTTTGACATTTAATCAATATATTTCATAAATAAAAAGAGATTTGTTTGATCAATCGATTAACGATATCGATAATTGTAGCTGATTCAGCATTTATCTCTCTAACCTGTCAATTTATCGCATTGCGCATAATTAGATTTCACTGATGTGCTTTTTTTTCGAAAACTCGAGAACATGTAACAAAGTACAATTGAGCATGCATGTGAAACAACTTTGGTAATTATTTGTTGGAAATCAAAGGGATTCATATATGATTCGTTTTCATCCGGGTTGACAGAACATCAACCCGTCGATATTGGAAAATTTCTGTCAAATGGAGTGTTCTCGATTGGACTGCCATCAATCGAGCATGCCATCGGTATCGGATACGCGATAAGAATGTAAAGCAATCAATCAAATCTCAACACGTGTATACGTAAGCGAAATAATGGTCAAATGGAGCCCGATTGGCCAATAGTTGTCCACTTTTTCACACGTTAGCGACGTGCGCGATATTTAACTATTTGCAGATCCCATCATAGCAAGGAGTCTATTTAATTAATTAGCTATACGATCAGATAACAATACGAGAGATAGAGCTTGTGCGTGCACTATTGTAGTCGGTATTGATTTATGTCACTTTAAACGAGGTGATAATGTCAAGGTACGTACATAATGTCTCTATTGTATGTACGTACTCTAATTCCTAGAAGTTAATCCAGAATGTCCCCGATTTAGCTAATAAGTTCTGTCACAGCTTACCGAGAAATCATAACGGAACGCGTTGCAATATTAATATGAGATCGGAAACAACGCGTTGAATGACACAGTGTAGAGACAAAATTGCGGCAGGCAAAATTGAGCTATCGAGATGTTAATAAATTGATTGACAACGGAATTCCCTGCTTATATCGCGCGGTCGCAACAATTAGCGATATAAATCGTTATTATTGAATATTGAACGTATATACAAATGCAAATGCAGACTGACTGACACGAAATCTACAGTTTAAAATTATTAATCGCTCCTCTCAATTACATGCGCATATCACATCAGTTTCAGCCCAAAATATATAATTACAAAAATTGATGTCGTGATTAATATATGTCGGGGGTGAATTATTAAATAATATTAATATTAAATAATATCCGTGATATAATCGCGACGCGCCAATTTAAAATGAGCAATGATATTCGTGCGATTTCATTAAGCGAGTAGCAATGAATTATATTGTCGAACCGTCATAAAGCCGGGGGCTGTGTAGAAATTTGTTAAGGCCTTACATAACATAAAGCCCCGATCATTAGTTATTAAAGATGCCATAAAAAAGATTTCCTTATTTTAACCTGATGAGGTCCCAATTATTATTTATTAGGGATTCCATAAAAAAGGTTTCTTTATTTTTGTATAATGAGGCCCTTGTAAGGATTTGATAAGAATGCTTTAACTTCATAAATACTTATTTATTAGGGCTAACCTGAGGAGGTCCCGATCATTATTTATTAGGGATTCCATAAGAAAAGTTTCCTTATTTTTGTCTAGTAAGGCCCTTATAAGGATTTGATAAGAATGTTTTAACTTCATAAATACTTATTTATTAGGGCTAACCGGATGAGGTCCCGATCATTATTTATTAGGGATGCAATAAGAAAGGTTTTCTTATTTTTGTCTAGTAAGGCCCTTGTAAGGATTTGATAAGGATGTTTTAACTTCATAAATACTTATTTATTAGGGCTAACCGGATGAGGTCCCGATCATTATTTATTAGGGATTCCATAAGAAAGGTTTTCTTATTTTTGTCTAATGAGGGCCTTGTGTGTAAAAGGATGTTTTAACTTTATAAATATACTTTTTTCATAAATATATTTACAAACACAAAATTTCGTAATGAACCGGCACTGGTTTCTGACATTCACCCGACATTAAGAAATATTATAACATATTATCCAATTCAAAATTTTATCACTCTTTTTAAACTGAATTTGTTTCTTAAGATAATTTTTGAAAAATTATATATTTGTGCCGGTTATGACATATGTAGATTATATATAACACTTACATCAAATTAAGAAGTAGTCTACCACGTAAAGCAGTTAGCTCGCACGGTCCCGAGGTCCCGAGTTCGAATCCCACTAAAATAAGTGTTTTTTAAATAGAGAAAATATTTATAATATCATAGACTGCATCTTAAGAAACAAATTTGTTAAAAAATAATAATAAAATTTCAAAATAAATAATTTTTTTTTATGTCAAGTGAATATCGGAAATAAGGGCTAAAAAAACTTGCCTTATAAGGGCCCGAAAAATTTTCCTTATAAGGGCCCGAAAAACTTTCCTTATAAGGACCTTGTAAACAATTTGTTACATGCCACATAAGGGCCTTATTATTTTACCCTACAAGGCCCTCATTTATATTAAGGCCAACTAGTTGGGCCCTTATTAGAGCCTTATAAACATTTTTACACGGCGGCTCTCGTGCAACGCGACCGCAGCTCAGAATTACGTCATTCGCCGGAATCTTTAATCCCGCGGCCATCTGCCTGCCGGCTAAAGGCCGTTACAATAAAGTAACGTTATCTAGCCTCACTGCAACCCAAACAGCGGTTGAGATTTTGAGTTTCGTCGGACGGCAAAGTGCAGAGAAAGGGGGTGGTGGTAGTGGTGGTGGTGGTTGGGACGGAAAGTGCTTACCTCGGCAATGTCCAGCGCGCGGCCGTCGAACACTTTGCTCCACCCGGGGTCACGTTGGAATGAAACCGCCCTTGGAATTAAAACGGTGGAATAAAAACGCTCTGAATAGGTCAGGTTCTCTCTCGCGCGAGCGCGCGCGTTCAAGGGAGGAACTGATACCAGAATACTCAATTAACCATATACCGCATAGACCTGATTGTGCCGCTAATTACGATGGTGCGTCCGTAAACCCGCGCGGTAAAGGGATGCTAAGGATGCTGCGATCTCCGGTCTCCAGACCGGACGCTACTTCGGTATTCCACTCTCGCGCGACGCGCCTTTGACCGGGCCGATTGGCCGAAGGATAGCCGGGCGAACGAGCCGAAGGAGCGGAATTGAAAGAGCCGTTAAACTTTGCGGTCGTTCTTGCGGAACTACCTTCGTGAGACTGCCTCCGGCAGTCACGTTACGACGAAAACGCGACGTCCCGTACTGCACCCACGAGTTCTTTAATGATCGCATGGATACGTGTGAGATCGTTACTCGCACGCGGAAGAGTGAGAAAGAACGCGTCGCGTCGTACGATCAATTCGGATGCCGTGTACCAGACTGCAATGTTTCTATTCGATCCGGGAACGCAATCTCCACTTTCCGCCGGGAAAATTTTTATCACCGGTCGCCGGCCGCGTGCCGCATGCATGTGGCACAGATAAAAATGTAATTTTACGGAAATAAATATTTATAAAATATCGAAAGAGTCGCGTCGCGCGCGCACGGTGACGTTTACATCTGCGCGGGAACAATTTCTATTTAATTTGAATAAATATTTGCATGATGCTTTAATCAGGATCATCGAAAGCGGTATATTTTCCGTCTTTTAAATTCCTTAGTTCCCCTCCTAGTGCAGGAGGACTGTTTACATTTGTTCCGTTTTAATTATAGTGCCAAGCAATCTGCCGGGAGTAATTTACCTGGCAAATTGTGTAACTACCCCGTACTTACGTGTGGCAACCTATATTAATGATTACATCACAAAAGCTATATATATATTATTGGAAGCTGTCTCCGATATTACGTTGACCAATATTTACATCGTAAATCAACGAGCAAACTGGAGCGTTCTAGCTAGCACATCCAATTCACCCGCGCTCTCCGTGTAAATATGGATGCCGATGGAACTATGCGTTTCAACTAACGACTAATTAAGCGACAACTATCAAGGAGTCATCCCTTTGACAACACAGAGACGATTTCCTAATCTCTAATTATACTGCGTTCGCCAACGAGCGCGCGACCGATATAACCTTTAACCCGACATTATGAGATAATTGTCGGTGCGATTTAACGCGCGTCATTCGTGCGCGTATATGTGTGCCGGTAACGGAGCCGACTGCCGCAACGTGCGGTATGCTAAAGCGATTTTCAGCGAAAACTACATCCGACGGGTAAAGCCTGCCGTTGCGGCAGGTGTATCGAAGTGCGTTCGTCCATGCGGGGCTTCCAAGCCAGCCGGACCGCAAGACGGTACACAATATGTCGACGCGACGCAATATTCCACGATCTTGCGTTTCTATGCTCCGCGTTACATCTGGCGATTTTACGTTTCGGAGCGATCATGACTGCGAACCCGAGCTGTTGGGAATAACGCCCTACATTCTCATCGTTATATTCTAGTCTCCCGCTAAATTCGCTCGTTCTTATATCTCACATTTCTAGATCATTGTACGAGTTTTGTAATAAATGAAGTTGGTCAAATATATATCAAATAGATGAGAATATCATTTAACTGGGGGTAATTTGTAATCTATAGATGTATTTTATTTTTTGTATTGCTTTGCGTTGTTTTATTTGAGGTTCGATGGCTACAACAAAATGCAAAGTTTCATGAAATTTTAATATGTTGTTCTGGAATGCAAAATATAATTATGTGAATTTTTTAGGAATTTTTCACCGTCCCGTTTTGTAAAAAAATCTACTCCAAAAACTTAAAAAATACAATTTTTGGATTATATTTTTTTCAAAACGGGACGGTAAAAAATTCCCAAAAAATTCACAATTCTATTTTGCATTCCAAAACAACATATTAAAATTTCATGAAACTGGCTGCATTTTTAACATAGAGGTTTTTATAGGAAATGATATATTACATATACCTTCAGAATGAAATAAGTGCAAGAAAAAATGCAAATGATAAGGAAAGAAAAATATGCACATGTAACTTAATAATTTACAAATAAATGAGCAAAAGAAAGGGGAAGGTTACCGCACATTTCGTAGAAAAATTAATTATTAAAGCATAAATTGCTTGATTTTTCGTCTGCTAGACTGCCACGGTCGTGAACGACGTGAACAGCAGCACGCATTATACGCACGCGGCGACCAATCAGAGCAATCCCCTTCATTCCCACTACTTCAAACGCTAGTGCGCTGTTTCCAGAACCCCCGCGTCCCACTACTCCCTCCGATGAAGCCATCGAACCTCCTTAAGAAAAGAATGCTGGAACGTAAATGCATGTAGATATTTGTATGTGTGAGCGTTTTTAAATATCTATTATATATTTATCAAGAAAGTGTGTATTACGCGGCAGCCTCAGCAAGTATAATAAGCAGCTCGGAATCGCGCCGTGGCCGCGTGGTGCAGGCGTTGTGGTAATTCAAGGGTCTCCGGAGGTTCTCCACGCTCGGCAAACTGCCGTGACAGTCAAGTAACTGGAACGGCCAACGTTTACAAACGTAACTCATCGGCAGATTAATCTCGCGGGTCTTCGGAATGGATCTCTCGACGATCGTGTCTCCGGCGGGGATCGGGATATTCTTCCCATTCCAGCCGCACCACGCGGCTTGCTTTTTAACTTTCCGTTCGTAATTTTCGTTTCTGCATGCCGCAAAGGTAGATCTTAAAGCGCGGTACCCACCTCCCTCTCTCACGCGCGCGCGCGCGCGCGCGCGCGGTCGAATAAATTTATTTTAATGAAAGCCAGCGATTTACAAACTTCTGGGATTCGATGAATTGCCACCGAAGAGAGAGATGGGATATGTTACAATTGCTCCCCTCAGCAAATTGGGTACGTTCGTAAATTATAACGATAATTACAAATTTGTGATCAAATAAAGTACAGGCCACTTATCGTTAAATTGCATTTCGAATTATGCCACTAAAATTGTATATTTATGCCGTAAATTAATTAACAACCATTATTGTTGTAATTCAACGTTAAATTATTTTCTCACGCAAATTTTGGTAACGTAACGTAAAAAGGCGAATAAAACTTTGACGGCTGGCCAACAAACAAAAGTGCTCGTCTGGAAAAAGGAACCGCGTGTAACACGCATAATTAACTCGGGCGGAGAAAAAATTCTTTATCTCATCTACATGTCGAGTCATGCATCCCACATTCAACTGTCTACTCTTTCCTCTGCGAACCTGACTCGACGAAAAGACGACTATAGCCGAGAGTTTCCACGTTTAATTAACTTCGAGCAACATCTTTTAATTATAAGACAATTCCGTGCACGCGAGAGACACGAGAGGTCACATACCCGACATTATAATTGTCGGCGAATATTTACGTCGCACCTTTCCTTCTTTATTCGCGTGGTCGTTCTCGTGCAATGTCGGCGCGAAAGGCATCGCGCGCGCGCGCGCGCGTACGCTTCTTCGCACTGCCCATAACAAGAACTCGCGACAATTACATCGCGAGCCCGCACGTAGAGCTACTTAAAAGAAAATTTAGGAAAAAAGCTCGTGAAGATTCCAGGGTCGTCTTTCACTTGAGAGACATTGGAACTTTCATTTTGCAAAAAATAGAACGGCCCCGCACTAAAACAAATAACAAAAATTTTCGCAAAATTTTATGCTACTCGTCGCGATATACTGCTCGACCAAATTTTAATATTTTATACAAGAAATTTTGCTTTATGTTATCATAAAAAATGTAATTCTGTCTTTCTTTGGTGTATATATATATATCGTAGATATATATTATATATATATATATATATATATATATTTATATATAGCAACCGGCAGCGCAGCTTATTACAATTTGTATTTTACATTTGCGAGTATTAAAATTTGTCCCTTTCTCACAATTAACCTCAGGCTTCAGTAAAAGTTCTCAACTGCGAAGGAGGAGAGTCGAGAAAGAATATACGAAGAATTAGCCAAAAGTTTTAGGCGCAATTATCGTAGACTGCGCTTTGTTAAGTTCGCATAATGGCGCGGCACGGCAAAGTGTATCACCGTTAACGTGTACGAAAGACTGGAGGACAAATTTCATGCTCCGACGAGTGCCCAGTTCTGGCGAATTTCACGGCCCGTCAAGTCGCTATCTCTCGATCGGTCAAGTATAAGGGTGTGCGTCTACTTAATAAAGAATTAAGTTTCACATATGCGTGTGCGCCCCCCCCCCCCCGACTATGGTCGCGTATCACGTGGCGAACGCGCATGCATCCCGCGCGCTAATTGCGGCACGCACGTGTGCGCCCAGTGTGAGATCCCACAAAGCGAACGGACGTCCACTCATAATGGGACGTAGGCTCGTCATAAACGATCGTTACCTAAACAAAACTGAAAAGTGTGAACGTTCATCTGTAGAACCAAAATAATTTTTGCGAATGACGAAGACTAATAATTAGGATGAATGATTCGATTAATACTGGCAAACGGCGCTCGTCGATCATTCACAAACTATCCTTTCTCCGCTACGTTCATTACATGGAAGTTGTATTACAATGAGGATTATAATAGAAGTTGGCGGAACACGGAATCGATAAGATACTTAAACTTTTAAAATTAAAACCTCCTGTTTAAAGCCCATGCAACGTTTTGCGGAAAGATATCTTAACGTTGCAGTTACGTTTCCTTCCGCCAATTATATTCCACCTCGTCGGTCTTGTAATTATTTTCCGTACACTTTTCAAGACGATCTTCTCGTCGGAGTGCCGATACTCGTGGCTTGCCGCTTTCTCAGGCCCCGTCTCCTCGCCAGCAACGAGGAGCGCACAAGCGCAAAACTCCGGTACGCCGAACGTTGAAAGGGATAAATCCATTAAGGTCCCGGAACGCACAATGCGCAAACGAGCAAATTAGTTAATTAATACTTCGCAAACGCCCGGCAGAGATATAGCTGCGCTCTTGGGTCTTGGAGCGTTTCCCGAGCATCGGCAAGCGCGCGCGCGCGTGAAACACACGGAGGACGAGTAATGAGAGTGGTTGTAACGTTTGCGAAGCTGCGAGGCTTTCGTTCCGGAAAGGAGGAAACCGGGCAAGAAGTGGGACGCGAGAATGCGGTCTGTGTATGCACAGGGTGCCGGTGTATACCGTGTATACGCGAGGGCGCGCACGTTACCTTTGCCGATGCTGACATTACGGCCTCCTACCACGCGAGAATTCGGGAATGTAGACACGGTACTCGCGGGTGTTGAATCGTCTGCTAAATCGAGCCGGGGCAATCTGCTGAAAATTAGTACCCGACGTTTCGGATATCGCGTTTTCTGCCAAAGGTAGGCGGCAGCAGAGTGGGAGAGGGGTGGGTATAGGGAGGCAAGGTAGAGGAAATCGACCTGATTGTCCCTCGTGAACGACGCGCCGCGGATAGGAAGTTACGTGTGCCCGATTCGTGTTCGTTGCATGATGAAGGTGGAGCTCCAGACTGAGCTACTTCGAGGACAACCGATCACGAGCGAATTTACGGATGAACCACGGACGAGTGCAGGGAGCACTTCTTTTATAACGACAAATTTTTTTAAAAAACGTAAATAAATAATAATTTCGCTATTCTGCTCCATTTTGTTGTGTCTTGCTTCCCCACTTTTTCTTAAATGTTCATAAAACTATTAATCACAGGAGCACAATATGAGTGTAAATATAAGTGTTTGTCTACAGAGCTTGGATCGGTGGATTCACTTAAATTCAAATGACTGCGAATCAGTCATCCCTGGCGGGGTCAATGTAAATTTGAGCTCGATCGTATTCGTGGCGCTATCCACACTCATTGAAGTAAGTTCGTTCATTCGTGTTTGTTCGCGCTCTTCGCTTAGTCTGAATCCGACTTGAAAGCACAATCTTATATATAGATACGTTATTTTCAAACGGAACCGAGAGACCCGGGACTTTGCAAAGTAATTGTCAATTTTAGAGAAATATCGAGAAATTCGAGAAAACAGAATTCTTAGCTAAGTATACCGCAAGATATTCCGACGATAGATTAAACTGAAACGGCATAAATTGTGCAAAACTAGTCCATTAGCCGCAAACTGACGAAACGGCGGAGAGCCCATCTACAAATTGCACGGACGAGGATTACAAGAAAGAGCAATTACGAGTATTGAATTTTCCTTTAAAGAATAAAGGAAACTTCCCCAACGCCATTCACATGTAAACAAACAGTGTGTAACTACATATTCGTAAATGTCAAAAACAGTTGTATTATTTTATCGCCAAGCATCAAACACGACGACCAAATTCACACTTGTCTGTATTTTACGTTGTAAAATCTTTCGGCATTTCTCTACAAAGAACTAATGAACTGAATACGCGTTGTGTGTGTGTTTCATGCATCGCATGAAAACGATTCGACAATTGACAGCCAGGCCATATCAGGTTGCGAGGTGCGATTAAATTATTATACGATCCGGATAAAAATAGTCTGGCATTCTCACATTTCCGACGTTTGTTCGATATTTTAATATTACGCAGGATACGAAATTAAATTTAAATCTGTGCAAACGCAGTGCTGACATTAATACGCGCTGATTAATCTTGTTAGATAAAAACCGATGTAACACACGGATTTTATTCAAATCACGTTCGACAATCTACATTTGGCATTGTTAACTTATTTTTCTTGCGACATTAAGCATCCGTTAATTATCCTGACAATTCGTGACGTGCATAAATTTAAATTTCGACAATAAATGAAGTCAGTTGCGAGAGACAAGAATATAACGTAAATTGATAATATTGTCGATAAGCAATATCACGTAGCAGATCGCGTTGCTTTGATCCGATATTATAATTTATGCAAATATCGACAAAGATGCACAGTAGTGCTTCGGTTAAACTTCGTTAAACTTCATTGTGTCTTCCAACTTTCGTATCTCGTCGGTGGCAAACTATGCGCAAGTACATGAGTAAGTTTTCGATGCAGTTTCATCTGCGTAAACATTACTTTCATTATTCATAGCAATTGCAACACAGTTTTCCCGCACACAAATACATTTTTTTCCATTACAAACACTGTATAAAGATAAAGTAGAAAATAAAAGATACGTACTACATCAGATATACATATATCAAACATATAAAAAGCTTGAGCATAAAAAATGGCAAACGTATTAAAAATACCGTAGCTGCTAAATTATCGATTTACGTACAGGCGTGAAATTTTTTAACGTTTAAATTATATTATGATAAAAAAGTTATTATTCAAGTAGCCCTGGCACTTGCAAGGGATACTAAATTAATTCATTAATTAGCTCAATAAATGCTTTCCATCATCGTAATGTTAATAGCGCTAATTAATTAAAGTTTATTAATGCATTATCATATGACGATACTTTAACGCACAAAGTATCAGTGACATTTTAATTGCATGCAATATAACGGCGCTCAGTGTTACTCTCCATTAATATTCGCAGAGGTAATTAAAAGCGAATTTGCTGTTTAACGAGTTCTCCAATTTTACGCATTAATTTGCTAATTGAATCTTCTAAGAGAGGAGGATTGATAAAGTTTTTCGTAGAAATTTTTACCGCACTTGAATTTCGTTAACCGGCAATAGCACGCAAATGTCAGACCTTTCTTCGGATTGTAAATAAATGACATTTTTAGTTAAACGTCACTGAAAGTCGCAGCTTCAGTTTTTTCTAATAATATCGCATTTTTTCTTGAGAGTTTCGAACTCATGACAGGTGCAGCCTGTATATACAAAACTTAAGTTACTTCGAGCTCAGGAAAAGTTAAGAAATTAATAATTTGATTGAAGAACTTTTGCAAACACCGCGGCATAATTTACATACATATTAATATTTAACCGAGTGTGAGACCAAATTATGACATCGAAATGCAAATTGTAATAAAATATTTAATAGAATTTCTAGTCACGCGTGGTGTTTCAAGTATGCGTTTAACGCTTTCCAATTCTTGAGACTTTTATAACGGTGTCGTTTTTGCACAACGTTACTTTATATATTACGATTATTTATCATAATGTTTAAAATGACGAGAATTTCAATATTTCCATCGGTAACATATCGGAAGAGAAAGTGGCATTGCGCAATATTATTCAGACAAAATACAATTGCTTTTGTTAACAAAATACCGATAAATTGAATGTAGTATGTACATATCAAATGTTAAATGATGACATATCTATCTCGACACAATTAATAATATATTTTAGAAATTTCTGCAATTTATTAAATGTTCAATTGCAAATTCCGAATGTCACAAAACCTCGTTTTCCTAGAAAACTGTCTCCATAATATATAAATGTGATATTAATTGTAATAAATATATATAATAATAGCGCGAGACACTACTAAAAACAAAATATTGTCAATTGATCGAGGCGATAAAAATAATAATAAATGACAAAGGTTAATCAAGTTTTTGCCAGTGTGCCATTATAAGTATGCTTCTTCGAATCTTCCTCTCTCTCTTCTCCGAACAGCAGACATAAGTGCACGTTACATTTTTCGTATCATGCCGTATTATACAAATATCAAGTTATAACGATTTATACTTGTTATAAAAATTCAACTACTTCTATTGATCCCGAAATATATTTCCATATTCCTATATGAAAGCATTGCCAAATGTACGATATGAGAGACGAATCATAGCGAGTATAACATGCGTAACTCGCCACAACCAGTTCGCTGAATAATATCGCGCGCGCCCGTTCCGATCGTCCGCGCGATGGAAAATGCGCGAGCGTCCAGTCAAAAGTTTTTGTATTTTGCATTTCACATTTTTTTTCCGCGGTGTGTGTATACCGCGTTGCCCTTTCGCGAATATTCTGCGTCGGCTCGCGCGCGCAAACATTTCACAAATTACACGGTCTGCAATAAAAAATGCAAAACGTTGTACAGGCCCTCATGGAAATTAGATTTTTGCTTTGAAAGGCTGTTTTGTTGGCAGCGATTCTTTTCAAAAAGTGTTTACCACGTGAACACGAAACGAAAGCTTACAATCCATTTTATTAAAAAGTGTCTCGCTTACTTTTAAGAATATTGCATTCATTATAAATCGCGTACGGATGCGCGTTATATTATCATTGTTCAGTACAACTCATGTGTTTCATCGTGCAATGTTGTAAATCGACAACGGACTTTCGGGTTGGCGCGCGCGGCGAGTCAGCCTGCGGTAAATCAGGATTCAATATTCTCGAGTGATGTTAGTACGGTGTAGTTTCATGATATAATACCTAAATCGTACCCGCGCGCGCGACGAGAACGAAACCGAGGAATGAAGCTCGAAACGAGGGCAGATGAAATAATATTGCTGATGGAATCGGATCTGGCCGGAAACTATTCGGATGAAATAAGCAAAGGAAATTGGATGAGGCCAGCCCACCTCGACAATTTTAAATACAAAATATTTCGCGGAATCGTTAGTGAACGGACACAAGAAAGAAAGCTGAAAGATGGACGTCGCGTATAATCAGGTTAATCAGAAAAATGGAACTGGGGGTTTTAACGTTTACAAGATAGCCGTAATTGCGTAAAGCCCATGGAATAAGTTATTAATGTTCATAAAAGGCAGGAGCAATTCAGCGAAAGAGCAAAAAGATTTTTCTCCGCGGGGGAAAGCTGTTCGTAGACAAAGAAATCCAAATAATTTCGATCTCTGCCATCACGGTTAGGTATACGAAGGGGCGGAAAATAAAAGTCGCCCGGCGATATCTGCGGTTCGGACGGAATTGAATCGGGCCGCTCGGTCTCAGGCGAGTAAAACAAATCGAGCGATGTAAAATACCCTGCGGAATCATCACTCACCGCCAACAAGTAAACCGAAAAGGGTGAGGATCAAAAGAGGATCCGGGCCGGGCAAAACTACGAATAAATATTGTCCCATCGTGCGCGCCGCCAATATCACAGACCGGGGGAGGAAACCAAAATACATACGAACGCTTCCCGAGAGAGTGTGAGCACGGCGGCGCGTATATACACACACAATAGCGGAGGGCGAGATCGACGTCTTGTTTATCCCGCGAGGGTTCGTAAAACTGATCCAATCATCGTCTTCTCGGTCGCACGAACCAGAAGTACCGGGGATGAACTGACTGCGAATGGTCTGGTCAACGGATTCTCCGGATTCCTTCTTTCACACACACACAGATCGAGCTTCTATATATTCGTTCATCTATAGAGCCCGATCAAAAACTGTTCACTCGAAGTTAAAATCTTGGAGAGATTGAATTCTTAATAGAAATAAAGTGAAACAATGAAAGAGCAGAGATTCTCTCATATACATTCGTTTTAGAGGATATTCTATCCCGGAGCTTCTCATCATAAAAAAATATTTTCGAAAAACGTTATTTACGCACACATCATAATTTAAACAAGTGATGGATTGAATTTTATTTTAAAATAATTAATATTATTTCTTGTAATAAAGATTTTTTTTACTATATATTAATATTTTTTGCATTTCCTTCTATTTTGACTTCTCTCTTGTTGTAGGTCCAATATAGTCGAACCTAAGTCAAATTTTGTCCGAAAGAATTTAGGTTGAGTATCAAATATCTTTTAAGGACGTTCTCGCGTCCTTATATACTAGAGAAAATCAATTTTCTCAGGATTTTCTTGAAACTGTGAATATACGTTAATTTAAATGTGGTTTATGCGTGGTATAAATTTCAGTACCTCTTCCGGTATAAAAAATAAAGATACTGAGCCTCAAAGTTAAAAAAAAAATTTAAAGTTTAATTTTTTTTAATTTTGGCATTTTTTCCTTATAGAACTCGACGAGAGAAGCAACTTTGGTTCTCTTGGCCAACCTCGTATTTCTTACCGTTTGGCCTGAAAAACCTTTTCATTAGTAAAAGTTGAAACTTTGAGGCTCAGTATCTTTATTTTTTATACCGGAAGAGGTACTGAAATTTATACCACGCATAAAGCACACCTAAATTAACGTATATTCACAGTTTCAAGAAAATCCTAAGAAAATCGATTTTCTCTAGTATATAAGAACGAGAGAACGTCCTTAAGACAGCCTGTATCGCGCAGACTTTCAAAGGAAGGCAAATAAGGAGATAACCCACTGCCCGTATGCAAATTTACCATCCCGCCTCTGAATCGTTTCTAGTGGACTCCTGTGTGACATTTAACGCTCGTAAGGGGCCGGCTCAGGAAATCGTTTGTTTCTTTTTATTAAATTTAGTATCCCGCCTGAGCAATGTTTTAAGCGGAACACATTGTTACGACCGTGAACAAAAACGTTACTTTCGCAAGGATATTGTTAGCCGCGGCTGAATTGTTAAATGTAAATTTTGAATTCGTTACGTCACGTGTCGGGCAATATATCTATTTTTCTTTCATTTAGAAACAATAACCGTTGCGGACTTTGCATCTGTAAAAGTTTTATTTGTGTTTTATTATACTCGTATATATTAATTTAACAGTATCTCGCTTTTGTGTGACCATTTTACAGTTTTTAAAACAAACCTTAATTGACAAAGTTTGCGTACAAACTTGATAAAAAAATGTCAAACTAACAAATGTTTTTTTAAAATAATTATAATTTATGCCAAAACACATTAAAGGCTTTTCGAAAAAAATATCCCGGCTTAGAGTGCCGCTGTAGACAGATTTAAACATAATTACAGATTTCTACATTTCTGCAAAAGTCATACTTTTTAATATCATATAAAAATTTTCCAACCACCTTCGTCAAGCTGGAAACTTTAATATCCGCCTCTCAGAGTTCCGCGGTAAAGCCGGTCCCGAAGTAAACTCCGATTGATAGATCGATATCCATTTCCTATCGCAGTAAATTTCGTACCACTAATAAATATTTCATTAACCGCTACAAAATACATGCCGGAGCTAGCTTAATTTCCCTGATTTGCTTTGCAAGCGTATTGCAATTAGAAGAGCGTTTCCGCCCAGGCGCGGCTATGCAAATAATACCCTTCTTTATACGATTGAGATGCAATTCTAACCGCCGAGTCTAGTATACATCACAATATGTTCGGGATAAGTAAAAAAAAAAAATGTTCGCAACAAATGCGCGACTTTTATATATATATATATATATATATATATATATATATATAAAATATAAATTCAATAATTAAATTGAACTTTTTACCTTCGCTATTTGCGAATAAATGTTAATCTTTACTTCTGGATTTCAACGACAATGTAAAATCGAATGAAAATCAAGTTTTAATTAATAATCCGATAGTATTGATATTTTTACTTAATTGCACAATTTCACGAATAGAGAATTGATTTTATCGCACATATAAAATTCTCAATTATATAACAATGTCTCGATTTGTTCGACGTTAGCTTAAAGGTAAATTTCAGTCGGCGGATCAATACCCGGTTCCCATCACAGGAAAGGCTATCTGAAATCGTCATCTGAACCGCGAAAAAGATTATAGACGTCTATACGCGGCTGCATATCTCCATCGCGATAAGTGTAATCGCGGAATCTAGTTCTTCATGTTTTGAAGAAGTGGAGCGCGGATATTTTGCATCCGGCAGTAAAGCATTCTGACACGAACTAAAGCGAATATCGATAACGATAGGGATCGCCGATCCTCAGCCACGCAAAAAGATCGGGTAAAAATGTAGCAAATAGGATTTTGCAAAATTATCGAAGATCGAGAGAGGTATCCATCAGCGAAATCTGGTATGTCCGTATATGCAGTTTTAGCAAATGTACTTTAAAATTTTTTCAGGTCAACTATTTTTATCGACAAAAAAAACTAATTCGTCTCTCAGGAAACGTTATATGTTAGCACAAAGTTTCCTACTCGTGTCGTATTTTAAAATTTTCCCTTCGTATTGATGTCCAAAATTGTAAATACAAGTTATCATTTGGCTGTGCTTTAATACCGCAAACAATTCTATGTTAGTTTATAATGCAAGTTATTCTTTCACAATTGGCCTTCATTTAGATGCCGCTATAAGCATAATTAAGCTAATCGAGCGTCAAGTCAATCAAGATAATAAAAAAAAACGTCGGCGTGTTTGCTGGCAAACGGCTGCTATATAAATAAATGTAACGTAGCGTCCACGGTAAATAAAACGCAAAGAGTAGACGTTCTCTCGTTAATTAAAGTGTTTAACTGGACGTATAACTCAGATGAAAGGCTAATTTTAATGAAACAACATAAAATATCTGACCAAATTCGTGATTCGAAAGCGTGAGGAAGCGTCAAAGTCTGCGAGTACGAGCCGACATTTCAATCCTGTGCGATAAAACGGGAGTCGCGTGACATTTTCTCTCTATTTATTCTCCCCTCCCTAACGGGATGCACTTCATTTTGATACTAAGACAAACATAATCAAGGTACTTCCGTTCCATCTTTGCCTCGCGACAATAAATGATACACAAGGCGTTATTTACCGCGAGATATGAAGTATATACACGAGATGAGGTCTCTCATCCTCTCAGTCTCTATCCCACCGCGTCTTACGTATATTATATTGTATATATGTATATACATGTATAAGAAGCATCTATTTCTCTACCAGCTGCGACTTAAGTATTTATGCTTCCGTGTGCCGACATGCGGCATTACCACGCCAGTTTCATAAATGAGTTTTTCATTAACTATCGCTACGCATCTCGCCGCGATGGGGTCTCGCGCGTCTTCTCACCTCGTCAAATTTTCAATTCGATATCGATTTTCGTCCAAGATATGTCGAATGTGTCGGCAGGTTGTTAGTAAGCTTAACGAAACACTTATCGATCTGGAAATAATCGAGAGTCCGCGAAAGTGAGCGGGGAAGAGATAGCTGTCAAGAAACCCACCTCGATAATTCAACGATTTTCTGCAGATTATCGGGCGAAAGGAAAATTAGAAACGAGACGCCGCGCCGGGTACCCACGCGATTGCCTCACTTCCCGCCGCGTTATCGGACCGGACAGTCTAGATTAGCGGAATTGCTTTAGCCCGATGCACGGGCTGTATTAGCAGATGCGGTTTGGCACGATTACCTCCTTCCCCCTTCCCCACCCCCTCCTTCCCGCTCTGACTACTGCTATCAGAACTGTTTCGGAGTCCGGAGAGTACAAAACTCCATTAACGGAAGTCGAGAGACGCGTGATCGAACTGCAAACTTTGTTTCGCCGTTGGCGTTAAATTTTTTAGCGCTACTGTTAAAAGCGCACCTTGACAAATCGGACACGCGGTCTACACCGCAAACATCCGTTATCTCCTTATCTCCTCGACGTATATTCGTGCACGATCCCAATATTTTACTGCTTCTCCGTGACAAATTCGAGCCGAATCTGTACGCGATGTTTACGTAAAGCATGGCGATGTGCACGGGGTACGCGAATCGAGACGGATCGGAAGAATCGTCCGTCGCGAAATCGAGAGTCGAACGACACGCCGATCGAACGTGATAACACTCTCATTAATAGAGGCGAAAGGAATCGTAAAGGAAGTTCGGAGGTCAATTTTACTAATACGTTTGAATCGACACGAACGCGCGACACGAACGGGAGGATAAAATTGTATAGCGACGATAAAATTAAATTACCTGGTGCGATCCAGGCTCGAGAACTTTATACAACTTTACGATATCGATCACGTTCCGATAGTTAAATATTAATTTCTTGAAGTATCGCCGTTTTACAGTTGCCTCCCTCCCGTAACACTATTTGGATATTCATCTTGAAACGAGCAAACGAGCCTCCGGGCCAGTGTATTATAATTAGCGTTGACATATCAAAAAATATAGATAAACTTTAATAATAGTAGATATACGTTCAGTTGCAATTCAGACACAACAAGACACAATAATCATTCAAATATTCAATTGTAATATTCAATCAAAAATTTCTTTACTTTCTTAATAAAAGATATAGTCATCTTCTCGCCTATCTCAATTTCCGACCCGATTTGCCCGAAATCGAAATTTTACCCAACACGTCATAAAATCCTGCCTTTTCGCCTATAATTTTTCGTATCGAAATTACTCGCGGCAGATAGTAGATAATTCGATTTTTATTGCATATTACGTTATATAGCTCCAATTTTACGATACTGCCGTCTCTCCTTGACACATATATACTTTTTTCAGACCCACAAACTTGTTTATACCTATACCGCGCCATTCAAGGCTTTACGAACCTATAATTCAATTTTCATAAGAAATATCGCCGAAAGAGGCATTTAGATTTACGGACGATGAGCGTTCTGCCTCTCTTTATTAAAACCAATATCTGAACACCTCCAGCTCGCTATCCTAAATCCGACATATCTTTGTAGCGTGCAATGTATATAGCTTAAATTATAAATATTGAACGATCATAAACTTTGCAATATAGAGCTTTTCCGATTAACCGTGTTGTATTTAATGTAAATTTATATTCCGCCCAAAATATTTAAGTCAACTCAGCTATATAATATTCAATATACGCACTCGGCCTCGCGCCGAGTTTTTCTTTCGTTACTTAAAATCGAAAGCGTGAAAACGCGATGACAGATTCACCGCGAGCTTTCGAATAAAACGTCGACATCGCGTATTGTCCGGCATCGATAAATCGATATCTCCGTTATATCACGGCTTATAGCGAAACCCAGGCAATCGCAAATCAGACACCATGGCACGCGCGCCGCGCCGGTCTTATAGACGGGTTTATCTGCGCCTGCAATGCCGAGTAAAGTTTTATACCGCTCTTCCGCTTTATATTTCGGCCTGATCAGACCCCGCGCGCCGCTATTATATATATATGTATGTATATATATATACATATACCCCGCGGACCACATAAAACCCTCGCGCTTGATGCTGAGGCATCAATATCAGGAGGGCATATTTTATAGTCAAACACACGTTCCCGCCGCAGTACGCTTTTCGTATGAATTATTCCCGCCGCTCACTGAGCGCACGCCGAAATCACTCAACCCGACTACCGGTGCTGTGAGACGAACGAATTACATTGCCGCGGCGCACTTTGTTAACTTTCAGGGCTTGTATCTCGGCCATTGCCGATGAGAGCCACGTTAACTCATCAACCCTAAATAATAACATTTATCTGGATATTAATAAATTAATGCTTTACAATTTCAATAAATGTTATCTTCCTTAAGACCCTGACAAACGGTTTCTTTGTGACGGTTTATTCGATAGAACAAGAGATCTGCGCGTGTATTATAAAACCTTGATTTGTGATCTCGAATGATTTATTACTGCCAATTGTAAAACTCTTACGCTGGTACAGATGTATCATCATTATACGATCTAGGTATAGAAATTCTGACAATGCAAGCGCGAGTTTATAGATTTTATACGCATAATTTGTACCGGTTAAATTCCGTAACTCCTTTATAGTATTAACAGCATGTTTAATTACGTATAATAATTACGTGATAGTTTACAATTGATGTGGATTGGATTTTGCCTGATATTGCTATCGTGTATTGATTAATATCTCACGCTCTCATTATTTGCCGCTAAAATACAACTTTTGTCGACTTTACACTTATTGTTAGTACAATTTTTTGAATTCTCCATTTTATTTTCTATCTGATATATGTATAATTAACAAGAACGCTACTTTTTAACAGAGAAACGCACAAAAGAATTTCTCAAAAAAAATACAATATCAGTATAGTTACACAATATATAGATAAACGTAAAAAGAAAGAGAAAAAAAGAGAAAGAGAGAGAAAAAACCGTTTATCAGATTATCCGAAGTTGAATGCAAGCAATTTGTTTGCGATCTGCAACAATAGAGCGAATTCGCGCATCTGGCCAAATTAGATTGTACGGCAAATATGGATGCGTGCGTAATGTCGATAAAGGCAATTATTTTCATTTTCCGTGCAGATTATATTATCACATTGGGCAATCACGCCTGATAATTAGCTATAATGTACAATCATCCATCGGCAATTCGCATTTTTGCGATCAACGCGGTGAATATTTTGCACAACCTCTAGCACATTTTAACTGGCATTTTAAACACGTTGGAGAGTTAAGCTTAATTAATGTGTCTTGTCTGGCAATTGTCAAAATTTCATTAAAAAGCTCCACAGATTATAAATGTCATGGATATACTTTCGTACGTCATTGACGAAGGTAATGCGCAAGGAATTTAAATGTAAAGACATAAAGAGAAAAATAAAGGATTATTTAAAAAAATCACATCAAAAGATTAAAAAATGTTTTTTGCAAACACTCGACAGATACTTCAAAATGTAGTAATATATTAGGTTAAAAGTGCTCATTAACATACGCATCATCATTTACCTATTAAAATAATTATTCCGAAATTGACAGACAGTTCGCGTTAATTCATGTTATATAATACACACGTCACTCATCGTATGGAGCGCAGATGTGCCTATACCCATCACCCGCGACTGAAATTTCATCTCGATATAGTTTATGCTAAGTGAAATACCATCATGGTATATGTTCTCATCATTATACCACTTTCTGTTGCAAACGGAAAAAAAAGAAATAATCACATCACGGTTGTTTTCACATTTTTTATAAAAAAAAAACTTTCGTCGTAGTTATCGGCGAGTATACGAAGTGCTCGTTTGAAAATATTTCATCTCAATTGAAATTAATGCCGAAGCACTTCGACGCCACCAGATAAAATGTCCCGCCATATTGGTATCTATAAGTACGGTTATTGTATTTCATCTACCTCCGCCGCAAATAAACTCCAGCGCCATTAAAGTCGAAGGAAAGTAGACACAACGACGTCCATTAGCCTGACACACTATTTCTCCATTACCGCGCGCGCGCCTACAATGAGACGAATTACGAATAATTTTTCATTTTCGTTTTCACTCCTTCTTTCCCCCTCCTCCTCTTCTTTCTTGCAAAAGACTCCGCCCAAAACAAATTGCGAGATCTTTCTAGAGGCCCTATAATAAGAGACCGGCCATAAAGCCAGTTTTGTCAAAATCGTGCGAAAAAAAAGATATATATTCATATCGCTTTCTCTTTCTCTCATCCCTCTTTCTGTTCTCTTGCTTTTGACAAAACTGGCGGACCAATCAAAACTGGCTGTCTTACAGCCAGTCTCTTATTATTAGGGTCTCTCTCTCTAGATCTTTCGAAAGGAACAAGAATTCGTGCCACGGCGATGAATCTCCGACATTTAGAAACGTCGCCGTCCGCGTACCCGTGTACGAAATACATGTCCCGTTCGCCGACCGGCCTGATTAGGTTTTCGCGAGTATGATACGGGGGTATGAGTCCGCAAGATTTGAATATCCGCAAGTTCGCGATAGCCAACGGGTGATATCGATCGCGGGTGAAGGGACCGCATGGCACGCGATCGAAATTCCGTGACGCGCTATACGCGTTGTCAAACGGGAGAGTCATTCCTGTCCATTTATTCCCGCTGAATATCCGACGATTTCATTAAACTTGTATCGTGTGGCCGCGCTGTATTACGAATCTCGGATCCGTTTGTTGCGTGATAGCGAAACTACGCTATACCGCTATATCGAGTCGCCAACGCGCAATAAGGGAAAACCTAAAACATCAAGAGACACCGGCGAAACAATTGAGATACAGCGATCCCGGCCGATGTTATAGTTTCGCTAAATGGGAAACGGAACTCATACATTTTTAGAGATTGTGGCGAAAAAGCGAGAGTCATGAATTTATACGAGATTCAAAGATAAAGGAACTGTGCTCGCGCGCGCGCGGCATCGACTTCCCCAATACGTACGGGGATAATGCGAGACACAATCTGTTTCAATAAAATTTCAATTCTTCGGAACAAGCCGTCGCAAACGTCCGGGAGACGTCAACGCGGGAACCGCAAATAATTGTACCCTCGGGAATTGCCACTTTGAAACTTCGCCGCTAACAGAATCCTTGTAATAGCCGATGACGGGGTGAGTAGATGTGGGAGAGACGGGGAAGGGTGGGTGGGTTAAGGACATCGTTCCCGCGCGCTGGAAACTATTGCTAGCACATTCGACTCACAAAATCGTGCAAAGAATGTCGAAGTTTATGAAGAAGGAGCACGTGACGTATCGGTCTACGATTGCAGCTCCGTCCGATAAATCTCCTCCGTAAACGCGATCGCCCGAAATGAGTATTATCGTCGAATGTGGACGTGAAATAGTGATAAAACTGTGCTTGGAGCGTAGCCGTTTAATAGAAACGTATAAAGTCGCAGCAGCCTGTTAATAATGACTAATTAAAATATTCATAAAGGACCACGCACTAATTATATGAAAAAAATGGACACCGTTAAAATTGACGAAAACTACGGAAAACTGTAGTTTGTGTAATGCCGATAAAAATTTTAAATCCGCACAACCCTTAAAATATGCTAGTTTTTAAGCTACGAGCCTATAAAGGTAATATTGGTGGTATATGAAAAAAATGGACACCGTTAAAATTGACGAAAACTACGGAAAACTGTAGTTTGTGTAATGCCGATAAAAATTTTAAATCCGCACAACCCTTAAAATATGCTAGTTTTTAAGCTACGAGCCTATAAAGGTAATATTGGTGGTATAAAACGTACACATATTATACATAGTATACCCACTCTTAGCGTTACCCAAGATCAACCAGCGTGGAGGTGGTGAGTGTCTGATCTCCTTTTTTGTTCGTTTTTATTTTTTTAATATTTTTTATTTTTTAATATTTTTTATTATTTTTTATTTTTTATCTTAGTGTTTTTCTGTTGTCTCAAACTCCTTAATTTGCCAGTTGTCCAGGGTATCCAGGGCCCTTAAGCTACGAGCCTATAAAGGTAATATTCGTGGTATAAAAAACTATCAATTATAGCATATTTTGACAATTGGCAAATCAAGGAGTTTGAGACAATAGAAAAATACTATAAGATAAAAAATATAAAAAAATAAAAAAATATTAAAAAAAAAAAAAAAACAAGAACAAAAAAGGAGATCAGACACTCACCGCCTCCACGCTGGTTGATCTTGGGTAACGCTAAGAGTGGGTATATACTATGTATAATATGTATACGTTTTATACCACCAATATTAACCTTTATAGGCTCGTAGCTTAAAAACTAGCATATTTTGAGGGTTGTGCGGATTTGAACTTTTCATCGGCATCACACAAACTAACAGTTTTTCGTAGTTTTCGTCGCTTTTAACGGTGGCCACTTTTTTCATATAATTAGTGCGTGGTTCTTTATTTAAACAAACAAAAAGTTTTATTGGCGATATTATTTCTGTTAATTATAATAATTTAAACAAAAATCTTTCGTCCCACGTGCCTATGCGAAAGAATGCTCCGCTATAGATTCACAGAATTGCACACCGCATCATAAATCTTGAAGTTAATTATATATGTACATTGTTAAATCATGTTTTAATACAGTATTGATGTACAGTAATGATGTTACAAATTCAGATTAAAGTTAACATTGCGCAAGGTATTTTTAGAAATTCTGACATTATTATGAGCGTACGAGATTTCATTAATTTAATTACTGCGTTAATTGCTAAGTCTGCATATGCATTCTTTAAACGTGCGCGTTTATTATAAATTACATTTCGCGTTTTACATATTATTTTGTTGAATTTTATCGTGCGAGTTTGACACTTGAAAATCACTGATTAAACGACAATCGTCAAATAATGAATAAAATTAAAATATTCGTATAATCATTAGAACGTCAACTCTGATGCGATAAATTTGATATCTACTGTTGTATAGATATATGTATGATTTTATAATAAACTCATAATTGTTTTTCTTCACATATATATTTCGACAAAATTCGTAAATTAATCACATGTATATAAATTATTTGGTGAATTTACTCGGGAAGTAAAATATTGCCTAAATAATATTTCTGCATAATATTCGCAAAAACACAATCAACCGATAATCTGTTGGTATTGAAAAGGGATTGCGACAACATCAATAAATGTATCACGCAACGTTTGGTAACTGCCAGAAAATGTGCGAAATGATATTAAGCCGTTATAATTCGCAATGTTTCGTTTCTGATAATATCGGGACAGAAATACGAATAATGTAAAATCGCAATGATTCGTACACGGTATTTTAATGATTGAAGACGCATACGAAACTAATTGAAAACCTTCGCTAAAATTGAAAAGATTGTCTCGCAAATAAATCTTGCAGTTGTAAAGCTGAAAGATTTATTTGCGAGATAATCTTTTGAATTTTAGCGAAGGTTTTTAATTAGTTTCGCGTTTGCGCCTTTTCAATCATTAAAATACCGTATAAATCATGGCGATTTTAAATTATTCATATTTCTGTCCCGATATATATATATATCGTCAAACAACTCCGTTTATATCAGACTACAGGAGCAATCACACACTCCATTAAAGGAATAAGATTCGTATAAAATTCAGCGTACCATCTTGGACATGGTACGAGGGCATCCAATTTACGTGAAGACAAATATCGCGACATTTCCCACGGTAATGAAAGTGGAAGAAGCTTGGCACGACCGTTTTGTTTTCTTACACGGCCGAAGGGCACATAAACAAAGAAAAAAACTATAACACTCGAGAAAAGCATGAAAACAGCAAAGAAGAAACAGAAAGCAAACGGGAAAGCAAGAAACAGAAAGAGAGATATAACGAGAGAGGGAGACGGGGGAGGGAGAGAGGAAAAGAGAGAAAGAGAGCATGAGGGAGGAATTTCCTCGTGCGCCCTCAGAATTCAATCACACCGTGTTTACAGCTCAGTACACTTAATCCTCTTTATTGGATCCAAAGCGTTTGCCGGTGCGGCGTATCTCAGAATTTGATCAATTTTATGGGCAAAGGATTTGGATGATACTTGCGAACCTAGCATCTGTCTATTTTGGCTCTCATCAAAATTATGTCGTGCCTTCTCCAGCTAACGTTAACAATTTTATGACGCGCGTTTGTTATTCTTGCGAACCTAATTCCAATATATGGGATGTGCCATAATAGTTTAATAGCGAATTATGAAGATTAGAACCGAAAATCTCGACGCGAAGACAAGTACGTGGTTAACCATGTCTTCGCGAATGAGTGTCACATAAAAAGACAACAATGAAGAAATAAGAGAGAAAATAATGGTCCGCAAGCTTAAGAGAGAGTTCATTATGTATTGATCTTTCTATTACTTTAGGAATTAAAATTTATTTATTATTTATACTTACTTTTTCCGCAAACTTTAAAGAAAATAGTTTATTATTTATTAATCCTTTCATATTATCTTAGAAATTGAGGTTATTTAGAATTATTCTATATACGCGATAATTATTTTTTGTAAGGTAATTTGTATAGAATTCGCGTGTTCAAATCTGTAACTGTGCTTATCGTACGCATATCATTTTTTGTTTAATTCAAATGACATCAATTTTTATGGCTTATATGATTTTAATTTCTTATGCGTAAATACTACATATACACTATAATAAATAAAACCAGCTCATATTGTGACTATTGTGATTATTAATAGAGAATTTAAACTATTACGTAAAAATTCTTTAATTTATGTGTTAGGTACCTACGCTATATATCGCAGAGAATCTATTTGATTCTTACTCTTTTTTTATAAAGCAAATTCAACGTGAATGCATAATTATTATTATCTTTTCAGTTATAAAACTTTTATAACAAATTTTATAAGAAGAAATAATCAAAAAATTATATTCAACAATTTAATTTTATCTATATAATTTTATTTTATCTTTTTTTTAATATTATTAACACATGTACTTGATTCGAGAATATTCTATATAAATTTGATCGGGCTTCATGTTATTTTACTCTTTCAAGTGATATAAAATTAAATGCTTGATAGATATGAATAGATAATAATAAATAATCTCTATAATATTGATGCGCTATATTTAAATAAATAAAATTATAAATAAAATAATCATAAACACTTATATATATATATATATATATATATATATTTTTTTTTTTATATAGATATAAGTAAATTAATTAAAAGTAATTAATTAAAGTATGCTATGTGATCAAAATACTTCTTTCACTCTTTTTTTCTGCTCATGACACATACATATTAAAAAGCTCTCTAAACATAGATTTTAAATAAAGATTCTGAATATTCTTGCACCATTTTATATGATATTTTATATGATATATAACATTGGATATACATATAAAAAGATCTGCACATTAATATATAATCTCAAATTCTATTTAAAAAATATTTGAGGAAATATATAAAAAGAAGAATTTTTGTCTTTTTCTGGCATTACCTATCTCATACATATCTCTACATACATATATTATAAATACATATTTAATATAATTTATTTTTTAAATCCATCACACGCATGCACACATATTACATATTAAATTACATATTAAATGTTAATGAACGGGTGACAATTCTTTTGTATTTAAACTGTATTCGGCGATTTTCATATATTGCTCTGCGTTATTAATTCATAGAAATAGACAAATAAATTACGTTTGCGTTGATGATAAACGTAAACTTTGAGATATACGCGAGACCAAGCGTCGTTAGAAAAATGATTAACGCACCTGAGTATCACAACAAAAAGTGATAACCTAGAATTCCTCTTTCCTGTCATTTCGATTCTTGCTTGCGAATAAATTGCGGAGGTATATAACGCGCGCCGAATCGTGAATGATTTAATGGACAGCGTCGCGCGATTGTCATATTGTGATAATTAGTAGATATGTGTTCGTAATTGACCATGTTCCAATACTTAATAGGAATCCTTGATAGCAAATGTTAATCAAATCGCGCAGTTTATCATGGTAATCGTTCATAGGAAATCACGTTTGGCGATTCCTAACACTTGTCGCGATTGCGCCACGAGAGCTAGTGTAACGATGCATGGACCAACGACGCACCACCCGCATAGGCACTAGGCACACATATACACACCCAGCGCACTGTATGCCGCAAAGTATAAACAAAGGAACGCCCTGCATTACCGTATACATACTAGCCAATTCGTCATTCCTACGAAATATTTAACGTATATACTGTAAGTAAGATAAATACTAAATATTCTGTAGGTTGCATTTGAAATTAATTTTGTCGAATAAACACAGTAATTCTCTTTATGTATATGTATAATATAGGTATATTTGAAGAGTAAAATTCTTTTATTTTTTTTTTAGAAGAGAAATCGTGTATGATTTTAATTGAACAAGAATTTTTATGCGGTTTTAATAAATCAAGAAAATGAAAAGAGAATCGTAGAAAATATATATGACAGCTTACTTTCATGATTTATTAAAATAACGGAATTTTATGCATCTCAGGATATAAAAAGTATTTGGAAAAAAGTAATATAGTAAATTAATTTCCATTTTTTCCACACAACTAAAAATAAATTTTAATTTATTAATGATCATATTAATATTAAATTTAGTAATTCATTTTATATTAATGTAGTTAAACAATTATTTAGTTTTAAGGTGGTCCTTTCGTGAGAACAAGTATTAGATAAGTACCTCTAAATTTGATATATGTTAAATATACAGTAATAAGGGACATGTGTACAAAAAATCAAGTGAGGTTACCGACACTTTACAAGAAATAAGTCATTTTAAATGTGCGTTCGCGGAGCGTGCCATTGTCATTCTATCCTTGTTTACATCTAATGAACGAGAAAGATAGAACGATGCAAATCGCCACGGCCGAGGTTTTCAACGAATAATACATGTACTTATAGCGATCAGATGAATACATTATTCATGTCTTAAAATATTCCCTGAAGTTTCCGGATTTCGTACATACCTTGAAAATAAGGGCTTGCCGAATGTTTTGCTCTGATATATGAGGTTAAATAAGTAGTGGATCCAATCGCATATTGCTTCACTCGTACTGTCATGCCATGCCTGACCTAACCTAAATCGAGTCCAACCGCACTACTATTGTGATATTTTTTTAATTAGTAAATAATTAAATACGATTAAATCGTGCGTGTAAAATCATGTTATATTATTATAATTATTGGAATGCTGTGTAATGTTTGTTTTCAATTACCTCATGACGGACTGTTTCTTGACTATAGCTGGGTCCGCGAAAGGATTACCTTAATTTTTCAAAAGCATTTAAATTAATTATTTGCATAAGAAATTGAATTATTTATAATAGTTTCTAGCTATTAATTACCAACTAATTGCCATAATATATACGCGTATAATATTTAGGAAATCAAAAGATTAATTGCGCTGTAAAAATCAATATCATGCACTTAAGCGTCTTAAGCTATAAAAAATTGAGAACAGTTTAATTTATGTAAATCATGCTTTAATCATTTTTAAATTAAAAATTATTTTAATCTCTAATATTTCCTTATTAAAATTTTTTATTCTAATTAATCAAAGATTGTAGTTAAGTACATTTAATTTTAATTAATAAACATCAATCAGACAGTTTTATCGCAATATTACAATTTATTAATACTAAATTTTATGACAGATTGCCATACGTTTTCTCTACTGTAAACTACCAAATTGTAATTGTGAGTTGTTCGGAAAAGATCGCAAAGAATATCAGTGACTTCTTGCAAAATAAAACTAAATCAGGATTTGCCTATAAATACAATACAAAATACTCTGTAACAAATCTGAAAACTTACATGCTCATATTAGAAATAAGAAATAAGTCGCAAGAATAATAGGCAGAAATAATGGGTCAGCCATAGAATACATATTTCACATAATATTGTACTATTTCTGTCGTGTATTCCTATAATATTCTCCCTACATTATTTCCAAAAGCATATCGACTTGTCCTATTACTTACTGTAACTGTCCGACATGATAGTATCTAAATAAATGAATGCTAAATTTAAAATCTACGTCTTTTCCAGTTTTCCCCCTTTGCAAAACGCGAACGCTTGTACAAACGGTTATAAATTTGACGACAGACTGCCAGACGTTTTCCCACTGAGAACTACAAAATTACGGTTTAGCGAGTTGTGTCCGGAAAAGTAACGAACCAAAGTGTGATAACAAAGCGCTCGGCGTTGCACGGATGCATTTACAAAACGCACGCACAAAGCTGGCATTCGTTTGCAAACCACTACATAATGACACGGTTTTACCAGCGTTCCTTCTATTTCCGTTTTCGTGCGCGTGGCCGGCACACCAAAGAGGCGGATCGAAGATAGCAATAATTAGTGGAACATGAATCGCTGAATTCTTCGTCGGCGGATCGATAATGCTCGCGACACACTGTACGACAAGTGATTTACATACCAGCGTGGCAAAAATGTCCGTGCAAAAGTGTGTCGGTGCGCACATCGACGTATTCTGGGGATAGACCCGAGCATAAATAACTTCTTGAAAAACGGTCAGAAAACGATGCGTCGTATCTCATATTTGAAAAGCGTGTCGCGCACGCGATAAATTACAATTTACAATATTAACTGTCCGAATGCCCATTACCCGGTTACTCTCCTACCTCGCGTTATTAATGCAGAAACCTCGAGTATTGTTAAAATACACGATTGCTCGGGTCTTACGTCTTGCGGACCGACGCTCGAGACATTTTTAAAGCGTTCCGGTTGCTCCGATGTAATAATGCGGGAGGATTTAACAGAGGGATCGTCTATCCTTAAAGGTGAACCTTCTATTCTTCTATATAACAATCTTCGCGAACGTTGAATACGTTTTGTAATTCATCGTGAGTAATGCAAAAGCGTTATTCACAGCATTTAAATCTTTATAAACCAGGGCGCTCAAGTTGTGTCGCGAATAAATTCTCAGCAAGATTAATAAAGATTAAGAAAGAGCATTGAAAATTATCTAGCACAATGGCCAAACCGCCGTTATCTTTATTAAATTATTTCAATTTATCATGATTTGATCGACAAAATATCTAATACTAGTGACGTTATATCGAATCCCACTCGCGAAGGTTTTATAGGACTAGTTTAGATCAGTGTTACGAATATCGAGTAAAACAATCGCCACTATAAACCACCTGTTACACGTGCCAACTTTTTTATAATTTCATAAAGACGCAACTCAATTTACACGCCTATTAACCATTTTGCGTGATGCTTTATTAACGCGATAATGTTACGGCCGAACTTCAAGCTTCCTATTCATAAATATTCTTCTCGCGCACAATTTTTCTTCCTCCAGAATACACATTCGCGATAAACACGGCGAACCTGGTTTTTCAACAGCCTTAATCAATAATAATGTGCACGTTCCCAGATACAATGCCCGGATTTAAAAAGAAACGCTATAATTGGTTAAATAAATGGCAAACCAGTCTTATTCCGCTCGGATATCCTTCATCGTGCGCTAAAAAAATCGCGTATAATTATTTTACAAAAGTGGAAAGTTATTATTTTACGCTAACGTCTAGTGACATAATTACCGTAACATAGGTCTATTCTCATGCGGAATTAGAACGTAAACGAAGTTAGAGAAACAGCAGTAAAGTTAATGACACAACTACTGGGAGATCGTTAAGAAATGAATCCCCGCGTATCGCACTTTTTGTTCGGAACGACCTACCTCGTCTAACGTAATTTTCACGAATATGAAACAATTTCGATCTCAAAAGTTTCGAGTCGGAACTGTCAAGTACAGCATAAAACGGAATCGGGCGATAAACGCGTCTCTTCCGCGACGAAAAATACTCCCGTTGTGAGGCGAGTATAGAATTGCACGGTGACGCATCGGCATGTGAAAAATTTCATCAATATACGTATGCAAGAGAGAAGAAGATATTCAGCATCCACGAAGTCTTTTTTTATACAAATTAAATCGTGCAATGTCGAAATTTTTTGATCTTGTAAACATCATCGTCGTTATTACACTTAAGCCAGAATTGAGTATTTTAATATAATCTAAGAAAATTACTTTTTCTTCATTCTATATTATTAGTATACGGGGGAGAGATTGCTTCCTTTCGCAAGATTTCTAATTACTTTTTGTTACACTTAAAGTGACATAACAATTTTTATTCGTACTTAATAACGATCATCGCGCACTTGTATCATTGTACATCTGTTTAATTACGATTTTCGTGTAGGTACGCAAATATCCCGTGCAAGAGAGAGAAAGTTGAGCACTATCTGGTATGACACGACGCGGCATATGTAACCGCGGATATAGCAGTTACGTTCATAATTCGAAAATAAAGCGTAACGCCAAATCATCGCGGTCTCCGCGCTCTCTCGTAAACGTCATAAACAACTGAAGAGTAGCAAAAACGAACGCGACGAGGACAATGAAATGAATTATTCGTCGCACGACTACCCGCGAACAAATCGGAACGCGTTAAAACTATAACACAAACCGAGCATCGAAATTCCTGTCACGCCAACCTTCTCAATTAGATCCGCTAATTAACGTGTAAAAACCGATCGACCTCCACGTTAACTCCTAATTTCACTAATTCATTGGTGAAGAGGTCTACGCGTATACCTACTTTCGTTTTAATACCACTATGGAGCATTATAATGGAGTATTATCTTAAGTATATTATATGAGGAGGACGTCTTTATTGTATTATAGGAAGGGTGTTATCAATATCTTACTTGCATAAAAGGATAAAAGCCTGAGATATATATGTCCTCGTATATATCACCCACATTGTCTCAGTGACATAATTCTTCTCTATTTAAAACTCCTGAATAATTTTAGAATCTTTAACTAAAAGATTATATCAATCTTTAATTAAAACTCGGGGTGGAGCAATCGAAAATTCAAGAAATCTTACCATCATTCATTTTCATTACATTCGATAACATTTATTAAAATCAATCATATATTAATTTCAGTTATATAAAGACAATTAGACTTCATAATTAGTTCAGCCAGGAAACAAGGTCAAATTTACTTGACAAAGGAAAGAAAGAGTCAGAGAAAGTTAATTTGCTTAACTTGCTCGAAATCACAGCTAAACAATCTTTGATCTTATCGTACAAGTATCAACGCATCGCAGATGTAATCTTATTCGCAAAGCGGAGAAGACGTTACTACTCCTTCACAGATTTCGCGAGCGTATATATCGCAAGCATCGGCATAGATCCCACGAGCTGCCGCGCTTCGACAAGTGGCGGCCGATAAACGCTTAACGAGCGGCGTAATTAACGATCTCCGGGCGCACTACAGGTGTCATCTGCGTGATCTCCCCCGGCACGCGCGCGACGACACCCCGCGGGGGCTGAGAGATTGACGATCGACGACGCGCGCGCGGGCACCGTCGAACGCAGCGAACGTGGAATATGGAATCCATTACAGCAGGCGCGCATCCACGCGTCATGCATGCATCGCTTTACTCACCGACAAGCTCCGTACGCACGCCTACCAGAAGAGTGGTCACTACCAGAAGGGGCACCTGTCGTCGGCGCGGGCACGGCACGGCACGTTTCTCACCCATGATCATGGTATAGTCGCACGTGTAGTCGCACGCGTGTATGGCGCGACACGAGGGTAGCCGCTGCCGCGTCGAGACTGAACTCCCGACCTGCCGCGAGGCTACGTACATCCGACGCGCACGAGGCAAGTCACCCCTTCTCGCCCTCCCCCTCCCCCTCCCCCTCGCCTCATCCTCCTTCTGCTCAACCGCCCCCTCCCCTCCCCGTTTCCCTATCGTATCGCACCCCCGTCGCGCGCGCGAGCGAGACCGAACCGGAGGGGTTGTTCCGAACAGAGCGCGCCGTTCATCCCTACCACACGGCGGCGGCCCACACTGTTCATCCTTCTTCGACGTGCCGTGACGCGGCCGCCGCGAGGGGGATGAGACCCCCTCGTCACGGGGCACCACTCGCCACTCGCGCCGACGTTCCTTTAGTTTAGCCGGCCGGCCGGCCGGCCGCCGACTGGCTGGCTGACTGGCTGGCTGGTTAGCTGACTGGCTCGCTAGCTCGCTCGCTCGCTCGTCGAGTACGCGTGGCGAGCTTTGCTTTGAGTTACGCTGACACACCTGGATTTACTTAGAGCCCGGTGATTACGGCGGGACCAGGGCGCCTGGTGTTAAGCCTCTCGCAGTCGGACTTATTTCACGCGTCGCTACAGGTGAGCGCGCCGCTTCCTTCTCGACGCGCCGTTAAGGCCAGGACGCAAGGAGGCAGAAAAGTAAGATACAGAACGACGAGCGAAACAGAATCCTGGGCTTAGTCGACGCCAGGGTGAATTTATTTCATGTTACAATATCAATGTAACAACGAATGTTAGATTTATCATATTTTTAATAAAACTATCAACTATTATTAAATGATATTAAAACCTGATTATTTCTTGTGCCTCTCCTGCGCGAGAAAAATACGATAAAAATAGAATATTGCCAATATACGGTGAAATAATGAGAAGGATAGAGATGAAGGATCGCGGGATGACACCCGCGAGAAAAATAGAAATGGATAAGATAATAATTTCAGGAAGCAATCAATCACAACGCCAATGCGCCAAGGCAAAGTAAGTCTGATAATAAAGTTTGAATAGGAAGATTAGGAAGATATCGCGGAATAAAGCGGCTGAATGTCCAGGCTGCCTTATTAATCTGATTTATAGCGCTCAAAGTTCAAAGATATCTTCTCACGGGCGTGCAGCGCGTGATGTTTGTAATTCGAGTTAAATTATATTTACTTTGCCGAAGCGCCAGCCTCTCCCGTGTAGAGACACAAGTGTGGAATATTTGCGTAGCGCGATGCAGCGCAAAATGATTTAAATTCTGCGCGCCCCGACGCTCTACATCTCTCCTCTCTTGGCAGTCGCATATAAGAACAGCGGGAATCGATGCCACTCTCTCTCTCTCTCTCTCTCTCTCTCTCTCTCTCTCTCTCTCTCTCTCTCTCTCTCTCTCTCTCTCTCTCTCTCCCTCCCTCCCTCCCCCTTCTATACGATAAAACATTCAAATCAGAGCTCCTTTCGCGGCGACTGATACGAACACAAACAAAGAGATTTCCCCCTCGAAGAGTAGGGCACGTAAGTGGACTATCCAACAACGAGGAGTTTGCTCTTTGAAGTTACGTTATGTTTACTCAGCGTACATCAATCGCCGGGAAATAAAAATTAAGAAGTCGTTTCGAACACGATCGGGTCTCAATGTAACTTTATAGAATATAATATAAGAGTTGAAGTATAATAAATTAAGTTATATATATATATATATATATATATATATATATATATTCATATTCTCTGCCATTGTTAGTCGATTTTGATCTTTAGTTATTGAATATGAAAATTTCATTTTTAATAAATTATGATCGGACCAAACGTGATTGCAATTCATTCTGACTTATTGGAAATAAGAAAATTGATTTCAATTATTTCACATGTTATTTTTAAATCATTTTTAAATGCTTGGAAACATTAATGTTTTTAGTTCGGATACGTCTCTGATTGATTAATATTTTATTGTATCGAAAGTAACTGAAGTCAATCGAAACTATATTGTGACCTAAATTTCTAAAAAAAGTAATACTAAAAAAATAAAAAAAAATACATGTAATATTTAGAAAAAACGATTGTGCACATAATATATACATTGGTTATACGGTAAATAAAAATAACTAACATATAGATACATATATAAAGTCGCTCTATTTGGATTATCGTCCCGACATTGCGCCATCAAAGCGAATCCTGTCAATCAACCTATCACATTTTAAGTATTCTAGTTGAACCACCGAAACCGTAGATTCGCTCGAAGATTATCTGAATTTGAAACGTGTTCGATAACTGTTTCGATTACTCGCAGCAGAATTGCGCGCTTTCCTCTCTCGATCAGCCAACATAATGCTGGAGGGAGGGGAAAACGAAAGATTGCATGAAATCGGAAGTTAGTTTTCTTTACATCAGAGGCTTGTATATTTTACTTGAATTTCCCGATGTGGAAACCATCGTGCAACTACGGAAAACTATTCCAAGCGCAGCCCGATAAAGGAACCCTGACGAGTAATTGGAAAAACCGGCGAGCGCGAAACTTCAGACTATCGATTGTCCGTATAATACACAGATTGGAGCGCCGATCCGGGATAAAGGGACCGGTGCTCCTGAGGCTGTGTGCGCGATCGCAGTCAAAAGTAGACTGTCGCGCGAAACTTTGTTCTCGTTCGTCTTCGATACGGGAAGCAGGCCACGCGACAACTCGGAGAACGCTTTAGGCCAAAGATCTCGTATTATGTAATTCTATCGGGAGAGAGGTCCGCCTGCGCCTAGCGCGGTGTGCTAGCAACATCCGGGTGATGTACGATCCAACGAAACGCGCATGAAGGACACACTGTATCACGGGGGCCCGATGATATATCCCCTTCAACACAACCTCGAAACTCCCCGGCAAGCATACAACGAAGCAGCTTCCCTTCCTCGGCCCTCCATCCCGGCGCGGCCCTCCCTGACTGCAGCACAACCAATGTCGCTCGATTACACACATCGTTGATCAGCCTGGAGGCTCCTCAAGTTGCCCGGTGTATTATACGCGCGCATCTGCGATATACTCTCGCCGTGCGATGCGAGGCCGAACGAGTCTGACGTCTGACTATTGCACGCATGATATCTGGCGCGGATAAAATGCCGTTATGTAAATTCCCCGCTCGCCCGCCCGCTTGCGGAGGACGTATACCGCGGAGAAGTTGGCGAAATGTGTATTCTCACGTGTACAATGTCCGAGAACGAGGAAAGCTGCTTATATTACATGCGTACCCTAAGTACATATATGGCAATATATAGCCGCGATATTTGCATTAATTTAATCCGCATTTGGATTTGCATTTGCGCCATACGAGTCGCGATTTCGAGGTTTTCGTCCGACAGGAACCGCATCGCCGCCGCGCCGTTGATTATCGAGACCAGTTTTGGGCGCGTAATGCGCTCAGAGGCTTTGCTAATTGCGAGACGAGATTGATACACTTTGATCAAGGTGCACGCGCGTCGCACGCAAAAGGGAATTGAAAGGAGCGCGCTAATTTATTCAAATGAATCGATGCCTCTCTCTCTCTCTCTCTCGTCGCGAAATATTGATGCAAAATCGTTTCTCACATTTCCCGCCAATTTCTATGCAAACCGGGCGGACGATAATCGATGGCTCAATTTCGTCTCCGCACCTTCCGTCTGACACCGAAGACAATGGCTATCCGTTTTTCCGACAAATTTTTCCCGCTTCCCTCCCTCCCGCGTGTCGCCCGCCGTGCTTTGGCGTGTCCTCCGGCTCCGGTGATCGCTACGCGGTAAAAATTTATCGTGGAAAATTGAAGTGCCACGGAATAATTGCTCGATCAGAAGCGATCGAGATTCCAGATAACGAAGCCCCCAAACGATCGAGCCACGCGATAGTGGCCCCGGCCATGATTATTGCGTGCCGTTCTGCGCCCCCTGTCCCCCCTGTCCCTCCTCACCGAGATCGCAGTACGAGGACTCACGAAACTCTGCAACCGACCCTGTCGATTACGATATTCCGCCAAACTTTTAATTTTTACCCCTCGCGGTCGCTATATCGATCGTATACGGATAATTTAATATTGCGCCATCGAGCACGTATGTACGTGTTTCATGCTGGGTGCATACACAACGATCAGATTCTTATTATATGTAAATTCTGAAAACGAGCATGAAAATTGCCCAATCGTGTCGAGATCTTTATTTCTCTTTAATAGTGTGCTTCGGAAAATTTAAAGAAATGTTATCATATATTTATGATATATGTTTATACATCCGAAATCAAAAGGGATAGAAGCACTAGCGGATCCTGACGTATCTGCAAAATTATTTGATTTGATATTTTTCTTATTGCTGTAGTATCACGCTTATAGCTTTTACTTCAGGATCAACGAGGACGTGGGAAAACTTTTGATCCTGCTTTTAATGCATTTTTTCTTAGATTTTTTTAAACAGACTCAATAAATCTGATTTCTTTTATTTGGAGAAGGGGGGTTTTAACTCCTCTTCCCCTCCCCAGGATCCGCCAGTCGATAGAAGGAAGTATTTTCGTTCTTCTACTATTGGACAGATTCCCTATCGTGGAGAAAAGTTTGAGAGATACAAAATTCGGCGATAAATGACGTATGTAAACACTCACCGTCACGCGGGATGAACGAGCCGGCAATGTCCTGCCTCGATTAATCCCCTTACCGCTGCTCCTCGATGCTCCGCAATGTGTAAGCTTCATGTTCCTCGGTGCTCCGAATGCCGGATGGCGCACAAAACACTCGTCGATCGGACGCCGCGAACGCGCGCCGACCTATTAGAAAACGGAGTCGTCCCGTTAGGTCTACGATCGAAACGCGAAGCGATCGCTCATCGAAAGATACAAAATTCGGCGATAAATGACGTATGTAAACGATACTCACCAGTCACCGTCATTGCGGATGAACGAGCGGCAATCTCCTGCCTCGATTGATCCTTTTACCGCTGCGGCCGCTGCGATCTACAATCGAAACCGAGTGGCCGTGCGAGTGCGAGGTGAGTCGATTAAGGGTCGACAGGAGTCACGGCCGAACTCCGAATTGATGTTGGAGACCTCGCGCGGTGACAATACGAAACTTCGTTTCAGTGTCGCCAATGTCGAGAAACTAACTTCTGGTTTTATGTGTGAATACGCACACACACCATTGAACTGCTCACGCGGACGCACGGTAGAAAGACATATGCTAAGACTGCGGCGTTGCCGCGTCTGTGCGGCGTTGCCGCGTGCTCCCCGCTTTAGCAATACGGCCTGAAAAATGCTTTCTGGCCGTCCGTAGCAGAAGGCAGTAACGTACCAAGGCCAACAAGCACCCGCTTTAGATAAATTTTGTGTTTTGCTGATGTATTTAGAAAATTTACAATAAACTAGAATGATTCATCAAAATGTTTTTATATCAGCGGTGCACACGTACTTTTGTTGTTAAAATTTTGCAGCAAATATTGAGATTCTGATGTATTAAAAAATTAGATGGATAATAATGTTGACAAAAAAAACGAAAAAAATTATTAGGAACTATATAGGAGATGGATTATAATGCATTCAATGTACAAATCTGGATGGATGTCGTTCTACAAATTTTTAATGCAAATCAAGGACCTATTAAAGGATTCAAATCCATGTTAATTGCCAGTATGAAATCTACACATGTGTCACAAGATTTTGGGACGTATATAGAAAAAGCAGTGACCGAAGCTACTAAATTTGCATCCAGACATTTAAAAAAAATTGAGCTTACTAATAAGAATGGATAAGCGATTATACTTGTTAAAAATTATTATATTATTAGCACAAGAAATACATATAATTGTAATAAAATCATATTTTTATCTGTATCTTTATATAAATGAATGTATGTGTTTGTCCGCTATGCAAATCTACAGTTTTGAAATTAAATCAACCTAATTTGGTATACTATTTTATGATACTCTAACTTAGACCGTAGACATATTTTGAGAACCGCATCATTACCGATTTTTTGGGATATCGGTTCTAAAATATTTATAATGTCTGTCTGTCTGTCTGACTTACCTACTGCGAACTACTCATTTATTAATGGACCGATTTACTGGAAACCAAAATTTACTGGTGCCAAAATTTGTCTAACTTTTCGGAAATAATGAACTAATATATAACATTCTTACGGTGGTGTGTACGTATGTTTGGACGTTACATTTATATATTTTATGTATTTGTCAAATAAAGAAATATAATAAATAATATAATATAAATTATGTCACTCTTGGTCGTGTTCCGAAACTGCCAGTACTAAAAATCTATAGGTCACGTCACATGTATTACAGATTTTCAGCACTGGCAGTCAATTTCGGAACACAGCTCTACGGCCTGTATTACAATATATTGTACAAAATGTTTAAAATAGTCATTGGTAAAGAGGAAAATAAATTATTATTTGACGAGGTATTCAACGTACGTTGAATGTATACGGACGTAATGTACGTATTTCATGTTAGTTTTTCAAGATAAAAACGGGTTTTGAATGACAGTTCTTTAAAACGTTGTTTTTTTAAACAGCTGTACATAATTTTGCACAAAATTGTACTTTTAAGTACGACATTCCTATAGAATGTTTCCCTTGGCAAAATCAAACAACTTTTTCTATTTTAAAAATTGTGTAAAAAATGTAGAAGAAATATATATATTATTATTTCATTAAATACATATATGTATATATGTGTATTTAATCCGTGGTTATAAATTAAGTTTTATATCTGTTTTTTTTGTAATAACATTATTTATATCGATTTTGATTTTATTATAACATATTTCTTTTGTTAATTTCAAAAATTGGCTGTAGTCGTAATAGTTTGGATGATTTCTGAAATATTTTTGCTATAAACCAGGTAGCAGACAGTCGCCATAATGACGTGATTTTTACGTCATTTTATGACGTATGTTACGTCATTTATTCCTAGAGTTTAACGTAAAAATGACGTATTTTACACGGTCCTAAGTCACATCCCAAAGACGTCATTTTCTGACGTTTTATTGACGGCAAAAATGGGTTCAATGTACGACATACCGGTTTCTAGAAATGTTTTTTATGAAATTAAAATTTTAAAACTTGAAAATTTTGTCTACTTGATAAACGTTTATAAAAATATGTTCTTTTTCTTTATTTAAGAAAAAAAAGTTTTTTTTAACTGTTTCGTTACATGCCATGTGCATATAGACGCTCTCTCAAGGCGGTCACGTCACCCACCCATCCTAGTACAGTACCGCGTCGGAGTCGCTTGACTTCGATGATCCAGTGGACAGTGACGATCTTCTCACCCTGATGCTTTCTTATTAACTGTACTTATCTATAAAACAGGTACATCTTTAAAGTGTTCAAAAATCTTGTAATATATCTTCTTGATAGTTATAACACTGCATGAAGTAGTTGTCATAAAACTATAATTACACACGCAACTAGATCCACTTATACCATAAATTCACCACGTCAATCATAAAATTACGAAACACTTTATAAATGTAGGAATATTCCTGTGAAAAATACTGTGAAAAATATGCCATTTTTACGTTAAACTTTAGGAATAAATGACGTAACATGCGTCATAAAATGACGTAAGAATCACGTCATTATGACGACTGTCTGCTACCTGGGTAGTCACGTAAACGTCTATATAATGTCATTTTACAAAGTCTTTTTGACGTATTAAAACATGACGTTAAATATACGTCACTTAATCGACGAATGACGTTACTGACCAATTATGACCAAATATTGACGTCAAAATGACAAGTGCTTGCTACCTGGAATGTTATTATTTTCAGTATTATAATAAATAAAACATGTGCTTTTTTTCCGCGATTAAACACTAGAAATACCAAAAGCTATTTTCAACCGTTTCTATTTTTTAATATCCTGTTTTTTATTGTAAAAGTAGAAAATGTAGATTATAATAAAAAATTATTTGATGTTTTTAACATAATTAATGTAACATTACTTTTAAAAAATTGAAACGGTAGAAAATTATTTGATATTTCTAGTGTAAAGGTTACTTTAGACAATCTAATATAATTCACGTCAGAAGAATTATATAATTCTATTTGTTATGTTTTGTATTTTGTAATCTAGAGAACATTTGAAGATGTATAATTAATGTATGTATGTATACATATGTCTGTATCTGTATATATTTTTTTACATGTACCTCTAATTTTTTGAATGTTTTTTTATATATGCAATTTTGTCACAAACTGTCGTGAATTATAAATCGTGTAAATTAAAACTAATACTCTTTTAATATCTTTTCTTTTTCTATGTTCTGTCCTGTATATTTTTGTCTATCCTTTTATATTTTTTTTATGTCTATCCTTTATACCAATTCTATGTCTCTCTCTATCTTTCTCTTTCTTTGTTCTATTTGTATTCGTAGGAAATGTAAAGAATTGTTTTCTTTAATATTAAAGAAAACAATTTTTACATTTTCTCTTGACGGAAAAGACCACCACCTTCTCGCGGTTTCCGTTGAGCAACAATATGTACGTTGTCCATGCATTTATTTGAGAACAATTACAATAAATTTATCATATTGTTGCACAAATAATTTATTCCTTTTTTAAATTTTATATTACATATATTTGCCATTAGCAAAGTAATTATACTATCAAAACAATATTTCTAAAACAAACAATATATAATTTAATGTTTTATTTCACTTTTCTTGTGTTAACAATAATTTATTTTCTACATTAATAACATGATTTTTTTTAGAAGAAAGCGTACATATTGGCCAAGAGTGGATTTCTATTATTTACGCTTTTTCTGTTTTTTATTTCTTATATACAGTTTATTTTCAAAATAAAGATAATATAGTTNNATTAGATATTATTTAGTAATTGATCAATTTACTAACATTTTTTGTTATTAGTTTCATTACTTATTTTAAATAAGAGACACACGATAGTGTTTCCCGGCCCGGCTATGGCAGGGCTATGCTTTGTAGCGCTTTCTCCCCCCCGAAGCTGGCCGAGCCGGCCGAGTGGCGGGGGGGCCCCCCGAGCGCCCAGGCCCTTACACGGCTCCGTCACGTGTGCGGGGCCCCACCAGGCGCGCAGGCAGCGGGGAAAACAGACCATTGGAACCTTAAACCCCCCTTTTGGGCCGTTTTGCCCCCAAAAAAAATTTTCCCCCCCATCTGTTTTTATAGTGAGAATCTTTTCCCCCCCAAATTTAAAAAGCCTAATTACGTAAGGGAATCTCATTAAAATTGGGTTTTTTTTTTAATCAGTAAGATCACCGAAGTGGTAAAAAAGCCGGTTTTTTGGCTTTTGGTTTTAAAAAAAATTTTTATAAATAAAAACAAATCGCCCCCCCCAAACCCCCCCGTAAAAAGCTCCCGCGTTTCCCCACATTTAAAAAATTTTTTTTTTCGTTTTTTTTTCCCAAAACCCCCGGCCCCTTTTCCCATTTGGGGGCTGTTTTACTTTTTAAAAAAACGAGCAAAGTAAAAAGTTTTTTTTTAATTTAAAATTTTGGGATTTTAAAATTTTGGGAAAACGAACCCAAAAATTCCCCCCCCCCGGGCCCCCAAAAAAGGGGGGTTTTTCCAACTCTTACTCCTGCCCCCCCCAAAAGGGGGGAGCAAACCCCCTAAGGGACTTCCTCGGGGGCGGAAATGTCACTCCCCCCAACAAAAAAAAAAAGGGCCCCGAATGATTTTGGGAAAACCCCCCGCGTGGTGAAACGCAAAACCCCCGGGTTTTTCAGCCCCCCCCAAAATTTAATTTTTCCCGGTTTTCTAAAAGGGGGTTTTGTATTCCTTACATTTACACACACCATAAATTGCCACAGGACGCCAAAGGGGAGAGACATATGCAAAACCCCGCGGCAAGGGCCGCGCGGCGTTGCCGCGTCTTGGTTCAGAAAGGGGGCCCCTGAAGGGGGAAAATTTTTTTTCCGGGCCCCCCCCGCGAAAAATAAAGAAGGCAGAAGGGATCAAGGTGATAAGCACCCGTTTTTAAAAATTTTAACAAATATTCAAAAAAACCCTGCGTAAATATAATATATATATATAATTATAATATTATCTAATTATTATTTATGTTTTAATTGTCTAAAAGAAAAAATAATAAAAAATAGAAAATTTGGGAAAAGTAAAATTTTTAACATAAAGATTTGACGGGGGAAACTTATTGACTTGGGCAATTTACGCATCTTTTTCCCCCCTAAAATATTTTTTTTTTGTATGAATAAAAAAGAAAACCCCTTTTTCCCCAAGGATCTATCACCCCTTCTTGAGGGGGGGAAAAAAAAATAACTTCTAAAACCCCAAAAGCAATAAATTTAAAAATTTTAAAAAATTTTTTTATTACACACTCAAAAGTTTTTAGAGTAGGGGGTTTTTAAACCCCCGTGATGAAAGATAGATAAAAACAATTTTAAAATTTAAATTTAAAAAAAAACATAAAAATTAAGAATTTAAGATTTTTTTTTATTTTTTTAAATTTTTTATAATGCATAAGTGTGCATTTTTGGGGCCCAAGGGGGGTTTTAACGCGAGCGAATGTTTCGCGACGGATGATTAGCAATTATGATGTATTACAGAATCCCCGGATTTTGCAAAGTATCTTTTTCCTCGCAATAAAGCCCCAAAAGGAAAGGGGTTTCGAAAAGGGGAAATTTTGCGGTGCTTTCATTTCCCTTTTTCCCGGGGCGTTTTTTTCTTTTTTTTTCCTTTTCGCCCTCTTTTTTTTCCCCCTTTTAGAAAAGCGACAGCCTTTACTGCACTCCTAAAAAGAAAATTTATTTTTTTGTCGAAAAAACAAAAGCAAAAGAGGGGTTTTTTCCCTTTTGTTAAAAAATCCAAAAAAATTTGTTTCGAAAATCATAAAAAAATTGTTGTGTTATTTTTTTTCCCCCGGGGGGAGTACCTAATGTTTTTAAACTTTTAAAAAGTTTAAAAAGTATACAGAGTACTTAAAAGGGGGAAAAAAAAAGGTGATCTTTTCGCGTTTTTTTTTTCACAGAAAAAAAGGGGGGAAAAAAGTGTAACTGTTTTTTACTTTTTCCCGAAAAATAAAACCCCCGGATGCTAAAAAGTATTTATTTTTTTCCCCTCGGGATTTTTTGGGTGCCGCGAATGCGATATCAAAAATAATTATATTTATCTTAGTGGAGTACACTCTTTAAACTTTTGAAAACGAAAAACGATGACGATCAAAAAGAACGCTTCCGTTCTTTTGGGGGCCAAAAAAATTTTTTTTTTTCTTTTTAGGGGGAAAGTTTCGAGGAATTTGCTTAGGACCTTCGTTAAAAAGGGTTTTTAAATTTTAAAAATTTTGCGGAGCGTCCCTTTTCCCAAAAAAGCGTGGGAAAAAAAATTTTTTGGGTTTTTTAAATTTTTTCAGGAATTTTTGATTTTTTTAAAGATTCTTTTTTTAACCCTTTCTTTTCCTTTTTTAAAAAATTTTTTAAAAAAAGAACTTTTTGGGTTTTTTATTTCTTTTTTTGGGGTTTTTTTTAAAAATTCTTTTTTTTTTTAAAAAAAAACGAAAACCCCCGAAGAAAATTATTAAAATTTTTTTTATGTGTTGGAAATTTTTTTTTTAATTTTACGCTTTGGGGTTCCCCAAAAAAAACTTGTTTTTAAAAAAAAAAACTAATTTATAGCTTTAGGGGGTTTTAAAAATAAAATTTTTAAAAATTTTTGTTTTGTCAGATTTCGATTGGTTTTTAGCTTATTTTTTGGAGAAAAAAATTTTTTTGCGTTTTTTTTTAAAAATTTTTATTCCCCCATTAGCAAGCGACCCCGACCCCCTTTTATTCGATCACGAGGGGGCGGGGGCCCCAAAAATTTTTTTTATTTTTTGGGGTTTTTTTCCCTTTTTTACAATTAAAGGGGGTAAGATTTTCGCATAATGATTACGAAAATTTAAAAAAGCCGGGTTTTTTAGGCTCAGGGTGTTTAACCCCCTGTAAAAAGTCAATAAAAAATCTGGCCCCCCCCAAAAAGGGATGAATTTTTTCGTTTAGGAAAGGATTTTCGCGTTTTGGGGGAGAAGTGCCCCGTTTGGGGAAATTTTAATTTTCCCCCGGGGAAAAAAAAATTTGGGGGGGATTTTTTTAATCTTTTGTTCTTTTTTAAAAATTTTTTTTTTTCGTGTATATTTTTTTTTCAATGCTTAATATTATTTGGGTTTTTGGGGGAAAAATTAATTTTCTTTTCATGAAATATATTTGGCAAATATTTTCCCCAAAAGAAAAAAATTTTGTCGGCCTGTGCAACTCGGGGCCCCTTCGTTTTTTACCCTTTAAAAATTTTTTTAAATTTTTTTTTGAGAGAGGGGGATTGGAATTCTCTTAGGGGAAAAAAAAAAAAATACCTGTCTCCCCCTTTTTTTAGAAATTCATAGAGATTCAAATATTAATTTTTTGGTTTTTTCGGGAAGACGCTTTAGTGCTTTTTCTTTTTTTAAAAATTGGGGTTTTTTTTAAACCCCCGAAGCGATAAAAATAGAAGTGCCCCAAAAACGGGTAATAGCGCGTTCCCGAACACAACCATTGTGTTATAAATTTCCCCACGTTCGTTTTTTTGCGGGGGGAAAATGCTGGAACCGGCTCCCTTTTTTTCCCCCAAAGGGGCCCCTTTTTTAGTAGGCCCCCTTTTTTTTATTTAAAATAGGGGGGGGAAAAAAGAAGCTATGGGGAAAGGGTAAAAAATACATTTTACGAAAAATTTTGGGGGCAAAACTTTTTTTATAATACGTTTTTTTTTTTCGGGGCCCCGGGGCCCCGCCCCCGATGACGAGATCGGGGGCAGGGGGAAAGTTCCGGGGTTTGTCCCCCATTACTTGTATAAGAAAAATTTTTTTCATAAATTTTTTTGCCCCCTTTTTTAAAAAAATTTTTTTTTTAAAGCAAATTTTATTTGAAAGGGAAATTTCCCCGAGGGGGAAATATTTTAAAAAGGGGCTACCGCGCCAAATCGGACAAAAAATTTTGGGGTTTTTTTTCTCCGATTTTTTTAAAATTTTTTGGTTTTTTGGTTTTTTTTTAAAATCCCCCATGTTTTTTTTTTTAAATTTTTTTTTCAAAAACCGTTTTCAAAAAAAACGATTTTTAAAAAAATTTCGTTATTTTTTTTTAAAAACCCCCAAAATTTAAAAAAAAAAAAGGGGCCAAAAAAAGGGACTTTTTTTTTTTAAATTTTTTTTAAAACATTTAAAAAAAAAAATATTAAAAAATATTTTAAAATTTTGTTTTTATGGGGTTTTCCCCAAAAAGGGCCCCCCAAAAAAAACCCCATGGAAATGGGGGTTTTCGGCGAATTTTTTTAAAAAATTTGGGGAAAATGTTTTTCATTTATCTTGTCAAAATTTCCCAAAGGGGGAAAAAACCTTTTTTTTAAACCCCAAAATTTTTTTCCCCCAAAAGGGCCCCAAAAAAAGGATATTTTTCACGCGATCAAAGATGATTTCACCCCTTTAAAACTTTCAAAAAAATGTTTTTGGGGGGTTGGGTTTTTGGTTTTGGGAAAAACCCAAAAAAACCCAATAACCTAATGTTTTATGAATAACAGTTAAAAAACAGTAAAAACCCCCGGGGTTAAAAACTTTCCCCTGTGCACCAAAAAAGGGTTCCCCCATCGGATTTTGCATTTAAAATTATGGCCCTAAAAAAGGGCCGATTTTGTTCAAAGGGGGTTTTAGGGGTTTTGAAACCCCCCAAAAACCCAAAACATTATTTTTTAAAAACTAAGGGGGAAAATCATTTGTGGGACTATAAAAAAACCCCAGCTTTAGGTTTTTCCCGGGGCAAAAAAATTTTGTTTTAAAGTTTTTTTGCCAGAAAATTTTTTTATCAAAATGCCCCTGAAAAAACTTTTTCCCCCCAAATTTTTAGAAAAAAAATTTCCCCCCCAAAACCCCTTTCCCAAAGGGGTTTTTTTGGGGGGTTTTTTTTTACAAAATTTTTTTTGCAAAAAAACGTATTGTCGTTTTCCCCAAAAAATTTTTTAAAAAAAATCACGATTGTTTCACAACTTTTAACCCAAAATTTTTAATGAGAAAAAAAAGGGGGTTATTTTTTTTTCGATTTTTTTAATTTCCATTTTTTTTTAAACGGGCGGGGAAAAAATCTAAAAAAAAAAAAAATTTTCACGGGAAAAAATTACTTTTAAAAATTTAAAACAAAAACTTGATTAATTACTAAATTTTTTACAAATTGATTTCAGAAAAAAATACAGTGAAATTAAGGGGTTTTTTTTTAAAAGGGTTGATAAATTTTTTTTTATTTAAAAAAACGTTTTAAAATTTTTTTTTCGTTTAAAAAATTTTAAAAAAATTTTTGGGGGCCCCAAAAGGGGGTTTTTAAAATTTTTTTAAATCCCCAAAGTGCCCCTTTTTTCCCCCCCGGAATTTTTAATTAAAAATTTTGGGGGTTCCCCCTTTTTGGGGTTTTTTTAAAATAAATTGGTTTTTTAAAGATTCTTTTTTGGAAAAAATTTTAAAAATTTTTTAAGAAGAAAAGGGGCATAATAATTTTGGGAAAAATTTTTCCACGGAAACATCTAACAAATTTTAAAAAAATTTTAAAAAAAATTTTTTAAAAAAATTTTTAATTTTTTTTTTAAAAAAAATTTGGCCCGAATAGCATTATTTTCAACAGCTCTGGGAAAGGCTTTTTAGGGGAGAAGGAAAATGGGGTTTTTTAAAGGGGGAAAAGCGGCCAAAAGGGAAGTCTTTTTTTCCCCCGACGAACAATCCAAATCCCCAAGAACTATATAACTGGGCAATAAAAAATTAAAAATTTTTTTTTAAAATTTGCAAAATTTTTTTCCCAACAAAAATTATATTTTTAAACAAAAAAATAAAATTTTTAAAAACGATATAAGAGCTAAGACAAAAAAGGAACGCAGAAAAATCATTGTTTTTAATTTTCCGCCGGGGAAGGGACTTTGAGATTTAAAAAAGTTTTTTTATCGGGGAATCCCCCAATTTTTAAAAAAAAATTTTTAAATTTTTAAAAAAAAAAAAAGGGGAAAAAAAAAAAAAAAAAAATTTATAAGCATAAATAATAAAAAAACCCTTTTTTAAATTTTTTTGTATTTTTTCTAAAACAAAATTTTTTAAAAATTTTTTTTAAATAAACCTAGTCTTAGTAATTTTTAAAAATGTTCCCCCTTTTAATTTTTTTTTTTTTAGATATTTTCAGCACGGATAGTAGATATTCAAAAAGAGCCCCCCTCCCCCCCGGGACCCCGGGGGGGGGGAGGGGGGGGGGTGGGGGGGGGGGGGGCCGGGGGGGGGAAGACCCTGGGTGGGGAGGGGGCCCCCCCGGGGGGGGGGGGGGGAAATTGGTTTGGGCCCCCGGGGGCAGCCGGGGGGGGGGGGCAAATTTTGGGGGGGAGGGGTCAGCCGGGGGGGGGGGGACAAATTGGGGGGGAAAAGGGGGGGGGCCCCGGGGGGGGGGGGGCAACTGGGGGGGGGGGTTGCCCGGGGGGGGGGCAAAGGGGGCGATGGGGGGGGGGGGAAAAGGGGCCAGAGGCCGGGGGGGGGCGCGGGGTAACCTTCGCAAATGCTACCCCGCCGATTGTCTTCTCTTGCATCTTGCATGATCGTGTAATCAGAATACTGTCCGTTGCCGAACATAGTGCGCAAACTCATGTAAATTGCAATATCAGCAGATATCGCAAGATACGCAGATATTACAATATAAGAGACACTGATGTACCGTGATAAGATACAGATTGCTCCGCCGTTTCGTTATGATCGTACCGACGTTGTCGATCTGCAGGGATTCAACCGTCGGGATGAAAATTTGTCGTAAAGGAGGTGGCGGTTTCTGAGAAACGGACCGTTTTGGCACATTACATTTTTACATGTCCCATGCCATGGAGTCTCCTCACGAAATCCGACAGATCATGCGCTTCCTGGTTGATTGCAAATCACCATGGACTACGATGGGAAGACGAAAACGTGCCCTACAGCATGGCGAAACATCTAATTACATCGGCCGTACTTGGAGAGAGTGACGAGACGTCGACTTTTGTGTACGTCAAGGGATGAAACGAGAATGGCTAGTGGATCTGCTTGAGAATAAAGCGAGAAGACATCTAAAAATTGAGACTTTGAATGCAGATTACGAAAATATCGAATCTTTAAATAATCTAGATATTACTAATACTGTAAGATGTGGAAAACATGTTAAAAATTGCGCATTACAAAATGTATTAAAAATATTTAATTGGTGGTCGCGACACCTGAAAAAATTATGACTTTTTTGAAATAAATTATATATGTATATATATATACGTTTTATTTCTTTTTCCCACATACTTTGTAGTATAATATAGATGTTTTTAGCTGTTCAAGAGCTGTTTTTAGATGTTTAAAAAAAAGTTTGATAGCGGTTCAATAGCAGTTATACAGATCGCTGTTATACAGATAATTGTTTTAGTTGTTTGATAGCTGTTTAAAAGCTGTTTTTAGTTGTTTAAAATAAGTTTGATAGCGGTTCAATAGCAGTTATACAGATCGCTGTTATACAGATAACTGTTTTAGTTGCTTGTTAACCGTTCAAGAGCTGTTTGATAGCTGTTTTTAGCTGTTCAAGAGCTGTTTTTAGCTGTTTTTTAATTGTTTTTAGTTGTTTGATGGCTGTTTTTAGCTGTTTTTAGCTGTTTTATAGCGGTTCAAGAGCTGTTTTAGTTGTTTGATAGCTGTTCAATACCTGTTTGATAGCTGTTTCATAGCGGTTCAATACCTGTTTGATAGCTGTTTGATCGCGGTTCAATAGCAGTTTTACAGATCAAATCATCAAAAGTCAATGGCGCGATATCGTTTTCGAGAACATACGTGTCTCGCGGTGAGATCATTGCACACGTGCAAAACTGCACATCGCAGATTTTTCGGAAGGCGCAATTGTATGGATGCTGAGATGAAATTAGATATGATAAACAAACTATGTGACAATTGTGAGATGTAGAAAAATGAATTTGAAGGTACGCTCAGTAGTCGAGGACTGGAAGTAAGAGTCGGTTGGCATACTTGATAGTGTTCTGACGTGTTTGTCTTGTCGATAAATTTCAAGTGTCGCGACTGTTTGTACTGTCTGCACTGTGTGATTTTAACACTAGCATCGTGTATTGCGCCTTTTGAGGCATACAACGTTCTGTAAAAATGGATTTCAAAGAATTGCAGTTTGAGGTACATGATATGAAAGTTGAAGCAAACGATGAAGAAATGGAAGTGCCTGAAGAAATGGACATTGAGGTAAATGAACTGGAACATGAACATGAAATTATTGATGATGATGATGATGATGATGATGATGATGCAATTTTGTCGGACGATTTGTGTTACGACAGTGAAAGGTTTGAAGATGTTTTGGAAGTAATTTTCCGAGTATTAAACCAGGCTAAAGTGAATGCTTTAGATGAGTTGAAAAAAATGTGTTGCACATACTTTTATTTTACTTCTGGTAATGTAAAATTTTGTGCACCGTGTACTGTGAGATTACGTGTATTATTCTCAATGTTGCACGCTGAGCGAAAACATGACACCCGCGCCTATACACTGATCGAGAGTTTATTCTGTACGTCGTGTGGAGGCCCACTACATCAAATAATACCGTGTAATCTCTGTTCAGTTTGCACTGTTTGTGATTGATAGTGCTACGTGACAAAGACATGGTGTCCGAAGGCTGTCTGTATTGCATATCAATAAAACTGCAGTTTATGCTTACAGCTTCTTTCATGTGTTGCTTCTTTCTAACTTATCTGTGTTCAAAACTCTAAATATTTTGTATAAAATCATTGTTGTGTTGCAAATTGCCGAAGGTGTCTGACTCAAGAGCCAGGGGTTTTAATTTGAAATCAAGCTGTGGTAAGCAAATTTTCTATTTGTAGTTTTTGCATAATTTCTGAGCAAGAACGCGAACGGGAGCGAGAAAGACCGCGCGAACGAGAAGACGCGCGCGAACGGGGGCCGGGAGCGAGCGAGAACGCGCGAGGGAAAGATAACGCGAACGGGAGCGAGAGAGACCGCGCGAACAAGAAGACGCACGCGACCGGGGGACGGGGGAAAGATCTACGATGGAGAGACAATGCGAGCGGGAGCGTGTGACGTCACGCTGACCGGCGCGGCGAAACGCGGACCCCCTCGCCCCGCGGCACCGGAAAACGCGGACCCCTTGTCCCGCGGCGCTGGAAAACGCGGACCCCCTTGCCCCGCGGCGCCGGAAAACACGGCGCCCGAAAAACGCGGTTTTTCCCTCCCCCTCCCCCCCAGCGGCGCACGAAAAACGCGGTTCCCCCTCCCCTTCCCGCAGCGCCCAAGAACGCGATTTCCCCTCCCCCACCCCGGGTGTACACCTCGTGTTTTTCGGACCTTATGCAAGCCTGCTGTCGCTTCATTTCAATTTCGTCTCGCTGACATCTCGTGTAATCGTCGAACGTTATCGACCTGGCTATGACGTTGCTCTTGACACCTTTCGCTTTTTTACAGTCTTTCTTACCATCCACTCGCAAGGCATACATTTTCGCCCTGAGTCCGACGAATTCGGTCATGATCGCACCGTTATTCTCGTCCTTCATCAAGCCCGGCACTTTTTTTGTTCTCGAGCGTTATACCGTACGCGTTGTCGATCGCGTAATCGCTCGTGTCGAATCTAGCGATATCGCGTTTCACGTTCTCGTACACATCCTCGCACTCGATGTAGTATATCAGACTGTCCGTATCGGTATACATAATTCTACACTTGTCGCGATACAGGGGAGACATGTACTCGTGATGAAATTCGTACAAACAGACTTTTGATATGTCGAGAATGCACATGCCGACGTAAATAGGTTTGTCAAATTTAACCTCGAGTTTTCGCAGTTCGACGGCTATCAGATTTTCTGAAAAAACGCTCCTGCTGTGAAAATTTGGTTTCGAGATCAGTGCCTCCGCGCCGTATCTACCGTTTCACTTTGTCACTAATTTTACATCGAAGTGATTTCGAACGTTCTCCATCGTTTTCCCGAAAACCGCGTTGTTCATCAATTTATACAGATCTTTCTCGAAATCGTTTTTGGCCAGTGTTCTAAATTTTGTATTGAGTTCGATGTTATTGCAAAGCCATGGAGATTGAGCGAATTGCAATACGCGATGAATTTTTGTGACGCGGAGACCGTGGCGCGTGCATTGCTGTAGGTTGCGGTAGTGTGTGACATAACGCTTCTTATCGTACAGCGTGGCGAGAAGTTTGTCCTGCCGTTTGCCGGGTGGTTTATCGCGCGTCGGACAGAACGGTAGGTCAGCGTGCGCGTCGTGTTTATTCTGCGGATACTCTAGATCGACTTCGAGAATGTAACCCGTGGGCGAATCCAAAGCGATCGCGCTAAACTCGAAATTCGAGACGTCTTCGACCCATCGAAAGTCTGCATAAGGCAATGGTTGACACATTGCCCAGCCGTACAAGTTGTTTACGTCGAAATACATCAGGTATGACGATGGTTTCGATGTATCGTAAAATTGCATGTACCTGTTATTGGCCTGCGCGTATCTGCCGGAACATTGACTCAGACCACCGCGTATACCGCGTTCGATGAACATGACCATGTCAATGTCCGTGAGCAGTTCGAAATTGATACCCGTATGCTTCAACATAGCGTCTTTTTTGCAGACGTTTACATTATTTTCATTCGAGCGAGAAATTGGAAGCCCACGGAGTAGACTGCCGAGAGATAAACAACTGTGCCATTCGACTACCGAGCGAGGACGACAAGTGGTTGAGTATCAAAAATCACAGCAGGAAGGAACGACTTCCATATGTCGTATACGCCGACCTGGAATGTACCCTCGAGAAAACGGATGCGGATCCGACAACGTCCACATACACGTCTCAACATCATCGGGTATTTAGCATAGGATATTACGTGCGGTGCTTGTACGACGATAATATGCTCTTGTCCAATAATATACCCATGGCGGATTTTACGCGAGACAAGTGGAAAAAATTTAACAGCGCAACGCACTGTCACGTGTGCGAAAAACCGTTCGAGCCAGACGACGTGCGCGTACGCGATCACTGTCACTTGACCGGTCGTTATAGAGGTCCGCGCATTCTAATTGTAACTTAAATTATAAAAATTCTCACTTCATTCCAATAATTTTTCATAATTTATCGGGTTACGACGCGCATTTTATTATCAAGGAAATAGCTACAGCCTACGAAGGACGCGTAGACTTACTTCCAATTACGAAGGAAAAATACATTTCATTTACGAAAAACGTCAAAAGCACTGAGGATAAAAACTACCAAAATTGCATCAAATTAAGATTCATCGACTCGTACAAATTTCTTAGCGCGAGTCTCGAAAAATTAGCATCCTTCCTCGATAAGGATAAGTTAAAAATTATACGTTCAAAATTTTTCGCGTTATCCGACCAAGATTTCGAATTATTGACGCGAAAGGTGTCTTTCCGTACGAGTACATTGACTGCGTCGAAAAGTTGGAGGATGCGTGTTTACCATCGCGCGACTCGTTTTACAGTTTATTGACAGGCGACACCGTATCCGAGAGCGATTACGCGCACGCCGTCAACGTCTGGCAGCGGTTCTCCATTCGAACGCTCGGTGACTACAGCGATCTGTATCTAAAGATCGATGTCTTGCTGTTGGCCGATATCTTTGAAAATTTTCGCGATAGCTGCGTCGCGAGTTATGGACTCGATCCGGCGTATTATTATATTCTACCGTGTTTTACGTGGGATGCTATGTTGAAGCATACACACATCAATTTCGAATAGCTCACCGACATTGACATGGTCATGTTTATCGAACGCGGTATACGCGGCGGTTTGAGTCAATGTTCAAACAGATACGCACTGGCCAACAACAAGTACATGCAATCGTACGATCCATCAAAACCGTCGTCGTACCTCATGTATTTTGATGTAAATAACTTATACGGCTGGGCAATGTGTCAACCATTGCCATTCGCAGATTTTAAATGGGTCGACAACGTAATCGATTTTAATGTTATGGATGTCGCGTTGGATTCCTCGATAGGCTACATACTCGAAGTCGACTTGGAGTATCCGCAACATTTTCACGACGCGCACACTGACCTACCGTTCTGTCCGACGCGCGATATACCACCCGGCAAGCGGCAGGACAAGCTCCTCGCAATATTATACGCTAAGAAACGTTATGTAATACATTATCGCAACCTGCAGCAGTGTACTCGTCACGGTCTCCGTATATAAAAAATTCACCGTATACTGAAATTCTCGCAATCTCCATGGCTTCGCGATTATATAGAACTTAATACGAAATTTACGACATTGGCCAAAAATGATTTCGAAAAAAATTTATACAAATTGATGAACAATGCAGTGTTTGGCAAAACCATGGTGAATGTGCGCAATCACGTTGACGTGCGCCTCGTGACTCATTGGGAGGGTAGATACGGCGCGGAGGCAACGATTGCGAAACCAAATTTTCATAGCCGAAGCGTCTTTTCGGAGAATTTAGTAGCAATAGAAATGCGAAAACTTGAGGTGAAGTTCGACAAACCAATCTATGTGTGTATGTGCATCCTCGATATATCCAAGACATGTTTGTATGTACGAATTTCATCACGAGTACATGTTACCGTTGTATCGCGACAAGTGTAAAGACACGTACACCGATACTGACAGTCTTATTTATCACATCGAGTGCGACGATGTGTATGATATCATGAAGCGTCACATTCATTATAGATTTGACACTAGTGATTATGCGATTGATAATGCGTACGGTATCCCACTCGTCAATAAAAAAGTTCCGGGCTTAATGAAAGACGAAAATAACGGTGCGATAATGACCGAATTCGTCGGGTTTAGAGCAAAGATGTACGCCTTGCGAGTGGACGGTAAGAAAGATACGAAAAAGGCTAAAGGTGTTAAGAGTAACGTCGTAGCCAGGTCGATAACGTTCGACGATTACACGCGGTGTCTGCGCGACGAAATTGAAATGACGCGACAGCAAACCTGCATAAGATCCAAAAAACACGAGGTATACACCGTGTCCGAAACGAAAATAGCTCTAAGTCCGTACGACGATAAGCGATACATTATACCCGGTTCTACCGAAACGCTGCCATGGGGACATTATAAAATACCACTGTAAATATATTGTAAATATATTGTAAATACATTTAGATATTTAGGAAAATAAATGACTCATATGTATATTTGTATATTTTTATACTGTAATAAATTTTTACAATACATTATTCTTGTGTATCCATGAATTGTGTGAATTATCAAATCCTAACCACTTTACATAAACCTTATTCCCTCTTTTGCGCAAAACCTTTTCAACGAGATACACGTCGGGATTAGCAACGCGATGTAACTCGTATTCGTATAAGCCGCCGGCGACGGGTTTTTCGCAGGAATCTTCCAACAGATACGTCACAGGATTAGTTTTCTGCACTTTGACGATTCTAAACACCTCCGTGGTCCAATTTGGCATGTATCCTTTTTTGAAGATTGTCTTGAATTTACTCACGCGTACCGAATCACCCACTTTGAATCGCGCTGGAGCAGCGATCTTTACGTGGCTGTACACCGTTGTTAGGAGCTTGTCGGCGATCGCGGGAGTAACATCGATGGGTCGCATGCCGATAATTCGATGCTTTCGCGCGTTGTAATCCGATACGAGACCTGGCAGCGAGTCGATCCATTTGTAATTTCCATTGCGCGTAATCATTTTCCACATGTCGTTCTTGAGCGTGCGATTGAATCGTTCGACGACCGATGCCTTCATTACGGAATATGTCGAATAATGATTGATATTATGTTTCTTCAAGAGTTTCTGCACGTTTGTGTTGTAAAATTCTTTCCCCTTGTCAGTCTGCAGATTTTTTGGACATCTGCCGCCGTCTCGAATTATTTTTGCAATCGCCGTGGTAACCTCGGGTCCGCTCTTGGTCTTGAGCGGTACGGCCCATGCGTGCTTGCTCAGCACGTCGATAACGGTGAGTATGTAGTGGTAGCCTCTGTTAAATCGCGTGTATGGTCGCATCTCGACCACATCCGCCTGCCACAGGTCATCGTATCCGCGTACTATGACGCGTCTTTGAGAAAAATTTCTTCTCGCAGGAGCGTGTAATTCTTCTACCAGCCGACGTTTCTCAGCTGATTGCTTCTTACCAGCCATGACGATGACGCGCAACTGACGCAGATATCAGGTGTACGTTCTTATCTATTCGCGATGATTTGCAATTACATCTTGAATCATCTTTTGAAGTTCGTTTAGGGTAATTTGCATATTATTCTGAAATACAGCCATCTTTCTCTCCATTTAATCCTGTCGATCTTCCAAAATTTGCACGCTCTGCTGCACGTAGCGTTTGTTGGCTGCATCGCTATCATCTACGGGCGGCGCTCTCCGTCGAATCTTGCGCGATTTCGCGTCAAAGTCGGTGGTGACCATGCAAAGAGCGTTATCTCGCACGTAATTTCTGATTAATCCTCTCCATTGATAGTACGGTTCCGCACCGCCTCTTCCGAGCGATATACCAAACTTGTTGATCGGTATTTCGATGTTGATTGAATGACTCGCTGTCGCGCCGCTTAATTTATAATAAGTCCAGCCTCGCAAAGTTCCTCGATAATCGACAGGATTTCGTTATCGTGACCGGTGTGACCCGCTAGGCGCGAAGCTTCGAGCAATCGGAGACGATCTACAAGCTCGTTGGGATCGTCCCAATGAACATAGTCGATCTTGTTGTCGTTTAATGTCATGGCACGCGGTATACCTTTTCCGGCTTTTTTACCCGAAATTGACTGTGCAATTATATGGTCGATCTTGTTGCCTGTCATGGCACGCGGTATACCTTTTCCAGCTTTTTTACCTGAAATCAGCGGCCCGATTATATGTGTGTACTTGTATCCCCCATTGCCCTTTATTTGAGCGTGAGCATCATAATTGCGTTTATGAACACTCGTCATCAACAGAATGCTCTTGTACGTTTGCATATCGTCCTCCGTGTAGATATCGTCATCGGGATATTTCTTAAAGATTAATTCGAAAAGACCGCGTGTGCCATTGTATCGTATGCCGTCAATAATTATGTGGTCCGCATGGTTCACATCAAAACGTTTATTACCGAGCATCATTCCATCGTTGGTGAATTTAACACCGTACGCGATGTCCATACCGCTTTCTTCATCGCCGCTCAGAACTGCCCCGATGTACTTTTGGCTCAATGGACCCAATTGATCTCGCAACGTTTTTTGACCCTCAGATGTTTTCAACTGCTGTCGAACGGACATCACGAGTGGGTCATTCGTGGTTTCAAAAACATCTTTGTTTGCGAGCACTGTGTGTTGTACGGAAGACGCAGAGGTTATCGGTGGTTCATTCAATGAACCTTTCGATCGTTTCGGTTTACGCGGTTGTAAAGTTTTTGTTATTTCGCTCAAATTAGATGGCACATTTATCGATCGCTTCAACGTAACCGGAGTTGAAGCCATTACAGAGTCGTTAAACGAGGCGTTTGGTCGTTGTCGTTTGAGCTTTGGCTCTTCGTCTTCCCACGCCGTTTCATTCTCAATCTTTGACATGTCAGATTCTTTGCCAGCAACGGTGTTTTCGGCAATCTGCCTTAGAGGTTCGATGATGGGCTCAAAGTGTCTCTCCAACGCAATATCTTCTTTTATTTTACCAGTTTTCAAGGCGTGATATTTTTTGCAAATCAAATTGCTCGTTTTCGCAATATTTTTCACGATCCTCTCGCGCTCTCTAATCTCCTCGCTGCTGTCCATGTTGCGCTAACGTTGTTCAATCGACGCGTCGACAAAAACTAACCACGTTTTGGTATCGCAAAGTCGTTAAATCCATTTCTGTATCGACTATTTAAAATCGCGCTGTCCTTGTCTATCACCATTGTTGTGCCCCTTTTGGGACACTGGGATTCGATCTTTCCAAGGAAGAGGCGGGAGACAATGTATTAACGCTCTTGGGTGCAATAAACTCAACTTTACTGATTACTTTGTCTTTACAACTTATTTCGTACAAGATCCGTTCATCGCTGCCCGACCCCAATTGCCCTGTCGTCTCTTCTGGTCGCTTCCTTTTGAGTCTTCGTCCTGTCCTTCGATATCGCTGAGTTGCTCGATCGTATGTAGGCCGATCGCGCAACTTATCTTTTGCTGATTCGGCTTTGCGTAATTCTTTCGGGCTTTCGCGGTCGCGTTCCCTATTGTTATTCTCGGTCTTTTTTAATACTATTCTTATTTTATTATTACATTAATTGGGGCCGCAACATCCCTCCCCCTTTGAGAAAAGGAAACTACGTTCTGTAGTTTTCGCTACAATTTTTCGCTGCTTATCCTATTTCTATTTTTATTAAGGTGGTTTATTGTTTTTTTGTTTCGGAGGTTACATTCTTCTTATGTTCTAGCATAGTATCGCTGAGTCGCCCTGTACGTGCGGTCGGGCGCTTGCTCGTTTCTTATGTCTTTTTATTACATAGATGATTATTCCTACTATGCTTAATATAATTATTAACGTAAGTGTCGATCTTACGGGATATATGACATAGGGATTTTTTATTAGGGTGTCTTGGGGTTTTTCCAATTCTTTATTTATGTCGCTTATTTCTAGACTTAATTCCATTAATTCGTTCGGATTCCTAATTACAGGTTCTAATCTAATTTCTTTTTTCGCTTGTTTGTTAATATTTTTATTTTTGTTTGTTAGCGTTAAGTTGAAATCGGCTAAGTGCATTTCTATTTGTCTCATAGTCGTTTGTTTTTTTGTTTTTATAATAATGTCGGATGTGGTTAGTTTACAATTTTCGATTATACTTAGTTTCCCTGTTCTTTCTATTTCTATTTTTTGTTCTGCCTGTTCATTACATTGAATCGTCAGCTGTTGTTTTCTCGGCGTTGAGAATAGCCACGTTTGTGGTTCGCTTAATGTTATCCATAAGGTTACGTTTGACATTATTTGACGTTTCTCGCAGGTGTTTACATATCCTGGCGTTTTTACGTAAACTTGTACTTCGCATGGTGCGTCGGCTTTTATAAAATATACCGGGTAGTTTCGGTTACATACATATTTTACTCCGTTTCGTTTACAGTCGTTTAAATCGCGTTCTTCTAGCGTTATGTAATTATGATTCTCTTTATCTATTGCTAATATGTTGTGAGTAATTCTTAGGAATGTGAAAATATTCGCGTGGTTGTGGACAGGTAATGGTGTCGCTCTTATTATTTCATACACGGGGTATGCTACCACGGGAAATTTGATTATCGTATAAATGTTCGGTTTATCATAATACGCGTTAATTTCTACGTAACTTTGTATCTCGTTCCAATTTTCTAATCTAGTTTTAAATGGAAAGTGGGATCCATGCGTCAATTGTGACGTTGCCTCTTTTAGTTCGGTTATTATTTTTTCTATTGGTAATAGGCGGGTTAGAATGACTCCTTCTCGCGAATGTGTGAGGTAGTCTATCGTGTCTTTCACGTCTTCTATTAGATTTTCTGTAATTGTGGTTAGTATTAATAACTGTTCATTTATTTCTTCTCTTCTAGCGTACAGTGCTGTCTCCTGCTGTATCCGTCTCGTGACGTTCGTCATCAGTTGCTCGTTATGGTATAACGATTTTTCTAAGGCCTTCATGAGGCCTATTGTGGCATTTATCACTTTTAATTGACTTGTTGCGGTGTGCCGTAGAGTCTGTTGCTGATTTTGTATCAGTTCAAGCTGCTCTTGTATGTGTTTTGCGTCGTCGGCATCCATAGTGCCGAACAGCGTTTTGCTGATCGTGCCGATCGCGTCTATTAACCCTCGTTTATTATTATTTGTTTTATATATAGTCTGTAATCGCATTAATAGTTGCGTTAATTTTTTGTTATTTTTCTCTATCGTATGGAGAATGTTTTTGCACGTCTGCTGCGTGTCCTTCGCGATTATCGTTTCGCATACTTCTTCGGCTTGCTGTAGAAATTCCTGAAGTTGGTGATATCGGTTTCCTAGGGCTGCTACGTCGATTTTAATCGCTAGTTTCCATGTAGCTTCTACCTGTTGCAATTGTCCGGTTCTCTCAAAGTATATTCCCGGCTCGCTGCTGAATTGTCGTATTTCGTACGATGGTGCTGTCTCAGGTTTCGCTTTTTTCGAATTTTTACCTTGGCTTGATAATGCCTTCTCCTCGCGTTTTTTTTTGTCTTCGCGCGTTTAGTTGCTCTTGAGGCTTAGATCTGAGCACATATACTAATTGCAACCGTTTTTTTGTTCCGTCGACGTGCGACGCATGTTAGCGCACGTACTGGCTACGCGCTACTCGTGCGGGTGCCGTGAGTGGGGGTGCCGCGCTTAGTGCGCGAGTGGCGGCGAATTTGGGTTCGGGGTCGACGTCGCCCCCCCCTCCTACGCGGAAGTGTTGCTAACACCCCCGGGTACATGGATGCATCTCCTCTACCCCCTGGAGGTCACGTTGGATGTGGCCACCGGACGCCGTGTGGTGCGACGTGTTTGATGTTCGGTAAGTACTTATTATCTTATTTTCCTTAGTTTTTACTATCGCCTACTTTTTATCGCTTGTTTTTGTTCTTTTGCGCTGTTTTTACTGTTCTATAAAGGGCTTTAATCGGTTTACGTGTACTCGCGTGGTTTTCCGTCCTTTTTTGATTGTGTAATTGACGTCTGAATGTTTTTCAATTACTTCATACGGTCCTATCCACGGGGATTCTAATTTTTTTTATCTCTCTCTACGCACCGTTTCGTCGTGCAAGAGAACTTTGTCTCCCACTCGGAAATTAATTTCTTTTGTCTTCTTATCATACGTCTCCTTGGCCTTAGATTTTTCGTTTCGCAAATGTTTTTTTGCAACTCGTTGTGTCGCTCTTAATTTTTCTTTTAGCTCTTGCGCGTAATCGTCATAAGTATACGTTGGTTTCGGTGGTTGCGACAGTGCCTCTGACCCCCCGCCCGCGGCAAAACCACAGCGGACGCCCTTGTCCCGCGGCGGGGCTTGGACGCGACCCCTTGCCCCCCCGGCCGCCGTGCAAACCGCCCCTAAAACTGGGTTTTTCCTCCCCCTCCCCCCCAGCAGCGGCGCACGAAAACGCTGTTCCCCTCCCCTTCCCGCATCGCCCAAGAACGCGATTTCCCCTCCCCACCCGGGTGTACCCTCGTGTTTTTCGGACCTTATGCAAGCTGCTGTCGCTTCATTTCGCAATTTCGTTCGTCTCGCTTGACATCTCGTGTAATCGTCGAACGTGTGATCGCCTGGCTATGACGTTCTCTTGACACCTTTCCGCTTTTTTTCAGTCTTTCTACCATCCCTCGCAAGGCTACATTTCGCCCGGAGTCGACGAATTGGTTCAATCGCACGCACCGTTATTCTCGTCCTTCATCAAGCCCGGCACTTTTTTGTTCTCGAGCGTTATACCGTACGCGTTGTCGATCGCGTAATCGCTCGTGTCGAATCTAGCGATATTGCGTTTCACGTTCTTGTACACATCCTCGCACTCGATGTAGTATATCAGAGTGTCCGTATCGGTATACATAATTCTACACTTCTCGCGATACAGGGGAGACATGTACTCGTGATGAAATTCGTACAAACAGACTTTTGATATGTCGAGAATGCACATGCTGACGTAAATAGGTTTGTCAAATTTAACTTCGAGTTTTCGCAGTTCGACGGCTATCAGATTTTCTGAAAAAACGCTCCTGCTGTGAAAATTTGGTTTCGAGATCAGTGTCTCCGCGCCGTATCTACCGTTCCACTTTGTCACTAATTTTACATCGACGTGATTTCGAACGTTCTCCATCGTTTTCCCGAAAATCGCGTTGTTCATCAATTCATACAAATTTTTCTCGAAATTGTTTTTGGCCAGTGTTCTAAATTTTGTATTGAGTTCGATGTTATTGCAAAGCCATGGAGATTGAGCGAATTGCAATACGCGATGAATTTTTTGTGACGCGGGAGACCGTGGCGCGTGCAGTTGCTGTAGGTTGCGGTAGTGTGTGACATAACGCTTCTTATCGTACAGCGTGGCGAGAAGTTTGTTCTGCCGTTTGCCGGGTGGTTTATCGCGCGTCGGACAGAACGGTAGGTCAGCGTGCGCGTCGTGTTTTATTCTGCGGATACTCTAGATCGACTTCGAGAATGTAACCCGTGGGCGAATCCAAAGCGATCGCGCTAAACTCGAAATTCGAGACGTCTTTGACCATCGAAAGTCTGCATAAGGCAATGGTTGACACATTGCCCAGCCGTACAAGTTGTTTACGTCGAAATACATCAGGTATGACGATGGTTTCGATGTATCGTAGAATTGCATGTACCTGTTATTGGCCTGCGCGTATCTGCCGGAACATTGACTCAGACCACCGCGTATACCGCGTTTGATGAACATGACCATGTCATGTCCGTGAGCAGTTCGAAATGATACCCGTATGCTTCAACATAGCGTCTTTTTTGCAGACGTTTACATTATTTTCATTCGAGCGAGAAATTGGAAGCCCACGGAGTAGACTGCCGAGAGATAAACAACTGTGCCATTCGACTACCGAGCGAGGACGACAAGTGGTTGAGTATCAAAAATCACAGCAGGAAGGAACGACTTCCATATGTCGTATACGCCGACCTGGAATGTACCCTCGAGAAAACGGATGCGGATCCGACAACGTCCACATACACGTCTCAACATCATCGGGGTATTTAGCATAGGATATTACGTGCGGTGCTTGTACGACGATAATATGCTCTTGTCCAATAATATACCCATGGCGGTTTTTACGCGAGACGAGTGGAAAAAATTTAACAGCGCAACGCACTGTCACGTGTGCGAAAAACCGTTCGAGCCAGACGACGTGCGCGTACGCGATCACTGTCACTTGACCGGTCGTTATAGAGGTCCGCGCATTTAATTGTAACTTAAATTATAAAAATTCTCACTTCATTCCAATAATTTTTCATAATTTATCGGGTTACGACGCGCATTTATTATCAAGGAAATAGCTACAGCCTACGAAGGACGCGTAGACTTACTTCCAATTACGAAGGAAAAATACATTTCATTTACGAAAAACGTCAAAAGCACTGAGGATAAAAACCAAAATTGCATCAAATTAAGATTCATCGACTCGTACAAATTCTTAGCGCGAGTCTCGAAAAATTTCCATAATGGTTTTCTTTTCTTCTTCGTTTAAGTGTTGCGTGCGTATCCATTTTTCGACTTTTTCGCTACGCGTCATTGTTTCTTCTGCTTTGTTTACTTGGTTTATTTCTATCTCTTTTGCTTCTTCTTGCTCTAACTCTTTTAATGTTACTTGCGGCATTAGCATTTCGACTGTCTTCTCTGTCATATTTAGTATGCTTGCCGGACATAGAAAGTTTTCTGGCATCACTAGGCAATTTCCTATGAACACTCCTGGCATTGTCTCTTCTGCCTGTATTATTCCTAGTGAATTTTTATCGGTCGCGACTATTGTCTCGTTTTGCGGTTTCAAAACAATTTTCTTATACGGGTAAAATTTTAATGTGCTATTCCCTATGCGTATTGAGCTCGATTCGTAACTATATGACGCTCGATGTTTCTTTATAAAATCTACGCCTAGTATTCCGTCGTATTCTATCGGAAAATCATCCTTGACGACATATATCGTGTGCTTAATCTTTCTATCTTTCAAGTTAATAGTTGCTGTAAATTTTCCAATCGTATGGGCTTTATGACCTGTTACTCCTGTAAGGGCCATTTTATCCTCTTCTATCATTGTTTTGCCTTTCAAATGTTTTACTTTTATTATTGATACGGCCGCTCCGGTATCAAACAATAAATTTAGTTTTTCGCGCTTCGTTTCTCGCATGGGCAGAGTGATTAAGTCCAACCCTGCATGCTTTCGCGGCTTGTTCGTCATGTGTGACACCTGATACTCTAACGCCGGTCGGCGCTGCTTTGTGTCCTCTTTGTTTTCCTCATCGCTATTCGCGGCTGAATTACTGTCCTTTTTTCTCGGGCTATTCGTTTTTGGATAAAAATTTTTATTTTGTCCTCGTGGATTATTAGGTTTGTGGTGATTCGTCCTCTCTTTATTTGGTCGACCATTTAACAGCCAACATTCTTCGCGCATGTGTCCTGCTTTCTTGCAATAATTGCAGACTTTATCTATCGCGTTTACGCGGGGTGTCCTATCGGGTTTCGGTAAGGAGAAACGGTTCGCATATCTATTGGTACGACATTCCTTTCCGAGGTGCCCGTATTTTCCGCATTTTTGGCATTGTAATATTGATCGGTTATCGCGCGATTGCGGCAAGTACGCATAATTATTTTTGGGACGCGGCGGAAATCCACTCGGCCCGTTTACTTTTTTTTCGGCGCTCGCTCCGGCAATCGCTTCTTGCAATGTTGCGAAATGCTGAGCTCGAACAAGTAACTTGATCTCGTCTCTCAATCCTAATTGGAAATTCTGTAATGCCTGTTGTTGAATCGTTTCTAATATAGTTCGCTTGCTTTCTATGGTGTGATTTCTTCCCTCTATCATGGAGTCGTATAGCTCCATCGCTAGCTTATCGGCTCTTAATCCGAATGCTCTTGCACTTTCTCCGGGTTTTTGCTTGAGTGTATTAAACTCTAGTTGTAAGTGTGTTGTGCTTATGCGGCTCAAATAGCAAACTTCTAATTCCTTCTTTAGTTGTGCGAAATCTCTTATCCCTCGCGTTTGAAAATCTATCATCGCTCTTCCTTTTAGCTTTGTGCACAGCACTGCTTCTAATAGCGTTCCTTCTTCCATAGGATTTATGTTTTTTATTGCATATGACGCGGCGCTTAAGAATTCTTGTAATTTACTCGAGACTCCGTCGAACTCGGGTATCATGTCTCGTGCCTCTTTTAAACGTAGATATCCGATTGCGCGCTCCGCTTGGTTCCGAATATCATATGACGTTTTTCCGTACGTTACTTCGAACGGGAGGTTACTTGGCTCGCGTCTCGCGTGAAATTCGCGGCGTTCAGGATTCGCCGTCTCTAGTTGATTTACGCGATCTTGTAAGTTGCGGATTCCGTTTAATATCTCGTCGAGAATGGAATCTCTATCGTCTCGCGGCGGTCCGGCCCGTGCGGGTATCCGGTTACGGTGATTCGCCGGGGTGCCTCTTTGGGATAGCACTCGATTAAGACGGTTTATTTCTTCGTCTATTTCCTCTGGGGTTATCGGCGCGTTGTCATTTACGTTATTCGCGTCGTGGTTGCTATTTGTTGTTTCCGCCATCTCGATTACGTTCACGTGTCTCGGGGCAGAATAATACTCTTGCGGGTCAAATACGCTGCTGTCATACGATGTCAATGAGAACTCTCGTCTGTGTGTTCGCCTACTGATCGTACTGTCCGCGTCTTCAGATTGTGCGTGTGCGTGTGAGGGGTGGAGTCTATTTTCGTCGGGGCAGTTATTTTGTTCTATTACTTTCGCGTCTAAAATTATAACGGAATCGTCGAATTGTTCGCGTTCGATTACGCTGTTCTGGTGTAATTCCGATTCTGATTCGTTTTCACTTGAGTAGTACGCGTCTAAATTTCTACGCACGGTTTCGCGATTTTCGCTTACGCCTTCTTCGGTCGTTTGCACGAAGCTTAGCGGTCTATTTCTACGCGCTCGTCGTGACGTCTCGCTATGGAGCCACGATTGGTTTTGTTCCGCAGGTGGATTTTCGTTTTCCGACATTTACGGTGATTGCGCTTTACATAGTTTGCTTAATCGACTTACATTACGGTCGCTAGTCGCATGTTGCTGGTCGGTGCTCGTGCCGCCTTATCTGTCGGTGAGCCTCCGTTGAGGTAGGTCGGCGCCTTCTCGGGTTACGCTGCTCGCTTGTCCCTCGTCGGCCGCTACCGTGTTGTCCGCTGCTTTTGAATCTGGCTGCCGTGTCTCCGTTGAGGATGTTGCACTGCCTCACTGATTCACTTATTTTTCTGTTTCAGCTGCCGTTCCCGTCTTCCTGCCACTGGATCCCTCACGCTGCCACCATTTTGTTGTGCCCCCTTTTTACGGCGGGACACTATGGGATCTTTTATTCCAAGGAGGAGGCGGGAATGATTATTACGGCTTTCAATAAAAGACAACTTTAATTAATCCACTCTGAGTTACAATGATTATTCGCGTGTAACGCCCGTCGCTTCGAGACTCCAATTGCCCTGTCGTCTCCACTGGTCGCTTCCTTTTGAGTCTTCGTCCTGTCCTTCGATATCGCTGAGTTGCTCGATCGTATGTAGGCCGATCGCGCAACTTATCTCTTGCTGATTCGGCTTTGCGTAATTCTTTCGGGCTTTCGCGGTCGCGTTCCCTATTGTTATTCTCGGTTTTTCTTAAAACTATTCTTATTTTATTATTACATTAATTGGGGCCGCAACACCATGAATCCGTACTTTTGTTGCCAACACGTATGACACAATTTACTGAAATCATCGTAAGACATATCTGTGTTTACGTGATCGCTGTATATGTGTTTCAGATTGGTACCATCCTGTTTAAACAGAATCAATAAATTCGCGTTGTCGCGTATAAGATGCTTCGGTATCTTCGCATACGTCTGACAAAGATAGAAAGAGTCAATGTCCGCGTGCCGGCCCATTGCAAAGTATTCTCTTATCGTATCCTGCTTGTCGCATGCCACGTCATCAAAGATAAAAATAGAATTCGGGAGCGCCTCGCTCGGCGGAATGACGTCACTGTTATTTGAGAACGTAAAATAGCCAATCTCTTCTATCGATGTTAGTGTATTCTCCAAATATCGATATTTCGGTTGTCGCAACGATTTCGAGTACATATACACGTTCTCGAAACGTACACCGTGCGGACTTTCCAGCAAGCTTATCAAAACGTTTGTTTTGCCGCAATTCGACGGACCGCAGATGATACCGCGTATAGAAATCGGTAGCATGCTTCCATGTTTGCGTACCTTTTTCGTTAACGGCATCCTATCGTCAAAGTTTGTCACTTTGATCGTCCGCGATTTTTGTACGAACCGCATTTTACCTCCTCTCCACAACGAATGAATAATAATATCGAGAAAGCTGGCCTATTTATAGAGACGCGTAGAGCTGAGATGCTCAGTCGTTAAAATGTTTTTGCTCGTGTCGGATAACAGCGATATTTACGATTTAACCGCCGAGCAGTTAAAGTATATACCAAAGGTCATTCTACTGCGACAGTTTTATAATCACATAGATTATTTGTGAGATAAGCTTCCCGAACACATCAAGACAGATTCGGAGGTTCAGCAATATCGGCGCTGTTTAATTTGCCGTGTCAGCAAACGCACATCGACGGTCCGCCGCCGTTGATAAAAAACTGCGGCAAATGCCGCCGAAGATAGGTCGAGGTCTACTGAATCGCGCGATAAACGCGCTTCCGATCAAATTACATATCCCCGGCTATCAATTTTGCGAACCGGGAACTCGCTTAGAAACACGATTAGCAAGAGGTGATCGGGGTATTAATCCATTGGACGCGGCGTGTCGCGAGCACGACATAGCCTACTCGCGTAGCAGCGATCTCGCAGAACGACACGTGATAGACAATATACTCGCCGCGGAACGCGAAAACGTGTCATCGCGAACGATTCGACTTTCGGAGAGAGAGCTGCGGTTACAGCCGTCTGGGCGGCCATGAATGCTAAAACAAAACTCGGTATGGGTTTGAAAACAAAGAAAAAGAAGAAGACCAAGCGAATACTTCCGGTAGCGAAACGCGGCGGTATCTTACCGATCTTGCCGTTATTAGGGGTTCTCGGCTCGTTGGTCGGCGGAGCGACAGGAGTCGCAAAGGCCGTGAATGACAACAAAGCCGCGCGACGTCAGCTGGAAGAGATGCAACGTCACAATCGCGCCATGGAAGGTCACGGACTTTATCTCGCTCCGTACAAACGCGGACGGGGAGTCTCAAGAAAAAAAAACGTCGAAGGGACGCTGAAAATTCTCAAGGGTGTAACTACCAATGAGCAACTGCAACAATTGGCAAAACGTATGCGCATTCCATATTTTAGAGGTGTTTTCATGCGCGACTCGTTACCGATCGGCGGCATACGATTTGGCAATCTTCGACCACCGAGAGAATTGGCGCAGTATCTAGAGAACAATGTAATAGAGTACAATCGCACGCCTTATCAGCGATACGATCAGAGCAATTGCGGACAACTGTGTCTGCGTTTTCTACAGTCGGTTGACAATCAATTTAAAGACCGCCGTTACGCTGTTTAATCTCAGTATTCATTCAAACATGTCACTGACATTTACGCTCACCGGCAAGAGCAGCATCCTCGCGGTAAGCTACTTTCCCGCCGTGGATTTGAGCGACGGCGATTACGAGCTCGGTCTAACAGATTTTGAAACCTATCACACGATACCGAATGTAAATTCGTCGAACAATAAATTCTACTATGACGACGACGACAAGGAGATTACCATTCCCGAAGGATCGTACGAACTGCGTGATATTGACATGTATCTGAAACGCGCTCTTTTATGGGACCCATCCAATAATGTCTCGACAAACGAAGATAAACCGCACCCATTGATTATTATTCATGCTAATACCAATACGATGAAGAGCAAGATCAAGTTCGCTTATCGGATAAATTTCACAAAACCGAACAACATTGGATCGCTGCTGGGATTTTCATCGAATCGCATGCTGGAGTTGCGACAATGGCACGAATCGGATGTTCCGCTAAATATTATCAACGTAAACATCATTCGCATAGAGTGTAACGTGACAGCGGGTGCGTACAGCAACGACAAGTACGTGCACACGATACACGAGTTTTCACCGAGCGTGCCACCAGGATATAAGATATCGGAAACGCCGGCACAGATCATTTACCTTCCGATCATCGTACGGAGCATTTCGGACTTGACGCTTCGCGTCGTGGATCAGGACGGTCGATTGATTGATTTTCGCGGAGAAGAGATCACCGTTAAACTGCATATACGAAAACGACAGCGATAACGTGAGATGCTTGTACTGAACGAAACTGAGCAGGTGCGACAGACGAGAAACAAAAAGACAATCCGATTGCCAAAGAAGAAACTCACTGCGTCGAACATTGAATTTTTGAAATTATTGGGTTTCGTCGTACGAAATGGCTGATATCTTAAACATTGGAGGTGAACCGATCTTTGACGACAGCGTCGTCAAGATTGAGACACACACGTACAATCCGTACGCTAACACAACGTTTGGACATAATGATGAGATAAGAATACCCATACAACAGCAGGATTTATACACGTTGTCATGTGAAAGCTTTCTCTACGTTGAAGGACGATTGGTAATAAAGAGAAGGAATGACGTGTCTGTGACAACGCTTGCGAATAATTGCGTGGCGTTCATGTTCGATGAGATTCGATACGAGCTCAACGGTGTGGAGATTGATCGCAACAGAAACGTTGGCATAACCAGTACCATCAAGAACTACGTATCGCTATCGTATAATGATTCTCAACTCATGCGGAATGCTGGCTGGGACGTTACATCGAGCATACCTGAAGGATACTTTAACTTTTGCGTACCGCTCAAGTTGTTGCTGGGCTTTTGCGAGGATTACAAACGCGTCGTTGTTAATGCTCGTCACGAATTAATTTTGATACGTGCGCGTAGCGATAACAATTGCATTGTAGGAAATCCTGCGACGGAGCCGGAAATCGAATTGTTTAAAATACAGTGGCGAATGCCTCACGTTACGTTAAACGAGGTCAATAAGCTATCTATACTACAGGCTTTGGAAAGCGGGCGAAATCTTAGTGTCAGTTTCCGTTCGTGGGATCTGTACGAGTATCCCATGTTGCAGACCACGACCAAGCATTCGTGGGCCGTCAAAACGGCGACTCAGCTGGAGAAGCCGCAGTACGTTATCTTTGCGCTGCAGACCGGCCGCAAGAATATCATGTCTCAAAATGTTAGCGTATTCGATGCCTGTAATTTGACCAACGTGAAACTTTATCTAAACTCCGAATTTTATCCGTACGACGACATGAATCTGGATTTTACTAAAAATCGATACGCCGTTCTTTTCGATATGTATGCGCGTTTTCGTAAAACTTATTACGGATACGATTCCTTCGATACGCTTTGCAGCTTGTATACATTCCTGATGGAAGGACCTTTTGTTGTCATTGATTGCTCGCGACAAAACGAATCTGTCAAGAGCGCCACCGTGGATGTGCGAATAGATTTTGATTGTAAAGAAAATGTACCTGCAAATACTACCGCCTATTGTCTCATCTTGCATGATCGTGTAATCGAATACTGTCCGTTGCCGAACATAGTGCGCAAACTCATGTAAATTGCAATATCAGCAGATATCGCAATATACGCAGATATTACAATATAAGAGACACTGATGTACCGTGATAAGATACAGATTGCTCCGCCGTTTCGTTATGATCGTACCGACGTTTGTCGATCTGCAGGGATTCACCGTCGGGATGAAATTTGTCGTAAAGGAGGTGGCGGTTCTGAGAAACGGGACCGTTTTGGCACATTACATTTTTACATGTCCCATGCCATGGAGTCTCCTCGCGAAATCCGACAGATCATGCGCTTCCTGGTTGATTGCAAATCACCATGGACTACGATGGGAGGACGGAAACGTGTCCTACAGCATGGCGAAACATCTAATTACGTCGGCCGTACTTGGAGAGGGCGACGAGACGTCGACTTTTGTGTACGTCAAGGGATGCCAGAAACGAGAATGGCTAGTGGATCTGCTTGAGAATAAAGCGAGAAGACATCTAAAAATTGAGACTTTGAATGCAGATTACGAAAATATCGAATCTTTAAATAATCTAGATATTACTAATACTGTAAGATGTGGAAAACATGTTAAAAATTGCGCATTACAAAATGTATTAAAAATATTTAATTGGTGGTCGCGACACCTGAAAAAATTATGACTTTTTTGAAATAAATTATATATGTATATATATATACGTTTTATTTCTTTTTCCCACATACTTTGTAGTATAATATAGATGTTTTTAGCTGTTCAAGAGCTGTTTTTAGATGTTTAAAAGAAGTTTGATAGCGGTTCAATAGCAGTTATACAGATCGCTGTTATACAGATAATTGTTTTAGTTGTTTGATAGCTGTTTAAAAGCTGTTTTTAGTTGTTTAAAATAAGTTTGATAGCGGTTCAATAGCAGTTATACAGATCGCTGTTATACAGATAACTGTTTTAGTTGTTTGATAACTGTTCAAGAGCTGTTTGATAGCTGTTTTTAGCTGTTCAAGAGCTGTTTTTAGCTGTTTTTCAGTTGTTTTTAGTTGTTTGACGGCTGTTTTTAGCTGTTTTTAGCTGTTTCATAGCGGTTCAAGAGCTGTTTTAGTTGTTTGATAGCTGTTCAATACCTGTTTGATAGCTGTTTTATAGCGGTTCAATACCTGTTTGATAGCTGTTTGATCGCGGTTCAATAGCAGTTTTACAGATCAAATCATCAAAAGTCAATGGCGCGATATCGTTTTCGAGAACATACGTGTCTCGCGGTGAGATCATTGCACACGTGCAAAACTGCACATCGCAGATTTTTCGGAAGGCGCAATTGTATGGATGCTGAGATGAAATTAGATATGATAAACAAACTATGTGACAATTGTGAGATGTAGAAAAATGAATTTGAAGGTACGCTCAGTAGTCGAGGACTGGAAGTAAGAGTCGGTTGGCATACTTGATAGTGTTCTGACGTGTTTGTCTTGTCGAAAAATTTCAAGTGTCGCGACTGTTTGTACTGTCTGCACTGTGTGATTTTAACACTAGCATCGTGTATTGCGCCTTTTGAGGCATACAACGTTCTGTAAAAATGGATTTCAAAGAATTGCAGTTTGAGGTACATGATATGAAAGTTGAAGCAAACGATGAAGAAATGGAAGTGCCTGAAGAAATGGACATTGAGGTAAATGAACTGGAACATGAACATGAAATTATTGATGATGATGATGATGATGATGATGATGCAATTTTGTCGGACGATTCGTGTTACGACAGTGAAAGGTTTGAAGATGTTTTGGAAGTAATTTTCCGAGTATTAAACCAGGCTAAAGTGAATGCTTTAGATGAGTTGAAAAAAATGTGTTGCACATACTTTTATTTTACTTCTGGTAATGTAAAATTTTGTGCACCGTGTACTGTGAGATTACGTGTATTATTCTCAATGTTGCACGCTGAGCGAAAACATGACACCCGCGCCTATACACTGATCGAGAGTTTATTCTGTACGTCGTGTGGAGGCCCACTACATCAAATAATACCGTGTAATCTCTGTTCAGTTTGCACTGTTTGTGATTGATAGTGCTACGTGACAAAGACATGGTGTCCGAAGGCTGTCTGTATTGCATATCAATAAAACTGCAGTTTATGCTTACAGCTTCTTTCATGTGTTGCTTCTTTCTAACTTATCTGTGTTCAAAACTCTAAATATTTTGTATAAAATCATTGTTGTGTTGCAAATTGCCGAAGGTGTCTGACTCAAGAGCCAGGGGTTTTAATTTGAAATCAAGCTGTGGTAAGCAAATTTTCTATTTGTAGTTTTTGCATAATTTCTGAGCAAGAACGCGAACGGGAGCGAGAAAGACCGCGCGAACAAGAAGACGCGCGCGAACGGGGGCCGGGAGCGAGCGAGAACGCGCGAGGGAGAAATAACGCGAACGGGAGCGAGAGAGACCGCGCGAACAAGAAGACGCGCGCGACCGGGGGACGGGGGAAACATCTACGATGGAGAGACAATGCGAGCGGGAGCGTGTGACGTCACGCTGACCGGCGCGGCGAAACGCGGACCCCCTCGCCCCGCGGCGCCGGAAAACGCGGACCCCTTGTCCCGCGGCGCTGGAAAACGCGGACCCCCTTGCCCCGCGGCGCCGGAAAACACGGCGCCCGAAAAACGCGGTTTTTCCCTCCCCCTCCCCCCCAGCGGCGCACGAAAAACGCGGTTCCCCCTCCCCTTCCCGCAGCGCCCAAGAACGCGATTTCCCCTCCCCCACCCCGGGTGTACACCTCGTGTTTTTCGGACCTTATGCAAGCCTGCTGTCGCTTCATTTCAATTTCGTCTCGCTGACATCTCGTGTAATCGTCGAACGTTATCGACCTGGCTATGACGTTGCTCTTGACACCTTTCGCTTTTTTACAGTCTTTCTTACCATCCACTCGCAAGGCATACATTTTCGCCCTGAGTCCGACGAATTCGGTCATGATCGCACCGTTATTCTCGTCCTTCATCAAGCCCGGCACTTTTTTTGTTCTCGAGCGTTATACCGTACGCGTTGTCGATCGCGTAATCGCTCGTGTCGAATCTAGCGATATCGCGTTTCACGTTCTCGTACACATCCTCGCACTCGATGTAGTATATCAGACTGTCCGTATCGGTATACATAATTCTACACTTGTCGCGATACAGGGGAGACATGTACTCGTGATGAAATTCGTACAAACAGACTTTTGATATGTCGAGAATGCACATGCCGACGTAAATAGGTTTGTCAAATTTAACCTCGAGTTTTCGCAGTTCGACGGCTATCAGATTTTCTGAAAAAACGCTCCTGCTGTGAAAATTTGGTTTCGAGATCAGTGCCTCCGCGCCGTATCTACCGTTCCACTTTGTCACTAATTTTACATCAACGTGATTTCGAACGTTCTCCATCGTTTTCCCGAAAACCGCGTTGTTCATCAATTTATACAGATCTTTCTCGAAATCGTTTTTGGCCAGTGTTCTAAATTTTGTATTGAGTTCGATGTTATTGCAAAGCCATGGAGATTGAGCGAATTGCAATACGCGATGAATTTTTGTGACGCGAAGACCGTGGCGCGTGCATTGCTGTAGGTTGCGGTAGTGTGTGACATAACGCTTCTTATCGTACAGCGTGGCGAGAAGTTTGTCCTGCCGTTTGCCGGGTGGTTTATCGCGCGTCGGACAGAACGGTAGGTCAGCGTGCGCGTCGTGTTTATTCTGCGGATACTCTAGATCGACTTCGAGAATGTAACCCGTGGGCGAATCCAAAGCGATCGCGCTAAACTCGAAATTCGAGACGTCTTCGACCCATCGAAAGTCTGCATAAGGCAATGGTTGACACATTGCCCAGCCGTACAAGTTGTTTACGTCGAAATACATCAGGTATGACGATGGTTTCGATGTATCGTAAAATTGCATGTACCTGTTATTGGCCTGCGCGTATCTGCCGGAACATTGACTCAGACCACCGCGTATACCGCGTTCGATGAACATGACCATGTCAATGTCCGTGAGCAGTTCGAAATTGATACCCGTATGCTTCAACATAGCGTCTTTTTTGCAGACGTTTACATTATTTTCATTCGAGCGAGAAATTGGAAGCCCACGGAGTAGACTGCCGAGAGATAAACAACTGTGCCATTCGACTACCGAGCGAGGACGACAAGTGGTTGAGTATCAAAAATCACAGCAGGAAGGAACGACTTCCATATGTCGTATACGCCGACCTGGAATGTACCCTCGAGAAAACGGATGCGGATCCGACAACGTCCACATACACGTCTCAACATCATCGGGTATTTAGCATAGGATATTACGTGCGGTGCTCGTACGACGATAATATGCTCTTGTCCAATAATATACCCATGGCGGATTTTACGCGAGACGAGTGGAAAAAATTTAACAGCGCAACGCACTGTCACGTGTGCGAAAAACCGTTCGAGCCAGACGACGTGCGCGTACGCGATCACTGTCACTTGACCGGTCGTTATAGAGGTCCGCGCATTCTAATTGTAACTTAAATTATAAAAATTCTCACTTCATTCCAATAATTTTTCATAATTTATCGGGTTACGACGCGCATTTTATTATCAAGGAAATAGCTACAGCCTACGAAGGACGCGTAGACTTACTTCCAATTACGAAGGAAAAATACATTTCATTTACGAAAAACGTCAAAAGCACTGAGGATAAAAACTACCAAAATTGCATCAAATTAAGATTCATCGACTCGTACAAATTTCTTAGCGCGAGTCTCGAAAAATTAGCATCCTTCCTCGATAAGGATAAGTTAAAAATTATACGTTCAAAATTTTTCGCGTTATCCGACCAAGATTTCGAATTATTGACGCGAAAGGTGTCTTTCCGTACGAGTACATTGACTGCGTCGAAAAGTTGGAGGATGCGTGTTTACCATCGCGCGACTCGTTTTACAGTTTATTGACAGGCGACACCGTATCCGAGAGCGATTACGCGCACGCCGTCAACGTCTGGCAGCGGTTCTCCATTCGAACGCTCGGTGACTACAGCGATCTGTATCTAAAGATCGATGTCTTGCTGTTGGCCGATATCTTTGAAAATTTTCGCGATAGCTGCGTCGCGAGTTATGGACTCGAGCCGGCGTAGTTATTATATTCTACCGTGTTTTACGTGGGATTGCTATGTTGAAGCATACACACATCAATTTCGAATTAGCTCACCGACATTGACATGGTCATGTTTATCGAACGCGGTATACGCGGCGGTTTGAGTCAATGTTCAAACAGATACGCACTGGCCAACAACAAGTACATGCCAATCGTACGATCCATCAAAACCGTCGTCGTAACTCATGTATTTTGATGTAAATAACTTATACGGCTGGGCAATGTGTCAACCATTGCCATTCGCAGATTTTAAATGGGTCGACAACGTAACTTTTTTTGTTTTAAGT